>NW_004524624.1:3912373-3913817 GCF_000260255.1 Octodon degus
AAAGGAGCTTGGCTGGGGAATGCAGGCTGGAGAAAGATGCTAAACAAGGCTCAAAAGGATGACCTCAGGAGTCAGATGCCACATCTCAGGGCCACAGTCTGGGATGAAGTGTCTCTGCTCATCCTTTGACCCCAAGACTCAGCCTGGCTGAGGCCTGTTGTAACTCACCAGGAGCTCAGCCAGGTCGTGGCCCCAAGCAAGGGACGGTGACCTTCCCACTCTTCTCTGCGTAAAGTATGCAAATGTTCTGCTTTCAGGACCGGCTCTGACAGTGGCCAGCATTTCTCTTCTGCTTTCTTGCTCTGCAGAAGAAAGCCAGTTGGCACAGGCTATACACATCTCTATTTCTAAAGCAGGCTGTGGATTTTCTGGTCAATGACACCGACTGCTTCTCTCAGGAGTGCACACTTCAACAAGCTTTCTGAGTTACACTTTTCATTATGATAAAATAAATATAGCCCAAATTATGCCATTTAAACAATTTTTAAATGTCTGATTTAGTGTAACTACATTTACACTGTTGTGCAAGCCTCAAAAATTGTTTTCAAAATTCCTAAATCGTTCATCACCCCAAACGGAAACATTTTACCAATTAAGCAATAGCTCCACATTCTCCCTTCTCCCAGCACCTAATACCTTCTAAATTTCTATGAATTTACCTATTCAAGATGCTTCATGTAAATGGAATCATACACTATATGGGATTTTTTTGTCTGCCTTTTTTCACTAAGTAAAATTTTTAGAGGTTAATCTATGTCGAAGTGTCTATCAGAAATTCATTGCTTCTTAAGGTCAGTAATATTCCCTTGTGTGTAAAAACCACATTTTGATAATCTCTTTATCTCTATCTAAGGAAGTTTGGAGTCTTTGGACCCTTCAGCAGTTATGAACAATGGTACTATGAGCATTGGTGTACAAGAACCTGGAGTTCTTGCTTCCAGTTTTTGTTTTGCTGTTTGTATTTTTAGGGAAGGGTATACAGGGCATTCAGGGTCTTACTACTAGATCAGACTCGTAGTGATTCATCTATTTACAGCCTCCCAAGAGCGGAGATTATAGGTGCACGCCACCATGCCCAGTCCAAATTGCCATCTCAGCGCACCCCGGGGGTGGGACTGGCATGGGAGACCCAGGGATTGAATCCCTGGCTCCTGTGCCCCCAGTTTTTCAAAAGCAAAAATGAAGATATAATGACTGGTTTGTAGGTAAGTCTGTGTTTGACTTCTTGAGGAGCTACTACCCTGTTTTCCATAGCAGCTACACTTATAATGCACGAGGGTCCCAATTTCTCTGTATTTTCACCAGCACTTGCTATTTTCCTTTTTTTTTTAAACCAAATTGGTAGAACAGTTTCAATAATTAACACATTGCATACATTCTTCCTAGTGGTTAATTGCTGTACAAGATGCAGACATGATATCCTATTTACAAACACCATTAGAAC
>NW_004524624.1:3915761-3943094 GCF_000260255.1 Octodon degus
GATGGCTAGTGATGTGGAGCAGCTATTTTTCTTTTTAAAAAATCACACACATCCTAGTTTGGAGTGATACCATGGTTTTCTTTAAGTGATTGTCACACGCACTAAAGTGGAGTAATTCTGATTGCATAACAGAGACAGAAAATCAACAGGTAGCGATAGAGACTCAGGGGAAAGGGAAGGGAACTTAAAAATTTATTAAGGTGTATTAATTGTATATGTTAGGGGCCGGGGAGATGGCTCAGTAGGATAAGCACTTGACCGGCAAATGCAAGGATCTGAGTTCAATCTCTGGAAAAAAAAAAAAAAAAAAAAAATTATATATGTTAATGGGGTTCTGTGTGATATTTCTATTTATACATATACTGTACATTGATCAAATCGAACCTGCCTTTCTCAACTCCCTCCCCTCCAACTTCCAAACTTCTAGAAATCACTGTTTTACCTTCATGTTGTCTTTCTTTACTTTCTATGTATGAGAGAAAACATGGAGTACTCAGTATTGATCTTTTTGTGTCTGGCTTGTGTCATTCAACATAATGTCCTCTAGTTCCATCCATTTTGCTGAGAACAATAGAACTTCATTCTACTCAATGGCTGAAAAATAGTCCATTGTATATATTTGTTACATTTTCATAATCCATCTGTTGATGGACACCCAAGACGATTCCATAGCTATCATAATAGTGCCATAATAAATATGGGTGTGCTAGTATCTTTTTGATATGTTATCTCCTTTTCCTTTTGATATATAATAGCTAAGCGTAGGACATCTGAATCATACGGTAGATCTATTTTTGCTCTTTGAGGAACCTCTATGCTACTCTCTGTGATGGCCTGCTAATTTGCATCCCTACCAAGTGCAGGAGTTCCTTTGTGCCGGCCTTGGCATCACATCCTTACAGTCTCAGCTAGTAAGCAGCCTGAGACAGGAGGATCATGAGTTGACAATCATGCTGGGCAATATAATGAGGCTCTCTCTCAAATTAAAAATTAAAAGAAGTGGGAACATAATTCAGTGCTACAGGGCTCCTTCATTTGATCTCATATGCTGAAAAAAATCCTTTTTTTTTTTCATGTCCTTGTCAGCATTAGTTATTTTTTATTTTTTGATAATACCTATTTTAATGGGAATGACATGGTATTTTCACTTCCATTTCTCTGATAGCTAATGTTACACAGCAGATTTTGTATAGTCATTGGTCATTTTTAAATCTTCTTTGAAAGTGTCTAATCAGATCATTTACTCATCTTCAACTGGATCACTTGTTAAGTGTTCGAGTTCTTTATATGTTTTGGATGTTCATTCTTTATCAGAAAATATTTTCGCCAATTCTGTAGGCTATCTCTTCAAACTGTTGGTTCCTTGATTGGGCAGAAAATTTTCACTTTGATGTAATCCTGCATTTTAAAGTTTGCTTTAATTCTCTGCACTTCCTGGTCCTATGCAGAAAATTTTTGCATATATCAGTGTCTTAAAATATTTCCCTATTGCTTTTTTTTTTAGTAGTTCCAAGTCTTACATTTAGATCTTCACCTTATCTCAAGTTGATTTCTGTACAGGATGGTAAATAGAGGTCCAGTTTCAATCTTCTGCATGTAAATATCCAGTGGAAGGAGAGGAAATTTTTTCACTTTTTTTTTTTTTTTTTTTTTTTTTTTTTTTTTTTGGAAGAACCAGGGATTGAACTCAGGCCCTTGCACTTGCCAGGGAAGCTCTTATTCTACTGAGTCATCTCCCTGGCCCCTTCACTTTTTTAAAGAGTGAAATTTTTTTCTCTGTATGTGTGTGTGTTTAATGTATTTGAGACATTGCATTACTAAATACAATAAAAATACATTACCAAATACATTATTGTATCAGCCTGTTTTTGGCCGCCCCAGAGCTGGGATTACAGATGTTTGCTGCCAGGCCTAGTCTCATTGCCTGGCTCAGTGTTCCTGGAGGAGGAATGTACATGTGGTGCCGGGGATCAAACCCCAGTCCCTGTGCTTGCCTATGCAGGCGCTTAGTCCGCTGAGCCATCTCACCAGCTTTCTTCTCTTTAAAAACGAAACCAAACCAACCAACCAACCACCACACAAACAATAACAGCCACAAACACTAGTGGTCAGTGTTGTTTTCAGTACGCAGTCAAAGCTACTTCCCAGTTCTGACCCAAATTTGAAGAGGTTGGTGGTTTCCCAGTTTGGGATTAAATCTGAGCAGACTAGAAGGTGAGCTAGAGTGGGCTGGATGGAGGGGCAGTGCTGGTGATAACAGAGATGTAGAAGCTGGGAGCCAAGAGTTCACCTCCTATTATGCTTTTGCCAGTGGAAGAGAATGAGTCCAAGATCTCTTCAAGGTCTAAGGATTTTATGAGTTGGTTTTGTGTAATAGCTGCTCTTTTAGAAAAGATATAATGAGAATGCATAAAGGAAAAAGTGCCAGCCAACTTTTAAAAGAAATTTGTGAATTAGAGTAGGTTAAGAACTCCTCTGTCTTCCCAGGGTCCATGGGTCAGAGATCAGAGGGTGAGATACAGGGTTCTGGGTCCACCCTATTAGTACAGCTTGAATAAACATCTCTCTGTCTCCCATGCCCTCTCTGCCACCAGCCAAACAAGCTATTGCCCATTCACTATGAAGGTTCACATCATTTGATGGGCCCCAGCGTTGATCCCATAGAAACTATAGAGGTTGTCCTCTCCCAAATGCTAAATCATGCCAGAGACACCTTTACTGTTTTAGGTGTAATTGTTCTTATTCAGCTATACTGGGACAATGAGTACAGCAGAGCTCTGTGTGTAAGAACACTCTCCACGGGATTTATAAGAGCCACAGTTGAGAGATCAAATAACCTTCTTGCTCCTGGAGCAGCAGGCCTGGACTCCATCAGGACATGCCCAGGCAGCCAGGACACAGTTTTGGTGCAGACAGCAGGGCAATGAGGCAAGCAATAAAAAGGCCTAATCTCTTAAGGCAACATGAATTGTTGGCAAGAACGTAAGGGAAAAGCAACATAATCCAAGGATCATTTTCTTCTTGTTATAGATGACTGCTGACTGCTTGGAAAAATCAAAGTGGGGAAAAAATCCTGCTAACACTGGTGAGCAGCAGGATGCAACTTATAGGACTACTTCTATCTAATTTTAATAGCTAATAGCTATTGCAATTATTAATGACTACCACTGACCGAGTGCTTCTTTTGTAATAGGTATTTTATATTTAATAGCTTGCCTAATCCTCACAATCCTAAAAAAATTAGCAGTATTATCACCACATGCCACTCAGATCTAGTAAAAAAGCAGAAATCATTTGAGATATTTTCACAAAAGGGATTTTCATATAGGGATCTGAATATTTATCAGATCATAGTAAGGGCTGGAAGAGTACATGCACAGGGTGGCAATGAACTCTAGCATGTAAAGATACAGTATGCATTCTTGTATTTGGATATATGGCTTACATAGCTTATAAAACCAAGATAGCTGCCACCATAGCTATAGTCACAAGTGCTTCTTCCACACTTGGTGACCATCTTTTTCGCTGCCTCTAAACTCATCACAACCAAACTTTCCTGGCATCTTGGAGAGATGAAGGCATCTTTCAGTTCTACCTTCCACACCTCCCACAAGAGGAATATATTTCCAGGCCAAACCCTAGCTGCAAGGGAGTCTGGGGAGCATCCATCAGATATCCAAAGAAAGAGCGTGAATTGAGAATATGAATGCCTTGTAACTTTGCTTTTCAGTTGCATCTAGAGAGGTCACTAGTGTAAGGTCACAAAGTCAGTAGTGGGACCATTGCTTGAGGCTGGTTTACAGTACTCTGAGGCCTGTTCTTACCCTCCCCTGTCTGGCACATTTAAGAGAAAAGTATGCCTTAAGTAGTAAATGTTCTTTTTAGTTAAATTTATGTTTGGTTCTTATTAAATATCAGACTAAACTACAAGTAGATTACTCTGAATTTTATAGAAATCATGACTGACAATTACGAGAGCTGAATTACTCCACTTTTAGAGTATAATTTTAGGGGAGGGAGTAAAAATGTGACCCTATAAAGAAAAATAAAAAGGGTTGGTGTAGATTTACCTGCAGAGCAAACCTGTTTTCTCCTAGGCTCCCCTCCAGGCTACAAGTTCATGGTCTCTGCCACAGGCAGCCTGGGTAGCCTTATGGTGTTCACAGCTACACTCATTGGCACTTGGGCCGGGCACCATACTAGGTGCATTATATATAGGTCCATGTCATTTGCACAGCAACTTATGAGATAAGCAATCATCTTTGAATTTCTCTGATTGACTTTCAGAGGGATTAAATAAATTTATCATACAGCCTGCTTATAGTAAAACTAGAGCTGGTACCCAAGTCTGTCTCAGTCAATATTTCAAAGTTCTCAATCTGTGGTTATGTGTGTATACCCTAGGAGTACCGGCATCTCTCACAGCATACCATGAACTGTATTCATTTGAAAAGACTTACCACCACCAGGGTAGAAATGGTTCATGGCTCAGCAGGGGTGACCAAGTCTGGAACCAGCAGTGGATCTGGCTCCAACAGACCAAATGTCCAGGTAGGGCCAGGGAACTTCTTTATACAGGCAATTCCTTCCAGCCCATCATGCAGGTTCCCCATAGCCCCACATCCTATAGAACTAGGGAAAAGTCTTAATATCACATTGTTCCAGCTTATTATGGCCTGGTCTATGTGTCCCATCAAAGCCTCATACAGTAATAGGAGGGGCTTTTTCAGAGGTGGCTGGATCTAGAGTGTGTGATGCTGGGATTAAATGTATTTGCTTGCTAAATGATTCCACTGATTGGTGTGACATAGTTCTGAATACAATTAAGGGTGCTCCACCTCATTGTGAGTGTTCCCTGTCCTTGGGTACAATATAAGGGAGAGAAAGATAGTTTCTGCTTGTCACTGGTTGTTTGTCACTTGTATCTCACTTACTTGGTACTTCTCCCTTCTGTCTTCCACCTGTCATGAACTGTTTCTCCCCTGTGGTGTTCCTCTGTTTTGCCACCCTACCTTGGAGCCAGGAGACTATGGACCAAAATCTCTACAACTGCAAGCCAACATAAGCCTTTCCTCTCTTAACTTTGGATGTTGCATAGTTTGTCTTAGCAATGAGAAAAGTAACTAAAACATAGCTCAAGAATCTTTAATAGCTTGTACAAGCAAAGAAGCAGAGATTCCAAGAAGAAAATAATTTGCAAAATGTAATTATTATGGTTGGATTCCAGGCTTCTTCATTCTCTCTTCAACTTTGAAGAAGTTAAAAGAAGAGACACCGGAGCTCAAATGCGCTATATGCTTAATCCCCCTACCACCACCAAGAACTCCTTTGCCCATCCCATCTGTGGGCAGCTCCTAAGATATGGATAATGTCTATTACTTGAGCTGAGTGATGTTGACCACACTATACTGACCATTCGAATACTCAAATTCAATACTTATTTTTGCATTTTCTATATTATCTCAAATTTAAGTAAAAATCTCATGTAAACATAATGCCTGCTAATTAGACTTCCTTCAGAACCAAAAAGATACGTCACATTTTAATTGAAATATATCTGCTTTTTAAGTTAAGGGGCTGAAAAACTGAAGGACTCAGTTCTGCTGTCAACTCAGGGCTTGATTTAGTCAGCTGTCTTGTTGCAGAGACAGAATGCCCTAGCATATACTACTTAAAGGAGGAGAGATTTGTTTTGGATCATGGTTCCAGAGAGTTCAGGCCATGGTAAGCTGGCTGTAAGGCAGAAACGGTGGAGGAGAGCTGGTCAAACCATGGCAGCCAGGAAGCACTGAAACTAATCCAGAGCAAGAGCTATCCCCCTGAAGGATGCACCCACAGTGATACCTCTGCCATCAGGGCTGCCCCCAATAGCACATTCAGATATGAACTCATCAATGGATTAACCTAGTGATGCATAGTGAGTGCCCATGATCCAATCACCTTCCAATTCCTGAACACATAAAGCTTTAGGGGCATGCTTTATATCTAAATCATAACAGAGATTAAGTAAACTAAAAAGTTGAAAGGGTCAATACTTGAAATGAATGTTTTTAAGCAGAAACCAAGACTTTTATTTTGCCTTCAGAAAGCAGAAACACACACACACACACACACACACACACACACACGTATCGGAGATTCAATGGCTGTGTACAAAGCATATACAAAATCTACACTTTTCCCCCTAGACAACTAACTAGACTACATTTCCCAGCCTCCTTTGCAGGTAGGTACAGCTCTATGAATGAATTCTGGTCAATGGAATTCCCAAAGTGAACATAAATGATGGATGCACATTCTAAATCTGGGCCATAAGCAGTCTCATATACAATCCTTGATTATATTTTTTAATCTACTGGGAAAGTTCTCTGAGGACCTAAAATGTAGAGCCATATAACAAAAGGAGCCTGGATTCCTGTGATATCACATAAAGGAAAGCCATCTCACCACAAAAATCTATGATGGTACACTGTACAAGAAAGAAATAAACTTTATTGTTCAAAATATTGAAAAGCATAGCTTACTCATTAAAGAAGTTAGCCTTCTCTGAATAACACAAGAGTCATTTTGAAAGCAGCCAAATCCTATTATCCCAATCAATTTATATGCAGCCCCAAAATATTTTTAATATAATCAGAGAAGCCAGATGGCCTCTTGTCTCTTACCTATTGGTTTTTAAATCAGAAACCATATTTACAAGAACGATTCACCAGCTCCCCGGGTCAATAAGAAAGGTGATAAAGGGAGAGAGGCTCATTGTTATAATACATGACAGTTGGCAGTACTTTTCATATATTATTGTTTTCTCTCCTCACTTTTTTGGCCATGGGCTCAAAACAGTAGTATTCTGGACCCACGAATCCAGCACTGGTAACATTTCTGTACCACCAGAGGGCAATACAATGTAATAGCTGATGCACATAATATCTTCAAATTGTCACAAAGGGGAATGGAGTGAAACACTTCTGGATAAGAGCGGGAGGCAGAATTGTGGCAAGGTCCTTGAGTAGTGGCAGGAGGAAAGCCGAGGAGGTTCCTTTGACAGCTGCCTCCTCGTGCCATCTCCCTCGCAACTGCCCCAAGGCTGTGTTCTGCCTGTGTTCTTTCTGCAGCTAGAAAAGCTTTCCAAATGAAAGATGCAGCAGCTCCATGAGGCAAGCAAGAGTTGTGCTGATGCTATCTGCCACCAAGACATCCAAAAGTGTAGAGCTGTTAGAAAACGGAAACAGAGGTCATGCAGGGGCAGAGTCCACTTTGTTCTTTGTTGGGCCTGGGGCTTGCAAGCATTTTTAAGACAGCAGTTTTGCCAGCATTACTCTGTGGTTTCCTACTAAAAGCAGGGGTTGTTAGTTTGCTTCCAGAATGGAAAGCTAGCTTTTTCTAGACTAAGTTCCTAGCCAAAATAAGTAGGAAAAAAAAAAGAAGAAAGAAAAAGAAATGTACATTTTAATATATATGACAATATCAAAGAATAACCAGGGATTTGTAGAAGAAAGCTCTAGAAGAGAATGGGAATCTGGGAATCCAAGCCCAATATTTTGCAGTCCTTTTCTCCTTGAGATATATTACCAGGTCTATTTCTGATTGAAACACTGATCACATGAACCAGTTGAGAAGCTAAATGATACCTTTGACAATGTCTTACTGGATTGGGGTTCAAGATCCACCAATCAGAAGAAGACTTAAGAAGTAGTTAAGTTTTTGGTTGAAATCTCAAGTACAACTGTCCAAGAAAAAGATAATTTTAGCTGGGGTTTCCTAGAAGACAGAGCCCAAGGCAAAAGCTTGGAAACACAAATGCAAGGGGTACTGGAGTGACGTAAAAGGAGGAGCGAGGCAGACAAGGAAAAACAGACCTAAGAAAGCACAATACCAAGCTGTTCAGTATGCACAGCTGATTGCTGGCTTAATGGGGAGTGATGTCATGGCTCTCAATAGCCTTTCCAAAGTACGTAGGTTGGGATTTACCTGTCACCGATTCCCATCTCTTATTCTCGAGAGCAAAAGTTCACCTCCATATTTCCAGATTGTTCCTGAATCTCTCCAGCGGCTTCAAGGTAGACTTATCTCACACATGTTGTATCACTTGAATACACAGTTATAGAAAAAGTCAGACTCTTTACAGCAGACGCCTGTGTCAGAATAATGCTCAGTCGAAGGCTTCGGCAGGGTCAGTAACCCTAATGTTGGCTAGGGCTGAAGGACAATAGCCCTCGAGAAAAATAAACTCATAATGTAGGCAACTGAATTAGAAATATTATAGATGGTCAGAGAGGGCTAGGCCTTCAGAAGGAGCCAGGATGGAAGACAAGATAGCCTGCGGCTGTGAGAGAGGCAGGCACACCTGTGGGCCAGACCTCAAGACAAAAGATCAAACAAATGCTTACCTCCCCAAGGATAAACATCAGGGACTGATAGTCTAAATAGGTCTCTATCACCTTAAGAAAGCCAGGAGGAGTCACTAACCCAGCCCCCCACAGGAAAAGCCCTGTTCCATATTCATGACCACTTGCCACGTGACTCCCTTCCCCACTTGATCCCGATTTAATCAATTTTACCTGAGCAATTCTGCTTAGAATCTTATTGGTTGACCATAATTTTGTCCCACCTCATGCCCATCTTTAGAGTTCCTGTTTTCAATCTTAGACCCACCTCACTTCTGGTTATGCTCTGTAAAAAGCCCTAAAAATGATAGATTCCTGGGTCCCCCTTTTTTTTTTTTTTTTTTTTTTGCCTGTAGAACCAGGGATTGAACTCAGGCCCTTGCGCTTGCCAGGCAAGTGCTTATTCTACTGAGCTATCTCCCTAGCCCCTCCTGGGTCCCCTTCTGTCCCTCTCTCAGACAGAAGCCTTTTTTCCTCCAATAAATATATTTTGCTTTTAACCTCTATTGTTCCTAAAACTCATTATTCAATTTTAGAGAACATCAACTCATGCTAGATATCTTCCAGGTTGGGTGTTTCTTTCCCCTCTGTCAGTATTAGATTAGTCTCGAGATGGTAAAAACACGTGAAGAGATACAGAAATAGTTACAGACATGAATTTTTATATCTATGACAATATATATTTTGTATGTGTTATTATACATACATACATTTTATATGTCTACTAAGCACTTTAGAAGCAATGATGGTCCACTAGCAATGAAGATTCTCGATGAGGATAGTAGTGTCCAGATTTAGTTCCTCATAAAAGGATTTTTTTTTTTTTTTTTTTTTAAACTGGGGAATGAACTCAGGCCCTTGCACTTGCCAGGGAAACACTTATTCTACTGAGCTATTTTCCCGGCCCCTTCCTCATAAAAGGCATCAGGGATCCTTGATCCTTTATGGCGGTGCCTGACTGAATGGCTAGGGCAGAGAAAATGCAAGATGAGCCTGAAGTTATGTGAGTTCCTCAGTTGCTGCAAATGTACCATGACAATGTAAGTTGTTCACAGTGGAAGAAATTGGGCACAAGATATGTGGAACTTTTTGCACTATCTTTGCAACATTTCTGTAAATCTAAAACTATTCTAAAATAAGTTTTTTATGTTTTATAAAGGTCAATTCAAATTGATATAAAGGAATGGAATGAATTTTAGGAACAACTGAGGTGAAGAGGACAATATATTTATTGAGTGAAAGAATGCTTGGGGGAGAGAGAGAGAGAGAGAGAGAGAGAGAGAGAGAGAGAGAGAGAGAGATTCAAAACCATGAGGTAAGGTGGGTCTAAAGTGGAAAAAAGTGGAACTGAAAAGATGGGCACGAGATGGGACAAAACTGTGTTCAGCTAATAAGATTACAAGCACAATAACTGCTCAGGTAAAGATTAAATCGGGGGGCTGGTGAGATGGCTCAGTGGTCTAAAGCACCTACTTAGAACAAGCTAAGCTCAAGCAAAGCACAGAAACCTCGGTTCAATCCCCCAGCACCACATGCTGACCCGCCCGCCCCCTGGTGGGCTGAGCTGACCACACACTAAATAAATAAGTAAATAAATAAATAAATATTTAAAAAAAAAAAAAGATTAAATCGGGATCAAATGGGGAAGGGAGTCCTGTAGCAAGTGGGCATGAATCCAGAACGGGTTTTTCCTGTGGGGGGCTGGGTTAGTGACTCTTCCTGGCTTTCTTAAGGTGTTAGAGATCTATTTAGAATATCAATCCCTGATGTTTATCCTTTGGGAGGCATGCATTTGTTTGATCTTTTGTCTTGAGGTCTGGCCCCCAGTGGGAGTGCGTGTCTCTCCCTCAGTTTCAAGGTATCTTGTCTTCCATCCTGGCTCCTTCTGAGAGCCTAGCCTATCTGACTACCTATAATATTTTGTTTTTTTTTTTTTTTTCAAAGTTTTATTGACAAACAGATAGCAATGAGACAGTTTCAAATCATATCGGAAGGACAGTTTCAACAAATAATACACTGCATATATTCTTCTTAGTGGTTAATTGCTGTACAAGATGAGGAATTGTGATCCCATTTACAAACACCATTAGAACAAATCATTCTATTCATTAAGAGAATGCAACTATATATCTATCCCAACCTCTTTGAATACACAGATACAAAATGGACATTCATCGGTATACCCCATTTTTTCTAAGTTCCGTTATTGAATATTATAGGTGTGTAACTACCTATAATATTTTGATCTAATTCAGCTGCCTGCAACAAAATGACTTTCACAATAGAAAACATAGTAATGTCTTAGGATATTACAGATAAATGTTGGAATTATTTATAGTTAAATAACAGACATATTAAATATTTAATACATATGAGCACATAATATAAGGATATGCAGCAATAATAGCGTAAGGAGAATAAGTGGAGCTAATATATTCTAAAACCTTGCATTCTGTGAGAAATTGTAAAATATTTAAATTGGATTTTAAAAGATTAGAAATGTTGTAATCTCTGTGTAGTTAACAACTAGCACAGCAGAAAAATGGGATAGTAAAAATAATACATAATAGTATAAAAATGAAGTAGAGTATAACAGACAGGATAAGTAGAAAATAAGTAGTAAAGTCCAAATATCAGTTATAAGTGGGGAAAAAATGGTTCGAAGGTATAGATCAGAGGTAGTACATCAGGCCCTGGATTTGATTCTCAGTACCATAGAGCAAGTGAAAATTTTCCCTGGATTAAAATTCCATGCTAGGATAAATTTAGAAACAATAACAGCAACACTTCTTTAAATATATTTTTAAATATAAAGGCACAAACAATAATGAAATAAACGCTAATTTTAAAAGCTGATATATTTAAGGCACTTCAAAACAAAGCAACGCTAGAGATAAGGAGGACCCATACGTTAAAATGATCAATCTACCACAGCCACATAAAAATTCCAAATCTCTATTTACTTTGTAACAAAAGCTGAAAATAGGAAATATAAAATTTGGCTAAACTAGAAAGACCAAATCAGGCCGGCAAGATAGCTCAGCGAACTAAAGCACTTGCTTAGGCAAGGTTAGGTAAGAGCAGGGACAGCAGTTGGATCCCAGCACCACAGGCTGGGATCTATGAGCAGGTCATAGAGTCTGGGCATAGCGGTGTATGCCTGTAATCCCAGTGGTGGGGAGGCTGAAAACAGGAGGATCACTATGAGTCCGAGCTGCATAGAAGACCCTGTAATAACTAAATACAATTTTAAAAAAAAATACTAAATCTATAGCAGTTGCAGGATATCTTAATATGCTTCTCTCAGTGACTGATAGAAAAAGTGAGGGGGAAAGTATCAATGATCTAATGAGCCTACGTAGACTGCCACTTCCTCACAGTGAAAGAATGAATGAAGCTCTTTTTAAGTGCATGTGAACAATTGTCAAAATTGAGGATACGCTGTCAAAAGGCAAACTGAACAAATTTAAAAGAAATTCATATAGAAGATATTCTCAAATATCCACAGTGGGATTAAGCTAGAAGTGAATAGCAACAAAGTAGCTAGGAATTTTTCTCAAATGTTTGGAAGTTGACCAGTATATTCCTAAGTAAATCTTGGGTCAAAGAAGAAATTACAACAGAAAGGAGAAATACTAAATAATACTAAAACGCAATGTATTAACACCTATAGGATGCAATAAACCTAGACTTAGAAGAACATGAATACCTTGGATCTTGTATAAGGGAGAAGAGGAAAGAGTTTTCATCTCCAAGAAGTTAGAATTATAGCAGCGAATTAAATTCAAGGGTCTGCTTCTGAGCAGAAAAGTCATCTGTGGCATGGCAATGTTCCCCCTAAAATAACCTAGAAACATCAAACAACTCACAAAAAGCATCCTTCAAAAACATCAGACAGGGCTGGCCTAATAGCTCAGCAGACTAAGGAGTCTGTTGAGCAGAGCACAGCAGCTGGGGTTGAATCCCCGACATGCTGTGCTGGCCCCACCCCTGGGGTGCATTGAGATGTGGATTGAGACTGGGCATAATGGCACACGCCTGTAATCCCAGCGCTTGCGAGGCTGAAAACAAGATCACTATGTGTAGTGAGACCCTGTAGACGCTGTACTGAATACAGGGGGGAAAAAAGCATCAGACAACTGCAGAGACAATAGAAGAAAAGCAAGTAAAATTAGGTTAAGGGGAGAAACTTCTATGGGCAAGCTAAAGATCTGCATTTATTCTCAGTTTAATTGTGGACCATGGGTGTAAGCCATAGTTTGAGGTTCTAGACTAGGTCCTAGCAGACCGGGCTTGCATGAGGAAAGAAGCCTCTGGACTTTTAGGAAATCATATGGTACTGAAACAACACAATTGGAGAGCTGAGGGATCGCAAACACAGGGTTGCTTTCCTTTCTGAGACCTTAGCCATAACTCTCAAACTGGAAGAAGTCAGGAGGCTAAATACTTAATCCGAACCTTGGAAACGCTGAGAATTTTCTAATCTCAAAATGCTTAATCGACAAAAATGTTTGGGAAATGAGAGATTAAGACTTAAAGAGTTAAGTTAAAAGCCTTAGAAATCATCAGAATCAACATGGACAACCTCTCATTCCCTGTGCTGAAAGTTCCAGTAATCTTACCATATGTAGATGCCCCAAATCTCTACTTGATATCTGGAAAAATGCTGCTGCTATGAGGCTGAGAAAGTAACCTAAGAGTGTTTGGAGAACCTCAAATATATCTTAGTTCTCCCCTTCCATACCGTTGCAAAATCCTGAAAGTACTCAGGCCAAAGACTAAAATTTTAAGCAAGGAACCTCTCAAAGACCAAGTAAGAAGTTACAGAGTCTTTGGTTGCTGAGAAAAATAAAAACTTACCAATATCTCTGTCAAAATTTGTAAAGGACTGTGACAGGGACAAACCCGAGGTCGGTTGCTTTAAATTTAATGTGGGCCATAACTATATCTGAGTAGTATAAAAACTGGACTATAGCAAATGCTAGGAATGTGTGCCCTGATCAGATTCCTTGGGGCTACACCGCTGCAGCGCACAGTGACCTAACTTCTGAGAATTTGGTGAATTTCTGTGGGTGCTGGAGCCTTTGCTGCCAAGATACACAATTGGCCAGGAAAGCTAGAGAATTCCATGTATCCTGGAAACAGCACTCACCCAATATTTAATGAGAGTTAGTGAATAAATACCTCAGGTCTTTCCTCCCTCAGACGGGCAAACTCCAAAGTATGTATTCTACACTGGCCCCGGCCCAGTTACCCACAGTGGTAACTTTCTGATAATGTACTCATAGTGACTATGTTTGGCTTCTATATCTCACTTCTTCATCACATTACTGATATTTTCTGGGATCACGTGTTAGTGAATTGCTCTTATATCCTATTTCAGGGTCCATTTTTGGAGGTTCCTGAAGAAAGCAAGCAGAAGATAGAATCAGTAAGCTGGAAGGCAGATTACAGAACACATCCAAGCTGAGGTGCAGACAAAAAAATTGGGTGGCAGGGAGCCAGGACCTCAAGGAAGAACTCTGAAGAATACAGTAAGAAAGTCTAACACCTGTGTAAAGTTAAAAAGAAAGAGGAGTGGGAGAATGAGGCAAGAGAATTTTAAAAGAAATAATGACTAAGGATTTCATAAACCTTATGAAAGGCATTAAACAACAGAGCAAGAAAGGTAGTAAAACTCAAAAAAAGATAAATACAAAAAGTTGCATTTTATTTTATTTATTTTTTATTGGCAGAACTGGGGATTGAACTCAGGCCCTTGCGCTTGCCAGGGAAGCGCTTATTCTACTGAGCCATCTCCCGGGCCCCAAACAATTCCTCCGCCCTACCAGGGATTGAACTCAGGACCTTGCACTTGCCAGGCAAGTGCTTATTCTACTGAGCTATCTCCCTGGCCTATTTTATCTTATTTTGAAGAATAAAAACAAAAGCAAAAACAAATAGCAGAAGCAAAGACAGAAACAGGGTAACATACAACAGCAGATATGTTACAGATTTTCAAAACAAGAATAGCAAGTTAACAATAGCTGTTATATTATCTATTTTTATTGTCAAATCTGTTTTCAGATTAATAGATATAGCTATACAAGATTGGATATAATTGAATATTAATGCTTGCTATTAATAAACCTTAATTTATCTTTTTTACTTTTTAACAAATTTGTTTTAAAAAGATATAATAGTTGATAAGACATTAGAAATGCTAAACATTTAGAAAACCAAGATGAAAGGTATTGAACCATGATTTTTGTATTACACATTGCTGTCCTTGATGTAGTTGCTTAGATAGCAGATATCAGTATGTAGAGTTAGTCAAAGTGAAAATTCTAAACATTAATTGCTTTTTAAAAAAACTGATGGGAATTGTTAGTACAATCATCTCAGCCTTGCTTGACTTGCATGACTTTTCCTCCTTCCTTTTTTCCTATCTTTTCTCCTTTCCCTCATCTAAAAGTTGCATTTAAGGACATTATCATTAAACCACTGAATAACAAAAAGCAAAGAGAAATCAGAAAAGTAGACATAGAAAATAGACACATCCCTGTAAAAAGATATGTTCCATCTACCTATGTTTCATCGGTAAGGTAGATGAAACATTAACAAACACAAAGGAGCAATTGGTTTTGGAATTGGCCCTACTCAACCAGAGGAGCTGTCTGTCATCTCTCTTTTCCTATCTTCAAATACATCATCTTCTTTTACTTAAAAAAGTGTAGATTGGTACAACAAATGTGGTAATTAGTATCAAGTTTCCTGCAAAAACTAGGATCAAAGATCCATTTCACCCACCTATTCCCCTTCTAGATCTTCCCAGAAACATTAAAAACATACCACAGCAACATATGTGTACCCACGTTTTTAGCAGCACAGTTTATAATAGCTAAATCTTGGCAACAGCTAAATGCCCATCAACCAATGAGTGGTAAAAAAGGTGTGTGTGTGTGTGTGTGTGTGTGTGTGTGTGTGTGTGTGTGTGTTTTTCTTTTTTGTATTTTTACTAATATGCCATAAAGAAGAATAAATTTGAGGCACTTCTAGGTAAGTGGATGCAACTTGAAGCCATACTCTTAAGTGAAATAAATCAGACTCACATGTGTAAACATTATATTGTCTCCCAGGTATAAGAAATTGAAAGAGTAAATAAGGCCCAAAATGTACAACAGATATTGTGAAATGGTAAAATAATTCAGAAGAGAAGAACTACGGAAGAGGAACACGGAAAACAAGGAAGGCAAAAGGAAAAAAGTTAAGAGGATGAAGTGGAAGCAAAACTCTGTATGTAGGGAGAGGAAGATGGATTGAAAGGAGAAGACAGAAAAAAAGAGGAATCTAAACATATCACGTACAGGTACAAATTCTCTATGATGAATACGATCATTATGTATATTTGAAATGTACAAATAAAATTAATAAGCAAACAAAAGATAATGAAAATACCCCTTTAAAGTGATAAAAACAAAATAATTGCTACCCAAACAGACTGTACACTAATAAGTGAATATATTATTTAAAATTAAACATGAAGAATTCTGGCTTCTGGTCAAGCTAACCTTTTGTAGGTAACAACTTTTGAAATCTAGAAGAATTGTATAGATTACTAATATTATTTGAAGACACTGGAAAGTGAATAAATAGAGCAGAAACTGGAGGGAAGTGCACCTTTGAAAGATGAACTGTTAGAACGGGGAGATGCTCAGTAGAATAAGTGCTTCCCTGGCAAGTGCAAGGGCCTGAGTTCAATCCCGGGTTCTACAAAAAGAAAAAGAAAAAAAGAAAGAAAGAAAGATGAACTGTAACAGGCAAGCAGTAAATTTACTCAGTCTATATATGTGGAGCACACGCAGAAAGCCATAGCCCAACTGGCTTGTGCAGTTAAAGAACTGGAGTGCCCAAGTTGCTGGCTCATTTCCCAGCACAAATCAAACCAAATTTGAACTCTTTTACTACTTTATATCTACAAAAAGATTGAATATTGTCAAAACCCTTCAGATACATACACATGCAGATACATACATACACAAATATCCCTCAAAATTGAAATTATTGCACTGGTGAATTCTACCAAATACTTAAGAAAGATATAATGCAAATCCTTCATAAACTCCTTCAAAAAGTAGAGACATAAGGAACACTTTTTCAATTTATGAGGCCAAAATAATCTTGATAATAAGACCCAACCAAAATATTACTAAAAAGATAAAATTATAAACCAATATCTCTCATGACAATTGATTTTTCAAAAAGTCTTACACCATGATATTGGCAAAGAAAGTCCAGAAATATATTAAAAAGGTAATACATCATAATAAAGTAAAGTTTCTTCCAGGAAATACAAGGTTGATTTCACATATAGTACTCAGCTAATGTATTTCACCATGCTGACAAAATAAAGAAGGAGGGATTTGCATTACTTGACAACTTAGTAAAAAGTTGTAACAATCGACTAAGTTTTTATAAAATTTTTATTTATTTATTTATTTGGTACAGGGTCTCACTATGCAGCTGAACCCACAGTGATCCTCCTGTCTCAGCCTCCCCAGCACTGGGATTACAGGTGTGCACCATCACACCCAGTTTTGGTGGCCGGCATGAGGTGCCCGGGGGTCTGAAGCTGGCGCAGCATGAAGTACCAGGGGTCGAACCTGGATCCTTGTGCTCGCCAGGCAGGTGCTTAGACTGCCAAGCTATGTCCCCAGGCCTCAACTAAGTTTAATGTTGGTGCGAGAATAAATGAGCAGGGGCTGGGGAGTTGGCTCAGTGGAATAAGTCCTTCCCCGGCAAGCACAAGGGTCTGAGTTCAATCCCCAGTTCCTCAAAAAAAAAAAAAAAAAAAAAAAAAGAATGAGAAGTGCAAAAGAGCTAAATAGAGAGTTCAGAGGTAGGATCATAGTTAAATAGCCAATTCTTTTTAAATAAAAGTACTAAATTAAGAAATATGAGAAAATACAGAGCCACTATAATCAATACAGGATAAAATGAACCTTCATTCATTACCTCTCATACATGCAAGACTTAATTTGTGATTTACTACTTTGTGATCATAAATATAAGTAAAGTTTTAAACTGTAAATATATCAGAAAGTTGTCTTCATGACTTGAGACTAGGCAAAGATTTCTTAAATCAGAAAGGTATAACTATGAGGTGAGTCATTGGTAAAGTAAAATTTGTCAAAATCAAAAACATATTTATCAAGAGACACATGAAAAAAATAAACATGGCAAGCCACCAACTGGAAGAAAATATTTATAAAACATATAATTGGGGCTGGGGAGATGGCTCAGTAGAATAAGTGCTTGCCTGGCAAGCGCAAGGGTCTGAGTTCAATCCCCGGGTTCCACGAAAAAAAAAAGTAATCTATGAGTTACAGAAGAAACTACAACTGATGAAGAGAATCTTATGAGCTGAATAAACAAAGATACCATGTACCAAAAACTGTACCACCAAACAGGAAAGTTTATATAAGTTCTAAATACATATATTAGAAAACAGGGAAGATTTCATATCAGTGACCTAAGAAGATTCTAGTTCAATAATCCAGAGAAACAACAGTATGTTAAATTCAATGAAAGTTAGAGAAAGTGCAGGAGAATGGCACTACAAATACTGTACTAAACATGATATTTAGTACAAATACTGTACAACAAGATGATATTTTGAACAGCTCTGCATGAACAAGTTTAATACTTTGAATGAAATGGATAAAATTTTTGACAAAACATGATTTACCAAAACCTGAAAGAAGGTAAAAGATAGTCTGGTCTGTCAAAGAAATTAACTCATTAACAATCTTCCCACAAAGAGAATCCAAAACCAACTAACATCACAAGAAATCCATAAAAATAACACACTAAAAGAAAAATAACAGTCTGTTCTCTGAAGGAATGTTGGAACAGAGAAAATACTTCTCTGTTATTGTGAAGTTAGCATAATCCTGATAGAAAATCACATAATCATACTACATAAAATATGTATATTTATTTTATTTTTTTAGAATTTATTTTATTTTATTTATGTGTGTGTGCGCGCGTCTGTGTGCGTCTGTGTGTGTGTGTGTGTGTGTGTGTGTGTGACCAGCTCAGCCCACCAGGGGGAGGGGTTGGCTGGCATGTGGTGCTGGGGGATTGAACCGTGGTCCCTGTGCTTTGCTAAGCTTGTTCTAAGTAGGTGCTTTAGACCACTGAGCCATCTCACCAGCCCCCTGTATATTTAAATAAAATAGAGAAAATTGGGTCCACTAAATTAGAGTATGACAATGCAATATAACCAAGTGGAGTTTGTCCCTAAACTATAATAGCAATTTAACATTTAAAAAGTTAATCAATGTAATCAAAAGCAAAACCTGGAAAAGGAAAAATTAATAAGTTCAACTTAATCGAAATTAAGGACAATTCCGAAATTTTAAAAACAGAAAGTATATTAATGGCTTCTAAAGGTTAGAAGAATTGGAGGAAAGAGGGACAGAAGTGGGTGAAGTTGTAAAAGAGTAACTATAAGGGATCTTTTTGGTTTAGACTTGTTAAGTACCGTGACTGTGGTGGTCAATGTATGAACCTGCATGTTTGATAAAATTGTGTATCAGGGCCCAAGTGAACCGAATAAATTAGGAAAATCAGATAACATTGCAAAGTATTAATGATCTCATTGTGTCAATATTGATATAATACTGACATTGTTTCAATGTTAAAATCCTGGTTGTGCTATTATACTAGCAGGTATTCAGTTATTGTACTATAGGTTTTTAAAAATGCTACCCTTGTGGGAAAATGGACAAAGTTACAAGGGATTCTCCTGTATCACTCTATATAAATATAGAGTTATCTATATATAACTTTACAGTTATATATAGATAATAAACCTACAGTTATCTCAATAAAGACTTCAAGTAAAAAAGAAAGACACCAGATAGAGACAGAGAGACAGAGACAGAGACAGACAGCGAGCAGATGTAGGGCACAGAATGGGAGGAGAAACCTGCAATGCATATTTTAGAAAAACCTTGTATCTAAAATATGTAAATTTTTTAAATTGCTAAGCAAAAGACAGTAGAATAGAAATATAGCAATAATCCTGAGTAGGCACTCCATTAAAGAGTGTCCAAACAGCCACAAACATAGGAAAAGATGCTCCACCTCATTAGTAGCAAGAAAATGCACATTAAAGCCATAATACAATGATCCCTCCACACCCCACCAGAACAGCTAACATGGATAATCTAGGCAACATGAAATGCTGCACACGACACAGAGCACCACTTGTGAAGAGTGGAGTGGGGCAACCTCTTTGTAACATCAGCAGTGCCTCACAACCCTAAAGCTACACAGGCTGTGGATATTGTGTTGTCCCATTCAATTCAGCCACACACTGCAATGCCTTAGAAGCACGCAACAGCGAACACTCAACTTGTGTTTGTAAATGTGTGGGCAGTCTGGGCCTTTCTTCTGGGTATGGCTGGCCACACGTGCTTCTCTGTGCCTTACTCAACCGAGGCACAGCCAGTTGACTTTGGTTATCTTGACTGGACACTCAGATTCCTGGGTCCCCTGCTGAGATGACTTTGTTGTACTCTTCTTGGAGTCCTGCTCTCCAGTAGGCCAGCCCAGGTGCTATTTCAGGCCAGCTGGGCTTTTTTTTAGGACAATAACATAGAAAATGGAGGGAAGGGGTGCAGAAGTGCAAAATCTCTTAGTCCTATGTCAGAACTGACACACCAGGGCTGGGATCGTAGCTCAGTGGCCTGGCAAGCATAAGGTCCCTGAGTTTGATCCCAAATACAAAAGCAAAAACAAACAAATAAAAAAAAAGAACTAACACTCCATAATGTTTATAATATTTCAGCCAAAACAAATCAAAATTTCTAGATTCTAGCCCAGATCTACTTCTCACTTTTATTTTCATTTTTGGCAATTATGAATAAAGCTGCTTTCAACATCTGTGTTTTTTTTTTATTTTTTTTTTATTTGAGAGAGAGAGAGAGAGAGTGTGTGGTGTGTGTGTGTGGCCAGCTCAGCCCACCAGGGGGCGGGGCTGGCTGGCATGTGGTGCTGGGGGATTGAACCGTGGTCCCTGATGCTTTGCTAAGCTTGTTCTAAGTAGGTGCTTTAGACCACTGAGCCATCTCTCCAGCCCAGCATCTGTGTTTTTTAAAAAATCTTTTATTTATTTAATTTTGGTTTTTTTAAATGTATTTGGCACAGAGTCTCACTATGCAGTTTGGACTCCTAGTGATCCTCCTGTCTCAGCCTTGTCAGCACTGGGATGACAGGCATGCGCCACCATGCCTGATTTTGGTGGCCAGCATGTTGGTGTGGCATGCGGTACTGGGGATCAAACCTGGGTCTTTGTGCTTGCCAGGCAGGTGTTTAACCGCTGAGCTGTTTCCCCTGCTCTGAGCTGGAGGTTTCTACCCTTGCAATGACTCAAGGAAAAAAGTACATTAAGTAGGGGGAGGGAAACAGAACTATCATTCTTTATGGAGGACATGACTATATACATAGGAAAAATACATTTTAAAAGCAACATTACTTACAATAACACGTAAAGGTTCAGACACCTAGGAATAAATCTGGAAAAGCCAAGGGAAGAGAGTCTCTCTTAAAGACTTTAGAAGGAACACAATCCTGCTGACACCTTGCTTTCAGGACTTCTGACCTTCAGAACTGATAATAAATGTTTTGTTTTAAGCCACTAAATTTGTGATTTGTCTTAGTTACTTTCTCATTGCTTTGAACAAAATATCCAACACCCACAATTTAAAGGAAGGGAGGAAACACCCACAGTTTATGGAGGTTTCAGTCCATAGTTGGCTGGCTCCAAGGCTCCAGCCTGGCAGAGGGGCATGGCGGCAGGAAGCGGCAGCAGTTAAGGGACCATTATACACCTACTAGGCCCTGCCTGCTGTGATCGACCTCTTCCCACCAGGCTTTACTTCTCAACACCACACTTAGCAATAAACATACCAGTGGACTAACCCAGTGGTAACACACACCCATGTTCCAGTCACCTCCCCAAGACCCCTCCTATGAGTGTACAGGGCTATAGGGGACATTTTACATATAAACCATGTGTGTACATATACACATGTGTATTTATATACACTGATTTTAGAAATCATGAGTAATGATATTACTTTTCCAGTCCATCCCTATATGGTCCTTTCTTATCCTTCTCCATTCCATATTTGTTTCTAATATAATCAGGTAAAGAAAATTGTAATAATCTTTTCAGATAACTGTTGATACTGTTTTTCTGATTCTGTGTCAAAACAGCTGATTCTTAAAGGTTTACTTGTTTTATAGAATCTAAACATAGGTTGTTAACTTTTCATACTATGCGACATTAAATATATTGGCATATTTTGTGTTTTGAGAAAGTCTCTTTACCCATGCATGCTTTTGTAGCATCATACATTCATCACTTGGAAAGCTCTGCAGACCATGTAAATGTTTACAGACTTAGTATATGACTTCAAAAAATTACATTAAATAATACTATTGCCTGTCTCCTCAGAGTTTTAATGTACTAAGAAGCTTTCAAGTTCCTCGTGGAAGGCATAAGTTTTTGTTTTTGTTTTTTGCATTTTTTAGGGAAGGGTCTACAGGGTTTTCAGGGTCTCACTACTAGATCAGATTCATAGTGATCTGCCTGTTTCCAGCCTCCCAAGAGCTGGGATTACAGGCACACGCCACCATGCCCAGTCTCAATTGCCATCTCAGTGTGCCCCAGGGACGGGGCTGGCACAGCAGGCCCTGGGATCAAATCCCTAGCCCCTGTTGGGAGGGATAAGTTTTAACTTTTGTTTCAAGGACATCGTGGAACTAGGTGAGGGGAGCGGAGTTGGGAAAGAGATGGGGTGAAGAATGCTCTGACTGCTGGTCCATTGTCTGGGACCAGCTCCACGGTTCATGCCAAGGCACCAACAGTTTGCCAACTGAGTGCTTTTGTATCATCAAAGCACGTGTTACCACAGTAAAAAAAGCACATAAGCCTTTGGTAGAATTATGAACGTAGTTTTGACCCACAGACCTCACAAAAGGGCCTCAGGAACTCACAATGCTCCACAAACCACCACATCAGCTCTACAGCTTTTACAAGTGGCCTGAATTGTTCACACTGTATTTTCTATCCAGCTCCAACTAGGAGTTGGAGGAGGCTAGCATCTGTATCTAGAGAGGACTCTAGGTGTGCAAAGTGCCTCCCCACCTCTCACACACTCCAGCAGGGCTTCCTTTGTTATTCCTCATCAAGGACAATTATTCACCTACACTTTTCTTTGCTGGGCATCACAGCTTAGCAAATGTAGGCTGGGCAGAAGCTGTAGAAAAACAGTGAGTGTCAAGATATTGCCACCAACTTGCAGATCAAAGAAGAGCTCTCTGAAATGATCAAGTGAGAAATAGAGTAATCAGTGGCCGCCAGAGAAGATGAATGAGTTCCTTGGGTGGAATGAAGTGTACCAGTTTCTCTGTGGAGGCTGAGTAGGGGAAGAAGAACCACAAGAGGTGGATTGGCTTCTATCCTGGGATCTCAGCCCCCTGGTGCACTAGGCTTTTCTTCATTGGATGTGCGCTCGTCAAAACTGACTACAGACTCCCTCCTTGCCTCTCAGTGCAAAAGCTGAGAGAAATGAAGGGAAAGGTGACACATCCAGATCCCTGAAATTTTGAAATTTCAGGGTGAAACCAGGGTGATGCCCTAGTCACATGCCAAGCACCATCTTGAGTTTGCGGAACTGGGGATTGAACTCAGGCCCTTGCACTTGCCAGGGAAGCGTTTCATTCCGCTGAGCCATCTTTCCAGCCCCATGCCCCTAAGAATTTAGCCCTAAATCCAGATTGCATAAGATGCTTCTCTGAAGATATTCATCATGTCTGTGTTTTTAAGAGTCAAAAATAGCCTGGGAAGGGAAAGGAAAAGGAAAGAGGAAGAGAAAGAAAAAAGGAAGGCGAAAGTGGGGCTGCAATCATTGGCTAAATTAAGGCTATTCCAGCTCTACGATGGTATAGAACAGTGATTCTCAAAATAAACCCTTTTTGGAGACTTGGAAAATAAAAACTATTGTCATGACAATACTAAGGCATTATCTGACTTTTAACATTGATCTTTGCATGATTGGTACAAAACTTACAGTGAATAAAACTCTGGTGACAACACAAATTAGTGATACCCACAAACTGTATCAATAATTATATATTCTTTATTTCCAAGCACTCACAGAAAAAAGTCAACTTCAAAATGTCCTCAATAAAGCAGTACAAGGTATTAACTTTATTGAATCTCAACCGGTCAGGACACATTTAAAAATAGTCCATACCACTAAATAGGAAGCAGGCAAAGAACTGCAATCTAAAAGACTGGCACATTGCCCTACAGCAGACTGCTGTGCATCTGACATTGTGCTTTTTGTGAGCTGTAAGTACTTTTGCCTTCTCAGATCCTATTCTTTTTTTTTTTTTTTTTTGGAACCGGGGATTGAACTCAGGCCCTTGCGCTTGCCAGGGAAGCGTTTATTCTACTGAGCTATCTCCCCAGCTCCCCATTCTTTGTGAAGAGATAGAAAACTGTATTTTATGCCCACATAGGTATATAATACATAGACTTGATAAGCTGCCCAGGCTGACCTTGAGCTTCCAATCTTTTTCCTCAACCTCTCAAACAGTGAGGGTTACAGGTGTGCACCACTGTACCCAGTTGGTAAATGTGTAATATTATCTATTCAAATATTTTCTGGAAATAAAAAGAATGAATATTCATTTTCTTCTGATTAAAAAAATAAGACACTGTCATGGACCCTGGGAGAATTGGTGCTGTTTCTAAGGGACAAGCCGTGTCTGACTGGCAAACGATGGCTATTTAGACTTGAGTATGTCTACAGCTGAATCCTCCATAAGACCCAGTTTTAATATGTGAAATGAATGTATTTGTCTTTACACGAATGTAGTTTTTGTTTTTTTTTTTAATGGAAGAAGAACCTCATGGAAGTAAAAATGCTTAAGCCCAGGAAAATCATCATGCAGTTCCATACACATGGAAAACATTTTCTTGAAAATGAAGGAAATGAAACTGTCCCTTTAAAGGAAATATTAGTGACATTGTTGCCAACAATAAATTTGAGCTCTTGAGCAAAAATTACAATTTGAAGAAACTTGTGTCTGCTGCCATGAGCTTGATATCTTCCTCATACTGGAAAACCTCCAGATGAGCTCAGTGGTGATATTAACAGATGTAGTTTTCCAATATTGTATAATGAACTGTATCTACAATTGGAAGTCCTGCATAACTTGGCAAATATGTGTTTTCCAAATGATCCAATGTATGGATTTTGCCAAATTATGCACAGCTACAATGTTCACTCAAGATATAAGACACACCACTGGATTTTAATGTAACTGAGTTTAAAGGTTTCCTGATTGATTTCTGATTCTACATTGTGATTCACCTTTAGAAACTACTACTTCTCTGATTGTGGAATGGTATCAAAAAAGAGGAAGAGTTAGCTGCAAGGGTTATTTTACTTTTCATGTCAAATACCTTATCTGTATAAGGCTAGATTTTCTTTCACATAGTTCAAACAAAACAACTGAACACAGAACACATGGGAATCTAGCTATATTCTATTAAACCACACATTAAAGAGAGGTGCACAATTGTAAAACAATACCGCCCTTCTAATTTTTTCTTTGGAAAATAGAATTATTTTTTCATAAAGACACATTATTTGTGTTTACATATAACTTGCATGTATGTTGCCATTTAAAAAATAAATTAGTAAATATTTACATTTTTCTGTTTTAATTTCTGATAGCACATGTATTGTCAGTGCTAGGAATCAAATCTAGGGCGTTGTACCGTGCAAGCAAGTGTTCTACTGCTGAGCTATTGAAGCCCAGCTCTTAATAGACCAAATGTTAACAGATATAAACAAATGTTGATTGATAAACAAAGCAATAACTCTTCAGAGTCTTCAATCATTTTCAAGTCAAGGTTTTCTGGATGCAAATAATTTGAGAAGTATTGTTATAGAATACCTGCTAAAATGCTCATAAAGAGCTGTTAGATTTAAAACGAATTACAAAGACTACACGGATTAGAAGTCCATACGTGTTTAATGTTAAGCAGATTTGAAAAATCTGTATAGTTTAGCAAACTGCTCCTTTCCCAAAGGATGCATGATGCAAAGAATGTTGTCAGTATTTAACCGAATTAATGAGCTGAGCATGGTAGTGCACATCTGCAGTTGCAGCACTTTGAGAGGCTAAGCAGAAAGATTCCAAGTTCAAGCTCAGCTTGGACAATTTAGCAAGACCTAGTCTCAAAGTCATAATAATAAATATTTGTATATAAAAGGAGTTGGAGAGGTAATAAATATTTGTATATAAAAGGGGTTGGAGATGGAGATGAACTCAATGCCTGAGTTCAACGCTCAGTACTGCAAAAAAAAAAATGAATTAATGAACACATGAAAGGCATGTAATGGACACTGCTTTGCTAACTGTTAGGCTAATACTCTACCACGCTTTTTCACTCTTTCTCTTTAGTGCTGAAGGTCTAACCCAGGGCCTCCAGCGCACCAGGCTAAGCACTCCACCACTATGCTAAAAACCTAGCCCTTTGCAAACTTTTAAAGTATGGTGTAAAGTACTGTACCAAGATGAGGGGACAGATTGCTATCATGACTGCTTTGCTGCCTGAAGGATGCGAAAGCCTTCAAACTAAGTCCACAATCTTTTAAATTTTTTTATTAATTTTAATAAGAAATAGAAATGAGACAGTTTCAAAACAGGTTACTAAGACAGTTACAATAATTAGTACGTTGCAGATTGTTGTCTTCCTCAGTCTTCATCAGGGACTCATTTGTGATTATTTAGATTTAGTTCACAGCTGGGTAGAGGCTGTTAAGATTCTTCACACTTTGGAAAGAGGGGAATAAACAGAAGACTTCTTTAAGCACCTTGGATGGGTCACTAATGCCTTGGAGGGAAAAACAATTTAGGAATAGGGGCTGGATTTTAATGCTGCCGCCCCTCCTCTTTCTGTTTGTCGGTAGGTTTTTTTAAAAATAAAATGTGTGTGACATTCTCTGTTTATTATAATAAATCAGAACTCGGGGCCAATAGCCAACGTTTGCTGCAGAAGCTAACTGTTTCCATGCACAAAGTACGTACAGACTTCGGGATGAACAAGTCGGGATGAACCCGGTGGAGTGACTTTGAAGAATCCCAGAGGAGCTGGGGGTGGGGTCAGTAGTGATCTTGGGGCTCGCAAGGGCTTGAGGATGGCTTCATCAAAAGACACGCGGGACCTGCGGTGCAGAAAATCTGTACTGCGTGGGGAGGAGAAAGCAGTCACGGTAATTGCAATCATGACCCTTCTTTGGATTGATGAGACTAGGGGTGAGACGGCGAAAGACCCGGGTTCTGGGCCAGGCAGAGAATAGGTGCTCTCTCCGGAGGCAGAGACTTGGACGTGCTCTGGAGAATCGCCCTCGGGGGATCTCGACTCGTAAGGACTCGGCTCGGAGCGCTCCTCAGCGTCTGGCGTGCTGACGCGATGCTGGGGGAGAGAGATCCAGCGGTCCGGACCGTGGTGCAGCAGAAGATAGAGGCGCCGACGTCGGGGGGCACAAGGCGCTGCCAGGGTCAAGGCCCGGGCGCCGGGTGGCGCGGGGAGGGGTGGCCGGACGCGTGGGGACCGGATGGGATGTGACGAGCGGCGCGCTGTGCATTGTGGGATCCCGGGCCGCGGCGACTGGTTCCAGTTCACTCCGCGGCGGAGCCGGGCGGAGGGAGCGAGCGCGGGGCGCGCGGGCGGGAAGCGAGGAGGCGGGCGGACCAGCGAGGAGCGGAGAGAAAAGGCGCGAGCGGCCGAGAGGCCTCAGGCCGGACACCCTGCTGCCGCCGCCGCCGCCGAGCCGCCCCGTAAGTGCCGCGCGGGCCCCACGCCGCGCCGGGC
>NW_004524624.1:3943194-3962741 GCF_000260255.1 Octodon degus
CGGCCTCGGCGGGATCTGGCTGCTGCGCCCGCGCGGCCCACAGGGCCCCGCGCCGCCCAAGCCGGCCCAGGCCTTCCCCGCCCGCGCGGGCTCCCCTTGATTTTGTTCAAAAAGCAAACCCGGAAACCAACTTCTCTCCGAAGCGCATCTCCTGCCTGTGCCCGGGTGCTTTTGTGGGAAGGAGACGGCGATGGCCCCTCCCCTGGAGACCCTGCAGGGCCGGCGCGCTGGGCCGCGGTAGCGGAGGCCCGGAGGCGCCGGCTGCTCCGCCCAGGCCCGGGCGTCCCGCAGCTGGGGCGCACGGAGTTGTACTTGGTCGGGCTTCCGCCGGCCGCGAGGGCCCGCCGTGGCACAATAAGTCGGGCCTGAGCGCAGGGGACCTTGGTGCAACCCGCAGGCGCCGTGTCCTCGGGGCGTCTAGGGCGGGGGTTGGGGGGCTGCTCCCCGGACTGAAGCCAAGGCGGGGCAGGGGCGGGCGACTGTCTGAGGATGGGTTGGAAAGAGGCCATGGGAATCCCTGCTTCTCGTGCCCACTGGATCTGCCTTTTGTTTGCTTTGTGGTCGGAAGGTTTGGGGGTTTTGTTTTTTAAGGTAACTCCGAAAGACTCAAAACTCCCCGAGTGGAGAAGGCAAGAAAGGAAGAGACACGCAGGGGTGGGGTGGGGTGGGGTGGGGTAGGGTGGAAAGTAGAGTGAGTGTGCACGCTGCTGCTGGCCATGTCACCTGACAACAGGTGTGTGAGGTGGCGCGCCCCACCCCCACTCTGCGGAGATCACGAATTACTCAGTTTGCTCGTCTCGAGAATGCTTGAAGGGTTCTTTCAGAAAGAGCAAGACTTGGAGAGAAAAATGTTTAAAGTGAGCGACTTCCGTATAATCAGCAGAGACAGGCCCTGAATACGACAATTACAAGTACCTTGAAGTCCTCATAAGATTTTAATGATCCAATAAACAGCGCTGAAGAATAGACAATTAGAGGGGCACTCCTGCTAACTTCTCTTTTCTAACACCTTTGTGGTTTGAGGTTTTACCGTTAAAAAGGGGGAAGTGCTTTGTTCCCAGGATCCCTGCTGGGGGATGGGGCTGGGTTTTAAACTGCTTTAGCTTTGTGTGGGAGACTCCAGTTGTAAATTAGGTAGAACTCATCTAACCAACCACCTGCCACCTTTGTCCAGCTGCCTTTAAGGTCCTGGTCTGCTGAGGGAGGTGTCTAAGTCTGAAATGGACCTCGTGCTCTAACTATAATTAATATGTTCTATATTTAATTAACCAAAGTTAAAGAACAGCATCTCAGTCTTGCACCAGACTCTGAAGATGACTGTTTTTAAAAAGTTTTTAAAACTTCTTTTCTTAAGAATAATAACAAAATTCTTAAGAGTTCAAATTCTTTTCCCTTCTAGCTTTACCAAGACAGCCAACATGCTTCTAGTTTTCTTTTGTTTCCATTTATTATCGTTAATGCTGACCTTAGATAAAGCATGAGGGGGAATTTAAATGAAAATTTATTTGGGGAAGGTCCTAATTTAGGGTGAATTAGAATTCACATTTTATTAAGCATTGAGAATTGTCTGGAAATTTACGTGAGACATTCTAGGACACATGTAAATCATGTCACTGACTTGGTTTTTACTAAATGGGCCAATGTCAGGAAGTGGTATAATTCTGTCTGACACTGCTTCTGGTTGTGGAGGCCATAAAACTTGAGAAAAGTCACTTCTTCCTTCCCCATTATCAGGCTTCGAGTACAGATAACAGTGAAACCTGCCTGTAATACTTTCAGAACTTATTGGTGCCCCAAGTCACTTAAAGGAGGTTGATTTAAAAGTATAAGCTAAAAAACCCTCAGTAAAGAACCCAGCAAAAGTCTGTATGTAATGTTTAAAAGAGTTGTAGCAGTCTCAGGCTCTTATTTGAGTGTCCCTAAGGATTTGTGACCAGTTTTTCAGAGCATCACTCCTGAAACAGGGACTGGTAAAGGGCAGGAGTGAATGGGGCCCATACCTGTCATATGGGTCCTTCCTGTATTCTGTACATGTGGAGGGTCATTGGGTCCTGTCTTAGCTTTTCTGAGTGAGCCCAAGTGGATCACGTCTTCATGTCAAAGAGTTGTATATGGCTTTGCTGGGATCAGTCCTGCCTGGCTGTTGTCCTACAGTCTTTCAACAATTATTTCCTGAGAATAAGCTCTAGTTCAGGCAAGGCAGACACAATATTGATTAAAAAGAGAAAAAAGGGCTGGCAAGACTAAGTGCCTGCTTAGGCAAGGTCAGGGACCGGGGTTTTATCCCTGGCACCACAGGCCGTATCGGCCATGCCCCTGGGTGCTCTTAGCCAGCCACTGAGACCAGATGTACTGGTGCACCTGTAATCCCAGTGCTGGTGAGGCTGAAAACAGGAGGAACACTATGAATCCAAGCTGTGTAGTGAGACCCTGTACCAAATACATAAAAAGAAAATGAAAAGAAAAGAATGCCGTGGAGCACTGAGGTTAAGAGAAGACAGGAAAGTGCCTGTTAGGGAGTTAATGCAGGAGAGACAGCAACCTAGCTAGGAATGAGCACTTGTCTGGCTCTGAAAAATCAAGTAGGGGCAGGTGGGGACAAGTATTTAAGGCTTGGGGAACCACACATACAAATCTTAGAAGACAATGAAGGGCATGTGGGGAACTGCCAGAGGCTCAGGATGGCCAAATCCTGGAGTCAGATGAGGCTAGTGGAACAAACAAAACAGGCCACATCACAAAGAATACTGATCAGAGCTGCTCCAAGGGAGCAGCAAGGAGCCACTGAAAGACTCTGGGCAGGAAAGAGGTGTGGCCAGGTATTTTATTCCTATTGAGAACGCTTCCTCTATTCAGCACATACTGAGTGACTTCCAGATCCTAGGCTGGGCCAGGGTTCTGCACTCTGAACTCATTAGTTAACTTTTTTATTGATGGCCTTCCATTGCAGTGGTTACCTTAGAATTCAGCATGGCCTTTAAAAGGGAGAAAAAATAAGCAGGAAAGCCAGCAGGGGATGACTTTAGACACCCAATTGGAGCAGATAACCTTCAGTGCAGCTCTGGAAGCACGCCATAGAGTAGTTTTGCAGATATGAAATTTTAGTCCCCAGCCAACTTCCCTCAAACTGTTTTGTAGTTGTGATGAATGACTTCTGTTTAAGATTTGTTTTTTTCTGCCACCGAAAACAACACATGAATAAGATACATATGTTGGAGCCAAATGCATGGTTAAGGATTTATTTTCCATCAGTTAATCTGTGTCTTCTGTTTGTAATCCCTCAGTTCACTGAGGGTAGGCTGTATGTTCTTTAATCATATGGCTCATTTATGACTTAGTGTTTAATGAATGGAGAGAGAAGTTTTTTTCTGATTGGCTATAGTATAAGTATAGGCCTCTATTCCAAGCCAGTCAAAATTCAGTTCCATGAGTAATGTTTGTGTAGTGTATCCAAGTGCCTCTGGAGACATGGCAGCAGTGCCACCCATTCATCATTTGGCATAATAGAAATAAGTAGAAAAGGATGATGTAAACAGGACTGGTGTCTTCCCCTTATAATCAAGTGTCTCAGGTTTGCCTCATGATTGGCATTGATGGGATGGTGCAAATGCTTTTGGATACTGGGCATTTAACTAACTGCAGAGAAGAGTCCTCTCTTGTCAACAGTAATTTGAGCATTTGATAGCTCAGATTTCTTCATCCTGAGGGTTGGATTTAGGAAAGTCTAATGTAGCTTCCCAGGAATTATAATCATTATTTTATTCAGGATCAACATACATATATTGCTTAGATAATAAAAGACTTGATCTTTCTAGTGGTCTTATGAATGCCCTGATTGTTCAAGGGTTTTTTTGGCTGCAGCATTAACTAGTGTCTTACAAGTGTTAGGAAGGTTAAGTATTGAACCTTTAGAAACTGGAGGAGAGGTTGTTGGAATGATAGAATTGTCAGAGTCTTAAATCTCTGTATGACTCAAGACCCAGCTACCAGGGCATTGAAGTTACCCTTTTCTGGGAATCCCTAAGAGATCAAGCTCTCTGATTTGTGAGGGTCTGGGCACCCACAGCAGTTTGGCAAAGAATATGTAAATGAATGGTCCTACTGACCACAGTTCTGAGTCTTTGCCTTTGGAACTGCTGCTGTCTTTGTTAGGGGAACCCCATCCAGTGTAAATGCCAACTAATCAACTGCAGGCTAGCCAGCTGCTTGGACATACAGTGGTGAGCTGAGCAAATTGGTTATGCAGTCAAGACATAAACAGGAAATGATGACACAGTGTAACAAGTGCTAATTATAGGGAAACTGGCTTAGAATTTATATAAATTAGATGTAGAGTGGCAGTCAGGTTGGAAGGAAGGACTGAAAACTACATTTGCAGAGTGCTTAAAATTGAGGAAAGGGAGTATATTAAAAAAAGAGGATCAGGCAGAGAGATTATAAGGCATTTTTAGGCAGGCCCCAGAGGCTGCAAGTAGGCATGTCTGCTGGGGAAACTGGGAATGATTCAGCAGAGCAGCTCTGGTTGCTTGCAGTAGGGAGAGGTGAGTTAAGAGCCAGCAGTTCTGGGTACTGGATTGCCCCAAACTAGATTGTGAAAGGGACAGAGCACAGCCACGGCAGAATTGCAGAGGAGGGAACTCTTTGATTGGTGTACATTGGCAGAGAAGGCACCAGAACCAGAAGATAGGACTTCTCAAGACAGGATTAGGGAGGGTGTTTCAGACTGAGCCAGCTGCAGGTGCTGAAGGATGGAAATGGAAGAGGAGGTGGTTTGCAAACAGTAAAGAGTTGGAAGGCATAGCAGGGCATCTGTGACACCTTTGTTGTTCATCCCCACTCTTTTCTAGAAGTAGAGCATATCATGTTTTCATATCTGTCCTGCTCACAGGATCCTCACCACTAGTCTTCTAATTCACCTTGGGCTCTAAGGACAGGTATTCTCCCAGTCACATCTTAGTGGTTGAATAGCCTATCATCAGAGACTGACTGCTTAACTCAAGCCTGGATTGTCTCTGTACAGCCCCTTTCCAGCAATTTATCTTTGAGTTTCTGCAGAAGTTTTACATTTGTTGTGGTTGGTTTATTGTCAGGGAGTGCAGAATATATTCATCTATTTTGTTTATTTTAACAAAATACAGTGACACATCAGTTCGTGAACTTCATTTTTGTCCACAATTTTGGCAAATATGACCACATTAGTGTTGGTGCATGGAAGATGGCTGTGGTTATGTTTGTCACCTGATGTAGAGTTTATAAACATAGACAATTTTTTTTTTCTAAATACTTCTGTTCAGGAACCAAATTGTTCACAAATAGAAGTATGTGTGAACTGAGGTATTACTGTAGTTAGGGTGGTCTACTTTATAAAGCCACAAAGTTTATTTTGGTGTATGGTTCTAGTTTGGCTTATGGTTCTTACTGATTTATAGTTGGAGAAGTTATGGAATACATTAATCATCTTTTTTTTTAAATTACCATCCAACAAAATATCTAGAGTGGGCTACTTTATAAAGCTAAGAGATTTATTTTGCTTATAGTTCTGGAGGTGCAAGTTCAATGGGCCACTTCTGGTGATGGCTTTCTTGATGGCAGAGTGCTGGGGTGGTATACTGTAGTATCAGGTGGCAGAGACAAGGAGCATAGCTGTACATGTGTGTCTCCTCTGGTCTCTATCCTTTTAAAGCCATCAAGATTCAACATGGTGACATGTCCCTAATGGTTTTATCTAGTTCTAATCCTTTTCCTAAGATTCTACCTGTAAACATAATTAGATTAAGTTTCCCTTCTCTTACTATCTCAGAAAAGGGATTAAATTTCAGCATATGAAACTTGGGAGACACTGAAGCTATACCTAAGCTATAGCAGAGCTAATGACCATGGAGATCACTTTAATATCGGCCATGGATTTTTTTCATGTACTATTTAGGCACCAGGGGCATCTAGTGACAGAAAGGACCCTAGGCTACTGTACAATGACAACTGGCTTTACCAGATCAGGTACTGTTGGTTGATTGAATGTGGTACCCTCCTGGATGACAAGTTCCAAAAGAAGGATACATCTTTGTCATTTTTATTAGATAGGATAGCTGTTCTGTGAATACCATCAATGCTCTGAAAAAAGGCTGAATCCCTAGGAAATTACTTTGTCCACGATGTAGGACTGTCAGTTCTCTTTTTAGGTTTACATACAGGACAAGGGTCAAAAGCCCAGCAAGCTTTAGCTGGCCACTAAGATGAGGCTTTCGGGCCAGCTTTCAAACTGATTGACCATTTGACAGAGATGAGCTATTTCCTCTTTTTTTCCCCCCTCTTTCTGAGCAAATAGCTAGTATGCATTTCCCAATTTCTAGTAAGTAGATGTGGCCATGAGATAAACTTCTAGGTGATGAATCAGGTTCAGTAATATTGTACCCCACTTTCAGGCCCACCCTTTATAACCTCCATGTGTTTTCCTCCATGGTATTTTCCCTTCCATGGCAGTCCTGGGAATCAGGCATTGAGTATGTCAGAGTCATAGAACAGGCAGAGTCTGAACCCAGAAATCATTTTGTGGAGAGATGTACCAACTAGTCATGGAAACTTGCTGTGGACTTGTATTAGTCTGCTTTCTGTCACTTATAGTGACAGAATACCTGAAGCTAGGTAATTTTACAAAGAAAAGTTTATTTAACTTGGAGTTCTGGAGATTCAAGGATAAATGCCAAAGTCAGCTTAGCTTTGGTGAGTACCTCAAGGAGATGGCGTCACACTGATGGGAACACATGGAGAAAGAGAGCGAGGAACCAGAGAACAACTTGGGGGGGATAACTTCCCACTAAGCTCCACCTCTTTAAGGCCCTATCGCCTTTTAACATCAGCACACTGGGACCAAGCTTTCAGCACATGGACCTCTGGGGAACAAACCACATCTAAATAAAGCAGGACTTTTGATGAGTGAGAAATAAGTTTAGGCACTTGGTTATTATAGCTTTCTAGCAATACTTCCACAAGTACAAATAATCCAATAACTGTTCTGCAAAAGAGAGGAGCTTTTTTCATCTTACACTTTTTTTTTTTTTTTTGGTGGTGGTACCAGGGATCAAACTCAGGACCTTGCACTTGCCAGGGAAGCACTTATTCCACTGAGCTATCTCCCTAGCCCTTTTCATCTTATATAAATGATTGTTTTTATTAACTCCTGAGCACTCACTTATTGTCAGGCCCCAAACACACACTAATGGTGCCACCAACTTTTTTAAAGTCTTTTCAATTATCATCTCTATTGATTAGAATTTCTTTTTTGTTTTGTTGTTGGTACTGAGAATCGAACTTGGGACCTTGTGATTGCCAGGCAGGCACTGTGCCACTGAGCTATACCCCCAGCCCCAATATCATCTCTGTTGGACACAGGAAAAAGTGCATTCTGAGGGGTTAAATCATTTGCCAAAGCCCACATTTCCAGAATCAAGTCACTCTGGCTTTGGACTTATAGTTACTGAGCATGATGTTCAACAGCCACTTCTCTCCCAACTAATGTCTATCCCCACATTAGTGCTGGCAGAGCTGCCTGTGCCTTCAGAGACCTCGGAAGAGCAGGCAGACGCGGCACACTTGCAGTCATTCTGCCTGCATAGTCATGAGTGATTTTTCCAGAGGATGTTTAAAAACCACCACGTGCTGCTTGCTGGATGTCATGGTGCTGCCAGGCTGAGTCACGATTCTCTTGTAGCTTAGGGAACTATAAGTTAGAAAGTGCAGAAAGAGCAGGGCAATGTTAGGAAAAAGAATCTCTGCAAGACAAAGACTAATGGAGACAAACTCGGGTCTAACTCTAGATGAGACATAAAGGTGTTCTGCCAACAAGGTGCAGTGGAGGATCTAGCGCCACCCATGAGACCTTTTCTAGGACTCAGGGATGGGTTACCTGAAGTGGCTTATATCCAGCTGCTTGCAGTTCAGTAGGGTTGGGGAGGCAGGCACACAGACATGTGCTGGGATATGTGCTGTGGGAAGATGGAGCATGTGACCGGCTGTGGCCAGAAGCCTCAGAGGCAGGGGCCATGTGGGTGCCTCTGTTGGGCAGATTGACAGAAGGACAAAGGGCATTCCAAGCAGGAGAAATGGCACATTTTCAAAAGACATCCTTAACAACGGCATGACAGGTTCAGGGACAGCCTTGATATCTGAGCCCAGGCAGGAGTGTAAGAAATAGTGCTGCAGTAGTTGAAGGTTGCTGCTTATGGCTGGCTCCATGCTCAGGGTAATGGGAGCCATCACCCTGGGCAGAGGTATCTTTGGAGAAAGACTGGTGCTGAGGAAAATGGTGAGCAATGAGGCTGAAGCAAGTCAAGGAGGGCACAAGAAATGAGATTTGCAGATGGGCTTGGCAGACCTTGGCTAAAACTTTGGTGCTGTGGGGCAGGAAGGGAATTAGAGTCCAGGCTGACTCCTGTAAGGCTTGCATATGCATAATGTTGCCACTGATAAGGCCAAAAGAGCCAGAGACATTCAGGGTGCCATGGGACTGACAGGCAGTCAGAACACAGCCAGGTGTGCACCTAGGTAGAGACCAGAATCACTAGCATGTTTGCATGGCTACAGTCAGAGCAAGGAAACACAGGGATGTTACTCTTCAGGAGTATGTAAGCCCTACTAGGTCCCCCATACAAATGGTCTCTCTGGAGGTGTACACCCCCTCTCAAAGGCAGTCCCAGACATCCAGCACATATGCTGAAGAGCAGAGCTGAAGTCTGCTCCAGTTAGGAAGGGGCTGAACTTAATTTAGTCACTCATGCTTAAAGAGGAGACATTTGGATTAAAAGCTCTTAATCCTAAAGTATTGGGCTGTTGGGCTGTAAAATCCATTTGTAGTAAAGCCAAAGACAACCAGGAAACCAGCGACAGCTCTCCCTGACCTGAAAGTCAGGCATACATGCAGACCGTTGGCTGGTCAGAGTGAACACAGGCATCTATTTCCAGGAGCTGTCTTAAGACAGCACAGTACTGTGAGAAATGGAGGCAATTAGTTGTTTCATAAAAGCTCCAACTCTTCTGGGTCTCTCTATAGCACACTGAGCCTTTAAGAGTTGGTACCTCTAAAAGGCCAAACTCAGGGCTCTCATCCCAGGGGCTTGAGCCATCTTAGTCTGCTAGACTTGCTGGCACAACTACCCCACAGTGCTCAGGAATTCTCGTGTCTGTCACTCTCACAGACATCCCTGTCAGAAAGATGACTTAGGATGCTTGTGGAGTTGACATACTAAGAATGGACATGATTTTGAGTATGAAGTTGAATGTCAGAATAACAAGGACTCTCAAGCCCTGTATTCACAGTCATGGAGACCTGACCTGTTTGGATTGAAGGGACGTACACACATGGGTCCTGGTTCCAGTACAGAAATCTTTGCATTTGGTCAGTGATCTAAGCATAGATGTTCCATTGTGAAGGTATAAAAGTGGACTTCAGAATAGGCTGAGGCTCCTTACTTCCCCTCTCCCAGGACCCTCCATTGGCCCTTTGAAGCACTCCATGTGATTGGCATTTAAATGATTGTAGGGTTCTCTCCCTACCACATCAAGAGGGCAGGGACCACATCTACTTAGTATAGTTCCTGAGGTGTATGCTACAGGATGTAGCAGCAGGACGCACAGCCTCAGAGATGGGTTGGCAGAGAGCAGAGGACAAATGTGAACAATAAAGGAGCTTCTGGCATACGGAAACAGTCACTGCAAAGGCAAGGAGGAAAGGAGCAGAAAGGTATCTGGGGGTGAACCCATAAGCCCTTGTGTCCAGTTTTAGTCCATAAGTAGCACAAGGCAGAGCTAAGATGTGCCAGACCCATATTTCTTGGGTACTACATGTTGGCCAAAGGTCCTGATTTTATGTCAGGACTTGTGGCAGTCCTGGAGGGCTTCTGGGCTGGTGCCAGGGCTTACTCCCATGTGTGTACACAGAGATTACCCTGCCAGATGGTAGAAGGTGGATTTCAGGAGAGTGAGTCAAGGGGAGAAGATCTGTGCAGGGAATATCTGTAGCCACTTGGTTAAGATAATGATTAGCTGGAAGCAGTCATGTGGGTGATGGGCACATCCTCTGAACCTGGACTGTTAGGATGGTGATGAGGGAGGATAGGGGAGGGGAAGATGCCTTTCCCTCTTCTCTAAAGACAGGTCCGTTCAGCAGATCCAGTGTGCCCAGAGGGCCTCCTGTGACTTTACTACACACAGTCCTAAGTCCTGTGGGCTGCTTATGCCTCTCACAGATCAGGAGTGTGAAGAAGGGACCCTGTGTTCTATCAGAAGGTATTTGGCTTTGCATCTTTATTGTAAGTGCAAACAACATAATTTTCTTTGTTCCTGCAAAATTATTAACCTTAGCCTCAAATGTATGAAAATGCAATTATTAAACAGGTGTGTACAATATAATCAAAAAATCCTATTTTCTTTTACATCATGCAGGGTAAAGGCAAGGCACTTGTGAGCAGTCATTGTTATTAACATCTAAGTAGATGTGACCAATAAAACGGATGTCATGGTATAAAATGTGCGAAGCTGCGCTTTTCTTTTTTGCTGGGCCAAACTGCAGCAGTGAAGTGCATAACTAGGCGCAAAGGCTCAGCAGCTGCACACAGTGATAACTGCTGGCTGGGTTTGTGCCTGTAGGGGACAAGAGTGTAGTGGGGAAGAGGGGATGCGCTGTCCTCAGTGAGCTGATGAGTGTTTCTTGCCTTCACAGTGTGCTTACTGATCCGCTTCCAGGGCCACCGCCATGTCGAGCCGAGGTGGGAAGAAGAAGTCCACCAAGACTTCCCGGTCTGCCAAGGCAGGCGTCATCTTCCCTGTGGGGCGGATGCTGCGGTACATCAAGAAAGGCCACCCCAAGTACAGGATTGGAGTAGGGGCACCTGTGTACATGGCTGCTGTCCTGGAGTACCTGACAGGTGAGTGTGCATGAGTCAGCCGCGGACACCAGGGGCTCAAACGTGGCAATTCCAGTAACCTGAGGGTGGAGAGGACCTTTCTCTCTTTGTTCTCTTTGAAAACAAAGCATTTCAAACCCATGGAAAAGTTACAAAAATAGCACAATGGTCATTTTCACTTAGATTCATTGCTTGTTAACATTTTACCCCGTTTGCCCACTCTCTCTGTGTACTGATGTCTGATATGAATTCTTTTGTTTTTCTTTCTCTAAGATCTGTTTCGGGATCATACATTGGATTCAGCTTTTGTATTTTGCTAGTCTTATTTAATATCAAACACTTCTCCAGGTTTTTTATATTTTGTTTAACATTTCCCAACATTGACATTTTTAAAGAGCACAGGCCAGTTATTTGGCAGAATGTCCTTTCACCTGGGCTGTCCTCAAGGTTAGAGATTCAGGTCAATTTAGGCAGGAGAAACACTCGTATTGAGTCCTTCTCTGTATCTGAGATCAGGAAGCACCTGAAGAAGGTCTTTTCTTATCGCTGGTGAGGTTTAGTATGTACTTTGAGGTAGCACCTGTTGAATTCCTGCAGGGGCTCTCATGTCAGATCTTTTACCCATTGGCTTTAGCGTCCAGTGATGATCTTACCTGAATTAATTATTACCAATGTGGTTATGAAATAGATCTTTCCCCATTGCTTTATTTTTGCATTTCTTGGGTGGCCCTCTCTTATAGATAAGAGCTTCTCCTCTACCTTTTCCTTCTTTTTATTTTGTTGTACTATTGCTCATGGGTTGTTTAATTTAGTGGGTTATACTCCATTTCTATCATTTTTATGCTCAAATTGTCTCAAATTCAAGCTCATTCAAATGTCTTTTTTTCTGTATCTCCACCAGTTTCAGTTGCCTTGCTTTGCTTCCCAACACAGTAAGATTTCACTTTGAACTTTCCTTGCACCAGCTTTGCAAACAGCTATCTCCAGGGGTTTCTCAGTCATTTTTACAAATAATCTTATTTCTAGACCCATAAAAATTTTGGAGACCAGCTTAAAAGGGAGTGGTGCTGCCCTCATTTTAGTGAGAACACTAGGCTTAAAAGCTAAAGCAGCTTGCCTAGGGTCAGCTGCTGACCCTAACCTTTAAGAGGCTGGGAAGACTTATTTCTCCTGCCCGTTTGTAATGCTTTTGCCACTACTGCTTGATACCTGATTGGGTAGGTTTTGTGTGTATCAGGAAGCACCTCTGATTCTTGCAGCCTGAAGAAGATTGAGCAAGATAGGGTGCTTCTTCCAAAGTGGACAGCCAAGCTGCCAGAGATTTGGACTGCTTCATGCTCTCTTGTTAGACCAAAGGCAGTGCCCTTTCTGAGAGCAAACCCAGTCAGAAGCAAAGGGCCCATGCTTTTTCCTGTCCCAGCTATCATGGTTTGTGATACTGGCCACAGAGGAGAGTGGGAATGGTCATGGAAGCACATCACTGCAGCTGCTATGACAGCTAAGAGTGATTACTTGCTCTGGCACATTAAAGAGTAATACATACTTTTTAAATTTATAAAGTTCTGCCAGCAGTATTGAAGTTACTAAATCTGAGCCATTTCCTTGTTCTGCATACAGCACTGGGCTATTGGCATGATTGTTGCCAGTGCTCCCCCCCCCCAATCCCCTACCCCAGGCCTGGCCCAAAGGACTACAGGGAATGTACTGAATGAATGGTCAGTGCTGTGCTCTTGCTCCTGTGGTCGCTTCTTCAGTTTCCTGATGGGAGAGAAGCTAAGCCCCAGGCTAACTGCGATGTGAATGCCTCTGAGAACTGTGTTGCACTACTCACAGTTCTTACAAGGTGATAGCCCACTGGCCCAAGACGTAGGAGCATATGGATAGTTGGGAGGTCTGGGATCTGTTCTGTGAATATTGTTTTAGACACCTGAATCAAAAGTAAAGGTAAACCAAGCCTTTCTTTTACTCTGCTCTTTTTTGTTATTATTATTATTATTATTATTATTATTATTTCTGAGATCTTTTCCTACTCTTCCTTCACACATATTGAGCACTTGCTGTCTTAACATAGAGCTCAAAGCCTAGCCTGGGAAAAAGACAACCAGCCAACCTAGTTGAGTACAGACTATGACAAGGGGCTGGGGTAGGTACATAAACAAGCCAAAGAAGTACCCAGGCAAGCCAGGTGCCTGGAGATCAGCTGCCAAGGGAAGCTTTGCTGAGAGGAATACATAGCCAGGCTGCGAGGAAGAACATGAGGCCAGATGGCTCTGTGAAGGCCGAGGAGGGGCTTTGCTATCCACTCCTGAATATTTGATGCACCTGAGGAAGCTACACAAAGAGGGAAATACAGGAAACCTGGCGCTTCAGCAGCTTAGTTAAGAGTGTGACCCAGACAGACATCATGCCCTGACACAGGCAGGAATCTGAAAGACATCCCACACGTTCAGTGGGTCCTCACTGGTGCACAGATTCATACCACTCTCATTTTCAGAGAGCTTCCTGTCCAGAGAGAGGTCTAGACAAGAAACAATATATGACCAGATGGCACCACTTATATTATGATACTGGAAATGAAGTATTAGAAAATGTTTTCTAGAGGATGGGTGTCACTAGAGTTCTCTGTCTAGTTGCCTGAAGGCCCTGCAAAGGAATTATTTTCTTCTCTGCACTGGGCAGGTGGCATAAGCAATTGCAAGCATGGTATAAGAGTGGTCACATGGAAGCCCAATGGAAATAGTGGGGCTGTTCTGTCTTCAGAACGCTCTAGCAAAGGAATGGGGAAAGGCCTGATGGCTCAGGGGTTGCTAACAGGACTACTAAGCTACAGAGTCACCTTCTAAATCAGGGAACTGATATCTTTCTAACTACCCTGGGGGCTATCAGGATTTTGCCATGTTCTAAAGTGAGGCAGTCGATTTTATTTAATCTTTCAAAGAACCAGCTTTTTGCTTGTTTAATTCTTTGATTTGTTTTCTTTGTCTCAATTGAATTAATTCTATTCTGATCTTTAAGATTTCCTCCTGTCTTTGGGCTCTGGGTTTGGTTTGCTCTTCCTTTTGTAGTTGTTGAAGGTGCAGCATTAGGGTAGTTATTTGTTCCCGTTCTGTTTACCTAATGTGTGAGTTCACAGCTATGAATTTCCCTCTGAGAACTGCTTTCATCGTATCCCATAAATTCCGATAAGTTGTGCTTGAATTTTCATTGAATTGTAGATATTGTTGAATTTCTTGTTTAATTTCATCTGTGACCCATTGGTTGCTGAGTAGGGTGTCATTTAATTTCCATGTATTTAAGGTTTTTTTCTGGTTTCTTTTGTCATTTATTTCCAGTTTCATTGCACTGTGGTCAGATAATGTGCATGGGATAATTTCTGTTTTCTTACATATACTTAAGCATGACCTATGGACCAGTATGTGGTCTATTTTAGAAAATGAGCCATGTGCAGCTGAGAAAAATGTGTATTCAGCTGTGTTTGGGTGGAACACTCTGTATATGTCCACCAAGTCCATTTGTTTCAAGCTCTGGTTCAGTTCTGTTATTTCTTTGCTAAGTTTTTGCCCAGTTGACCTATCTTTTGGAGATAAGGGGGTGTTAAGGTCTCCTATTAAGATTGTGGTATTGGATATTAGATTTTTCATGTCCATTAAGATTTGTTTTATATAGTTGAATGCTCCCGTGTTTGTTGCATACATATTTATGAGTGTTACCTCTTCCTCTTGAATTTTTCCCCTAACCAGTATATAGTGGCCTTCTTTATTTCGCTTGATCATTGTTGGTTTGAAGTTGAGACTGTCTGAGGGTGTACCTTGGTGTCAGAGCTGTCATGTTTTATATACAGCCTTAGGCAAGTCATCTCTGCCGTGATTTTCCTCATCTGTAAAATGAAAATCAAAGTCACTGCTTCTGATGGTTATTATGAGGCTAAAATTTGAGCTGAATATAAAGTCTTTATTATTCATGCGTGCAGTATGTGTTGACATAATAATAGGGTCAAAGCACAGGGGTTAGGGACATCCCTAGTGATCCTGTCCTAGCTGCCAAGGTCACTGGGCTCCCTACTCCTTTTGGAGATGGTAAGGGGAATAATTGCTGACCACTAGGACCTGTTGTCCTTCCAGCTGCTCCAGACCCATTGTGCTTCCCCAGGCTCTTGTAGAATGTCTTGGTGGCTCCAGGCCCACTCCCTCTGGAATAGCCACTGGACATTTTTTTCTAAGGCCTACATCACATCAACCACTTAAGACTTCCTCTTGCCAAACTAGTCTTTAAGATATTGATGGCCTCGCTTCTGTCACATCCGTGGAAACTGAAGTACTTCCACGTTTTCCAGAAGCTGGCCCTGGACCTGTGTTACATGAATACTAAGGGTATGAGCTGGTGACATCCCGAAGGCCAAGGGCAGTGGGAGCTCAGCTATGTGGTCCACTGGAAGAGCATATTCTTGGGGGCTGAAGGCTAAACAAAGGTTCCTCCTTATCCCTCTCAAGGATAGATACAGATAGAATGTGGCGGCCTTACATCTTGCTCTAAAATTTGAAGTTGCCATCTCTTTCTCCTCTTGGGGGCAGAGCCCAGGAGTCTACCAAACTTACAGGCAAAAAGCAACATCTGGAACAAGCACGGTCTGGCAGTCAGTTCCTTTTCTAGATCTCTGTGTGCCCAGCACCAAGCCCTGCCTAACTCTTCCCAGAGCTGTAGCTGAGGAGTATGCTATTGTCTGTCTTCTCAGTGACCAGCACTTGCTAGGCCTTAGTGTGTTCTCCTGCCCACTGTCATTTGACCTTCCAGCCTATCCCCCAGAGGAGGATCATAGCAGCCCCTCCTCTTAGGGGTGCTATGGGGACTGCTTTATCTAGTATTTATAGAAAACAATAAATGACCAAGGCAGTTGAGAATAGTTTCTTCCTAGGCGTCATCTTTGCCCTGTGATATTGTGTCCCAGTTTTTTGATTAATGGTATTTTAAGGAAGCATGACTGTAATTCAGCCCAAGAAAGCCTTGATGCCTTCCATTTGAGCCTAGCATAGTGTGAATGTAAAGTGTTGAAGATGTGACATAAGAAACACATGATAGGATTTTTCCCCCATAGAGTTAGCATTAATGTTTGGGACATACAGACCTACAAACAGATAAGTATAGGGGCAAAAGAGCACTGTGTGAGGATTAAGTGAATAAACAAAATAGAGTGATCTTAGGTCTGTTTTGTCTCGCCATTGGAACACAAAGTTTAATTGATAGGAAGATCTAGATCTAGATCTTCCACCTCCATCCTAGCTCCAGCATATAAAGGTACTGGTATATTTCAGTGAGACAGTTACCTTGGGAAGCCATACTTCTAAGTTGAGTCTCTCAGATTCTAACTTGGGGAAGGGGCCCAGTGCTAGACACTGTAAGATTCAAGACAAGAGTTCCTGCCTTCACGGAGCTGACCCTGTGAGGAAGAGCCTTTTGACTCAAGCTCCAAGAGAACAGTCCTGCTTCTTTCATGATTTGTATTCTTTTCTTTCCCCCTCCCTGTCCCCCTCTCCTCTTCTCCCCTTATTTCTTTCTTCCTGTGTAGAAGCCCTTTTATGTAGTCTGATCACCAACCTTATTCTGTCAGTGTAACTCCTAGTGACATGAATACAGTCTATTGCAAATGATTTCTTGATTAACCAGATGCAAAGCACTGGCTCCCACTGATTTGAATCTGAACTAAGTTTGCTATGTTAAAAACCTAGTGTCACAGATTTATATTTTCACTTCTTATAGGATAAGGCTGTGGCTACATTTTTTTTTCCCTGCCCTTTTTTCAGTCTATTCTACAAAATGATTAAGATATTTGAATTTATACATTCCTATTTCCTGTTCTGTGTTTTCCATTTTTCTAAGCCCTGTGTCTTCCCACCTCCATGTTGCAGACCTTGGGCTTCCTTCTGCTGCTGCTTGTCAATGCCTGGAACCTCCATAGTCCTTTAAAAAGCACCCAGCATGCCTGATACCAAATATTACAATTTGAAGCTTCTTAGGGGTACTTGGCTAACTGTTGTGAAGTTTTCAAGGCCAACTCCTGACCTGGAGAAGAAGCAAGCTCCCTTGGGTGATCTTAAGGCTTTTATAGACTGAAGGAAGCTCAGTCTTTGGGGCTGGTTGCATCCCTCAGGAAAGCCACAAGGAAAAGAGAGAGTAGTTAGAAATACCCCTTACCCCCTGGTGTTGGCTAACAAAATGATAGTCTTTATTCCATGCTTCACTTCTGGTCTGTAACTCAGGTCAGTTGTTGCATAGTCCTTTCGGTTTAGTGGTTGGACCATAGTCCATCTCCTGGACTAGAAGTAGAGAAAGGGGGCCCCCTTATGTCAGCAGTCTATCTTGTTACAGAGATACTTATTTTGACCAGCACCTATCTCACTTGGCACTGATAGAATGGGGAAGAGGGAGCCCTACATAAGCTTTGAATATTTCAATAGGCAGGACCTACATTTAACTCTATCATTTACCTTGAAAACAAGTCCCAAACCTCTTTACCGAGTTTCTATTTGGGACACCTAAGTATGTGCTGAACTCACACAGCTAAAAATAGAGCAAGAAGAGAATAGACAGGCTCTTTGATGCTTAAAACCCTCTGCACACATGTATTCCTTACTTGTTTACCTGACTGCCCTTTCTGAAGACTGGGGCGCTGCATGCGAGGACTTAGCTGATCCTGACTAGCACCTACTTGGGCATTCATGCTGCCTAGAGGCTCATGCTTGATGTGCTTGCTGTGTTCTGTGAAGCCCTTGATGAGACTCATTTTTCTTCTTTCTTTCTTTTCTTTTTGTATTTTAGGGAAGGGTCTACAGGGTGTTCAGGGTCTCACTACTAGATTGGACTCGTAGTGATCCGCTTGTTTACAGCCTCCCAAGAGCTGGGATTATAGGCATGTGTCACCACGCCCAGTCTCAATTGCCAGCTCAGCACACCCTGGGGGTGGGGCTGGAATGGCAGGCCTGGGAGATCAAACTCCTGGCCCCTGCCCTTTCATCTGCTGAGCTCTTTGGCTGGCCCTTCATTTTTCTTAAAAAACAAAATAGAACACAGTAGAGAGAAGACAAATAAGAATTTTAAAGAGCTAAGGGGACTGAAAGTGGAAAAACGTTGGAGACACTAAAGTTAAAATTGCGGTGTCCTGGGTACTCACTGTATATAGACTGCTTTTTTTTTTTGTTTTGCAGAACTGGGGATTGAACCCAGGCCCTTGCACTTGCCAGGGAAGCGCTTATTCTACTGAGCATCTCCCCGACCCCTATAGACTGCTTTTGAATGCATGTTCTGTTTGCCGATTATGAGAATAATTTCTGTTTCAAAATTGAAGAAGCGCAAACTCACTTATAACCCCAACACACAGAGATAACAGCTGCACTGCATGCCTTTTGTATATATATATAGAAGTGTAAAAGAGACTTTAATTCATTTTTGTGAACATTAGTGGTGAGCTTCAATGGCAGCCTCCACAGAGCTACATATTGCCCGGCTAGCTGAAGCAATGGAGGTACTCACACATGTCCAGCCTCATCAGCCTCTCAGTCTCCTAAGAGAATGGATGGGGCAGATGTTCATGGAGCACCTGAGCACTGTCACCTGGAGGGTGTGGTATCCTGCGACAAGCATGTTAACAGACCAGGTGGGTCGAGCCTCAGGGCCATCAAGTGTGACTGCCCCATCCAAGATGTGGAGGTGCAGCATGGCTTGAGGACATGCTTCCTCTGGGACACATGCATCTGCTATAGAGCTCAAAACCTGAGTTCTATAGAGTCCTTTGTCCAGTTCTAAGCAGTGTGTGACGTTGTCTAGGAGACTGCAGCTATGACCTAGCCCTGTTCTGAAATAGGGCTCTCATTTCTACGTTCCCTTCAAGGCCAGAAGTTACATTATATCACATGCATGAGGAAGGCGTTATTGCATTCTTGTGTAAATATTTTCTTCCAGTCTGCAGCTTATCTTTTCATTCTCTTTGACAGTGTCTTTCACAGGGTAAAAAAAAATTAATTTTCATGAATTTCAGTCTTCCTTTTTTTGTGTGTATGGCCTTTGGTGTGGTCATCACCAAGCCTGTGATCACTTAGGACCGCCCCCCCATATTATCTTTTGGAATTTCATAGTCTAGTCCATTGTGAGTTAATTTTTGGAAAATATATAAAGTCAGTGTTGAAACTCACTTTGTTCTGCATGTGAGTGTACAGATTTTTGGCACAGTTTGTTGAAAAGCACATTATTTCCTTGAGAATAAGCTCTATTGCCTAGGAAATCTCTTAATGATTAAACAGTCTCGCTGTTACCTCCTGATACCTTTTTCAGTTCTCAGTTGTACTGTTAAGGTCTCTGGAAAGGTAGACAAGTTATATATTGAGCCAGTGGATGAATTCATAGCACTACACAACCTGTATCTGATTTCAGACAAGGAAAAAGATGTGACTAAAAATAAGTGTGCCTTCTTTTATGTAGATCTTTCATCTGTACTTGTGATTGAGATAAAATGGTTCATAATTTTATTGAGTGTAGATCTTTTAGTGGTAAATAATCTTAAATTCTGTGTTTGAATGTCTTTATCTCATTCATAACTATTTTTTATATTAATTTTTTAAAATTTATTTGTGTGTATGTGTGTGTGTGTGGCCAGCTCAG
>NW_004524624.1:3962841-4025486 GCF_000260255.1 Octodon degus
AAAATCCTACTTGGCGGGCGGGGTGGGGGAGGCACTGCAGAGTGGTGGGGGGCGGCCCGCGGGGCTGGGAGAGGTTCCGGCCCACGCTGTGCCTGGGCTGGGACTGGTCCCACCGGCGCAGGGTAGCAGGAAACTCTCCGCACACTCACCGGACCTGGGCTAGGACTCTTCACTTATTTTCTATATCCATTCATTTTATTTATTTTTTATTAATATCTTTTTGGACCACTTACTAGATATTACTTCTGATCTGTCTTCTAGAAGTATCTACAAGTTTATTCTCCCTTCAGCTATATCTGATTTAGTGTTTAATTTAGCTGTGTTTAATTTCAGTTACAATGATTTTATTTTTATTTCATCTTTTAAAAATCTGCTCTTTGGTTTATTTCATTGCTTTCACCTCATTTTCAGTGATCTTTTTCTTTAAGTAAATGTCACACAGTTATTTTATATTTGTCTGAGTAACTATATAAAGTCTTTGTGAGTGTTACTTCTGCTGGACTTTGAGTCATTGTTATGTGAGCTTCTCTGTCTCTATAACCCTCAGTCTCTCAGCCAGGCTGCAGTCTCCACTGGGAGCTGTGAGGCAAGGGCTGCTTGTATCCTGGGCCTGTCCTGGACTGCTATCCTCTGGGGTGGCAGCTTTATAGTTCACAGTGCCCGCTGTGAATCCAACTGTGTTATAGTACATGAAACCAGGCCAGGGCCTTGGAGAACACCCCTGCACATCCAGCCTTCATCACTTCCTGACGCTGCAACACTTGGCTCACTTGCTCAGTAATTCATCTCAAATGGCCTACTTGTGAAAGAGCTGCCAAGCCCTGACCAAGTGCAGGACACCAAACAGGGAGCTGGGGTTGAAGGAATCATTGCTTATTTCTGCATATTTGTATTCAGTGCCTGTATTTGCTAGCCATATGAGAGGCTGTTGTCGGTGGCTGAATGGGTAAGTCCAAGGTTGGGGACTGTGACTTCTCTACCTCCTCCTCATGTGTGGTCAACTCACAGCACAAAGCCTGACATTCTAGAGCTGCACAGCAAGTTTTTTTTTTTTTTTTTTTTTTTAAATTAAAAGATCAGAAGACCAGGTAGAGAGATGATGAATTTCAAGAGGAAAGAGTTTTGGAAATTCTAGGTACTGCAGAAAACTGATGATGAAAGTTAAACCTAGAGCTCTACCATTTTAAATAAGGCATAATTAGAATTAACAAATTATCATAATGGGCTACACCTGTCTGGGGAGGGGCACAGGACAGGGCAGCTGTTGCCAGCGGATGTGAGGTTTTAAAAGTGTTGCAAGACTGCTCTCATTCTCTCAAAGCTCCTAGGATTGTTATCTGTATTATATTTTGAAAAGCAGAGGCAGCCAGGAGCCTACTTGGCTAAAGATCTCAGCATTCTGGGGTAGATGCTAGACATACTCCTAAAGAACAACTTACTAAGAGAAAGAAGTAGGTAAGAATTCTACAGATAGGGTCAGTAGCATAAGCGCCTGCCTGGCAAGCTCAGGGTCCTGAGTTCAATCCCTGGTACTAGAAAAAAAAAATCTACAGATATATTCACTTTTAATGTCTCCACTAAAATATCAGCAACTGGCTAAGTGTGGTGGCACATGTGTGTAATCCCAACACTCAAGAGGTTGAGGCAAGAGGATTGTTATGAGTTCGAGGCTAGCCTAGGGTACAAAGTAAGTTCAAGTCCTGCCTGAACTGCATAGTGAAATTCTGTCTCCAAAAACCAAAAAACAAAAATCAGCAACTGATAGAAGTGCTTTTACTGTCCAGTTGCTTTCTCTCCCTGGCCTAAGGGCTTCTATGTCTACTCAAATCAGAATAAAATATCATGAAAGCAAAAAATCACTCCTCAGAGCTATAAATAAGCTGTAGCAAGAAGACAAACCCAAAGGGTATTAATCACAGTCAGCCTCCTTCAGTCTATATCTTCCCACCAGCCCCCTCCAGTTCTGCTTGCCAAGAAACTGACATACCCTCCTCAATTTACCACCTGGCCCAGCTCAGCCTACTGCTCTGACCTGGCTCCCCTCCTTCCTTGTTGCAGTCCTCCCTGCTTCCTTGTCCTCCCACTCTAAGCCCTCTCCTTTTAGGTAAGTGTTTCTTGCATTTAGTGGTGGGATTGCATGAGTTCCTTGACCAGAGCTGCTTTCTTAGTGGCCTACAAGGGTACTTGATGCTGAGATTTATTTTTTTTTTTTTGATGCCGAGGTATTTGTTGTCTTACAGAGTGCCATCACCCCTATATATTTGTAGAGGGTCACTGTGGGTCTTTATAGAAGGAGGCTCCATTCCACTGTAGGCCAGAAAAACCAGAGGAGCCTTATAGAACTCAGGACCTCTGGAAATGACTGATTATTGACTTTCCTTGCCATCAATATCCTGATTGATGTTCTTTATAGTAATTGGTAGATGAGAAGGTCTTTGGTAACACTTATCTGTTACTTCTATATACTTGTATTTATTTGTTAAGTCTATTTAGTGTATAACGCCAATATCTGCTGTTCATTCAGAAAATGAGGGCCTTTACAGTGGGTTAGCATTGTTTTTCTTGTCCTACAAACCTTTCCCCAGCCCCTGGCAGTCTCTATTCTGCGTACAAACATGGAAGCCTATTGAGATGTTTTTGGAGGAGTGGTAGTGCTTTTGAGTTCTAGGCACAGTTGGAACAACTTAAGTTATAAAGCATCTGCTATGTATTGAGCACTTAACCATGTTCCAGATACTGACTAAATGCTTCACATTTGAGAACTGATTTCCTCAAACTGACATTTTGCTTAGCAGGAAATTGAGACTCAGACAATCAAACAACTTCTTCAGTGTCACTGAACACACTAATCCATCTCTAGAGGAATAGCATACTGGCTCTCTGCTGAGGCTAGAACCTTGGCAGTTAAAGAGAGAATTGGGAACTGGAAACTCAGTCTACTTTGCACTTCTTTTGTTTTTAAGGAACCAGTAGACATCTCAGGAGGGCTCTCTCCCATCCTCAAGGAAGCTGCATCCAGAGACAGCAGCCTCTGAGGTAGTCACGTACGACTGCCAGAGTGCATGGTATAGACCTGCAAAGGCTGGAACCTTTCCTGTGACTTGACATGGGTGGGGGGCAGATGTCCTGAAAGACGGGTCGTCATGGGCAGGGATGAGGAAAGTTGAGAGTCCATGTAGGGGAGATGGCTATAAACACAGAGTGATGATCCTTGGAGTGATATATGTGAGCTATAGTGAAGGGACTGCCAGATAACTGTTGGGGGTGTTGCTGGTAGCAGCAGCAGAGTAGCGAGGTACTGTGGAAACAACTCAGGTGGCCAAAGGGCAGTGTGAGTTGCCTGTCTGGGGGAGGGGAAGGTGCCTATCAGGTATGGGGAAGCTGTATCACTCATTGATGTTAAGGAGGGTAGAAGGCTTTGTTTTTCTTTTTGCCAGTGTCCCTTCATTGTCCTCTTAGAGAAGGAGAGGTAGCATCCTGGGTGGCCAAGCTTAGGCAAAGCCTCAGCCTCAGTGTTCTATTGGAGAGGCTGGGCTGATGAAGGTGACCCAGAAGCTAGAGCCTTCTTGGGTCCTCCCCCTTTAGGTGACACTACCTCTAGATAACAGTCATTGCTTTAGAAACAATAGCTCCTGAAAAAAACAACCTGAAATGTTTGCTATGCACAGACCTCTGGGAAGCCAGATAAGCAAGCTGGGATGAAATGCTTGAGGTTGGAAGGTGTTTGTGACATGTAGTGGTAAAAGCCCTTTGGGACAGCACATAGCGGAGCTGCCTGCAACTTCTCATTGACTCTTATTTTAATTTTACTTTTTATTTGGCAAAGAAAATGCAGAAGATAAATCTTAATGGCTCAGAAGTTGGTACAGCACAGTGTTTCTCTGGCCTGGTCTCTGGCTGAGCCTCCTCTCCCCCTAATAAACAAGGCTGCCTGTGTGAGCTCAGATGGAAAGCAATGTCATCTTCCAACACTGGCAGCTCCAAAATTCATGTTCCACTCCTTGTTTTCTCCCTTTAAAAGTCCATCTGGGAAACGGTACCATGACAAGGCTCTTTAAATGAATTTCCTCTTTACATCATACTCTTCAAATCATTTCATTTCAGCAGACGTCTCTGATTGTTCACCCCTTCCTGAGATGAATTAAGAACAAATGGCTATGGTTTTCCATATTAAAACAAACATGCACATTAACCATTTCCTTGTAAATTAATTTATAGTCCTTGAAAGCAAGCAAGGGCCAAGGGTCCTCCCCAGCCACCAGTGAGGCGTGGGGTTGAACAGGTTTCTTTGGGCCTTCCTCAGGTACTTTCCCCCTCCTTTCTCCTGGAGCCTCTATTTCTACTGTCTCAGCAGCTGGCTCTGGTCCTGCTCTGCTGTGGCACACCCTCCTGGGGTCACACGAAAGTCCCAGACCCCATTGCAAGGCAGAGACTGCCTGTGAGGCTGCCCTGGGTGCTGTGTTCCATCAAGGCAACTCTGGCAGCACTGAGGTTAATCGAGTTCAAGTGCATTTTTCAAACATATGTAAACTGTTAAGTGTAACAGCAAAGAATAAACTATTGGGGGAGGAAACAGTAGATATTCTGTTGCTTTTCTCCTCCTTTTTCCTCTCACATACATCCATACGTGGATGCAGTTATTTAAATAGAAGAAATGGAGAAAAAGTCTAGTTTTCTTCCCCTTGTAATCAAGGCTGATACAGATACATATCATACATTTTTAAACAAAGGGTATAGATGTAGCCCAGTAATAGTAGCTTGCATTTACCAAGTCTGCTAAGCACTTTTCTCGGAAACTCATTAATCCTCAAGAGGCTAAAGGGTAACTTTAGTCCTGCAGTATAGAAAGAGAAACTGAGGCCTCCTAGTGTCTTGGCCATGTCTTATAACGGAGTGTAAGAGTACAGGAGCTAGGATGCACACTCAGGGTTGGACAGTGGTTTGATCACAGTGTGTGCATGGCTGGCTCACAATTGCTGCCATCCACTGCAGACAAGAAGAAAGTTGCATAAGCAGAAGCTCAGGTCTGGAGAGGTGGAGGAGGGTTTTCTGACAGAGGAGATATTCGGCACTGGGCTGGGTAGGGACAGACTGAGATAATGTTTGCCAACAGAATAATTCCTCCTTGTGTGTGACATAAAAATAATTAGGATTCATCAGAACTTCTTTAGGGATTCCTATATTAAGCTATGTTTTTATCTTGGTGGGAAGGCAGGAGTGTGGACCAGATGCTGACTCTGAAACCCACAGCTCATAGGCCTAACTGCAAGGGACAAGTTTATGTTGACTCGGAATCATCTCTGGTGAAGCAATGAAGTAACTCTTATAAAATACTTTGTACTCAGCCAAGAAAATACCATGTTCAGTGACTGCTGTAGACTCCACTTTGTGGAATGCAAGATTTCTTTGAGGCTCTCAGGACTAGCAGAATAGGGAGGTTTGCAATGGACTAGAGTGCTGCTAAGACAACAGTTCCACAGGCTTCAGTCCTTACCACTCACTCACCTTTTGGAAAGGTGGGATGGAGGTAGTTGAACGTGGCTGCAAACACTTGGGGCAACCAAAGGAACTGGAGGGGGCTGTGGTGTCGTCAGGACTCAGGAAGTGCTCAGCAATCTTCCTCTGATTGGGGTTGATTGGGTTAATCAACCTTCCGGAATGGTGTAAAACAGTTCTAAACCCAGTGAACTGCTGATGGAAGGATGAGGAGTTGAAAGAAATACAATAAACAGATTCCTTGTCATGTTGTTGGCTTTGTAGCAAATATCTGTTTTCTCCTTGGGATTACATGAACATTAGCGTTCTTTGATTTCTGGTTGTTATTTTCAATCTTTCTTTTGTTAGATGAGATGCTTCAAACAGCTCTTTTAAAGCCCCAGCTCTTTCCTGGTGCAGTTTGTACTGGGCGTTTGGCGCAGCCTCTTCACATCACCTGTTAGCTGTTAGGAGTCTAATTCTGAAAAGCATGACTTCATCTCCCTAAAGAAAGATAGGTGAAATGCTTCCATATAACAGATACGGTTTAGTTCAAGATGTGGGGAGGGGATAGACACTAAGCCCTTGGTCTTAGGGTGAACTTGGAAAATAGGCCTTTCGAAGGTATTCATGTTCAGACAGCTGGTCTGTCGTTGGAAACACTGCCAAATTGTACTGTTATCCAAGGCTGTAGGAATCTTGTCAGGTTGCCTTAAAATGATCATGTTCAATGAGTCTGGGGAATGTTTGGCCCAGAGGTACCTCTGAGCACTTGCTGCTCTCAGGAGACAGAAGCTTGCATCACTGGTCCTGGCCACTACAGATGATGAGCCAGCTCTCACTGGTTGCCAGACATGGGGCCCAGCTAGAAGTGGTAGACACTTGGATGTCTTGCAAGTCAAATCTTAAAAAACTGAAAATATTTTGAATAGCTAATGAGCTGGCCAGTATTACTCCTCATGTAGTGTGTCCCCTTTGTCACATTTCTAAGTGGGAAATTTTACCACACTTAAAATCATTTCCAGGGGCCGGAGAGATGGCTCAGTGGAATAAGCGCTTCCCTGGCAAGCGCACGGACCTGAGTTCAATCCCCGGTTCTGCCAAAAAAAAAAAAAAAAAAACCATTAAAATCATTTCCAGAGCTGTTCACACTTTGGGTCCCAGCCCAATCCACTGTTGGTCTTTGACAATACAAATTAAACTGCCTCTGGCTGACAACACTGGTGAGCCTAATAGGGGGCTCTGCTTCTTCTTCTGATTGCTATTTTCCCACGTTCCTCTGTGGTTTTTTTTTATGGATCCCACCTCTATTGCTTACAGCATTCTGGGCTTTGGATCCCGGAAATCCAAAGGAAGAGCCAAGGCTTGACTGTGGAAACCATGGAGAAAGGATTTGGGCTTGAAGATAGGGTGTTCTCCTGGTTCTGTTTCTCAAAATCATTTTTTCTCTGTCTAGCCAGAAGCAAATATTTTAGAGATGCATGAAACTCACCCAAATGCAAAATGAACTGGGTGTAGGAAGCCCTCTTATATATGAAGGTATAGGTTTCATTAAGGTTGGAGTAGAGGCACAATCTGGGTCTGGCCTGGCTTAGCAGTAGCCTCTTCCTTGTGGAACTACAAAGCCATCTCAGGGTTATGAGGTGCAATAACAAGAACCACTGTGCAGCCCTGAGCCTCAGGCCTCCATGACTTTGCTTGTTGTGTCCTTTGCAAAGCAGAGGATTTACTGGGAAGAAAACTTAATCAAGATATGTCCTTTGTTAACATTTTTCCTGCCCCGATTTTTTGGCAGTCACTTGCCTTCCACTTCACCCTCCCATAAACACAGACTCACTTTGGGGTGTAGACAGAAATGTCCCATTTGGTTGAGTTGCAGGTACTTTGTGCTTCTCCTTTCCCTCTGCATCAGACAGCCCTCTCCTGGCCAGGAAAAGCCTTTGTGATTGCTGCTTGTAAAGCTGGGCTGAGGATTAAAAGGGTAGGTGTTACAAATTTTCAGCAAGTGGTGATTCATGCTGTAGGTTCCTGCTTTTGTTAGCAGTCAGGACTCAGCCTCAGCTGTTGTAAAATGCCCATGCCCTTTGCCTGCTACAGTGCAGGGGAAGGGTAGGGCATGGAACATACTTCTTATAAAAGGTGTGTCTCTGAGGTGCCCTACCCTGTATGTTCCTTGAGTTGTTGTTACTTTGGTTACTATCCATCTGGAAAAAAAAAAAAAAAGAATAAACAGAAGATGACAGTCTCAACTGAGGTGTAACTCTGGCCCTCTCTGTTGCTCCTGGATACAACCCCTCCCTCCCTCCCCAGAGAGCTTAGGACTCTTTTGCAGTAGGAAGATGGAGATTAGGCAGTCATCTAGTCTTGTGCAGATTGCTGAGTTTACAAGAAAGGAAAGAGTCCCAGGCTTCTGAGCTTCTCAGTAAAGAAAGCAGTTTAATGGCATCTTTTCCACTAGATTAAGACGCTTCTGGACATGCACAACTGTCTCCCTGTTCTTTGCCATTGTTTAGCCCTCCTGCTGCATTGGGTTCCAGCCCTGGAACCACTGACACACTGCTGCCTGCCCCTTTACTCCCAAAGTCTGCACTCTTGTGTGTTTAGACATCTCTGTTGGTCACTGGGAACACTCCTGTATTCAGTTTTAGGGGAGCTTTAGTGAAACTAAAGCTTACCCCACTGTTAGCAAACTATAGTGTAACACCATTGGGGGTCGGGCTTATAAAACTGATAGGTAAAAATGGCAGAGGTGAGCCTTTCTGCCAGTTGTTACCTGTAACTACCAGTTAGCCTCCCTGCCTGGCACTGGTGGCTCACATGGGGAGTGCTCAGCTCAGGGACTCTGGCATTCTCTGTAGCACAGGCACATGAAGGTCCCACAGGGTCTCTGTGGTAACCTAGACCACCAAAAATTACTGGAGCCCGGGATATGTCAGTGTCACTCCCACCAAGCACAGTACTTTGTCTCAATGTGATGATTATTATTTTTTTTCAAAGTTTTATTGATAAACAGATAGCAATGAGACAGTTTCAAATCAAATCGGAAGTACAGTTTCAACAAATAATACACTGCATATATTCTTCTTAGTGGTTAATTGCTGTACAAGATGCGGACTTGTGATCCTATTTACAAACACCATTAGAACAAATCATTCTATTCATTAAGAGAATGCAACTATATATCTATCCCAACCTCTTTGAATACACAGATACAAAATGGACAATCATCGGTATACCCCATTTTTTCTAAGTTCCGTTATTGAATATTATAGGTGTGTAAACTCAGCAAAATATTCTAAAAGAGTCCAGTAGCCCATAATAGCATTGGGTCTTCTGTTTAACTGGCAATGTCAGAAATTATTGATCTGAGTCCCCCACAGCTCAACTTAACAGCATGGCTTTATTTCTTATATTTCGACTTCATAACGTGATGATTACTGAGCAAATGAATTTTTTAAGGGGGAAGCCTGTTTCAAGTTTGACTGATTTTTCTCCTTGACAGTGAGAGTGTTCATGAGCAGCCAGGCGGCTTTTCAGCATTACACACACGACATGTTGCTTTTTAATTTTTTGCATGGGGTTCAACTGTTTGTTAGTACCTCTTGATGAAAAGGCGTCCATGTCGTCATATAAATTTCAAACACACTTCATGTGGCTAACATCGTATCTCTAGCTATTTCATGATGATTCCAAGTGCTGACATTGCTAGAAAAAATTTGGTGTTTATAACATATGTAGAATAATAGGAATTCATATATAAAGAGGAGGTCAAAGTTGAATTGGGCATAGAGGATGGCCCAGAAGGGCATTTCTGGCAGGATCATGTGAGAAGAGACTAAAGCAATGTAAGATGAATTCTGGGGTAGTCTATATACTGCAGTAATAAAATGAGATGGTGATGAGACTGGAAGATTACAAGAGAATTGTATTGCCAAGGAGAAAAATATAGCTTGTCAAATGGCATTCCTAATTCCCATCTTGGGAGCTGTGGTAAACCTGTTCTCTTGAGCTGTGACAGTGCCTCAAAGGGCAAGTCTGTAAACCTTAGCACCAACACTGAGTCAGACTCATACCTTTCAATTTTTTTCACCTCATGCTTTTTATTTTAAATTTCAAACATACAGAATGGTGATAAAACATAATTTTGAAAATCTTTCATTTATATTATTTTGAATTGCCAAATAATCATAAATATTTATCCAGTACAGTGCTTTCTTAGAGTACGAATAAATCAAGGTAATCATCATAGTCATTACCTATTTCCTGGCATTGAAAACATTTGAAGTCTGTTATTAGGTATGATCATTGTTCTCTGCAGTAGATGGCTAAAACTTAACAAAGGTTGGTATCCTTTGACCAACATTTCTACTTTCCTTCTCCCTCACCCCAACCCCAACCTCTGGTAATCACTTTCTGCTCTCTGCTTCTGTGAACTCAATGACTTACATTTCACATACAATATTGCTGTTCCTGTCCCTGGATTGTTTCACTTAGACATTGTACTTAAGGTCCATGAAGTACAGGTTCATCCGCATTATAGATAACAGGATCTCCTGAGGGAGGAGAACTCTATTATACAGTTATGTTTAACAACTGTTAACATTTTGCCACGTTTGCTTTGCTGTATGAATGGACATCATAATGCTTTATGTTCTTTGATGTGAGCTTAAGAGCAAGGATATTTCCTTAAAGAATAGCACTACCACTACTACACTTAGGAAAATTAACTTCCTAGCACCTGATAGTCCATATGCAAACCTCTTCAGCTATCTCCAGAATGACTTGGAGGATTCCCTGAAGAAGAGATACATTATATTTGGCTTTTATGTCTCTGTGACCTTTTTAGGTCAATAATGCTCCCACCTGTTTTATGTTGCTATAACATTCCCTGTGGAGAATTAAGTCATATTCTAATTTTGTGTCCAAATATGTAGAATTAAAACAACAACAATGACAAATATGTAGGATAGACGTTTGATTCAGGCAGCAAAGGTTTCTCAAGATCTTCCTCCTCTTGAACCTGCTAACCCATGATACATTACTAGAGACACAGATACATTACTGGAGACATTCCTGGAGTCTCACTGCTACCTCCATGACATTGGCTCTGCCCATACCTCTAGCACAGATGTCAGGCAGCCCTTTGTAGGAGATGGGAGCTAAAACTGTGTTCAGATCTCCCCACCTTTTACTTACTGAGTGACCTGCCCCTCATCTCTTCTAGCCTCAGTTATTTTCTCTCCAAAACCAAATGGATTTGACCAGGGACCTCCTAGGTCCCATTCATCTTGGCCTTTGAACACCTCCATGACTGGTCTCAGGCAGCACTGTGAATGGGAAGGTTGGGGACACATGCCACTTTCTGATGTGACCACATACTCTCTGCCTTCACAGCGGAGATCTTGGAGCTGGCTGGCAACGCAGCAAGAGACAACAAGAAGGGACGGGTCACACCTCGGCACATCCTACTGGCTGTGGCCAATGATGAAGAGCTAAATCAGGTATGGGGCTCTCTCTCCCATTAAATCACTAGAGCATTCCATCAGACCACCCAAGAAGCAGAACAGTTTGCCAAGCTGTAGTGGTTGGTTGACTGGCAAAAATCATTTTGAACCATAAACAACTATCCTGCCTCCCTTGGCAGTTTTTCCTCAGGGCTTCCCTGGGAGCTGGAGTGGGCTAGGATGAACAACGTATTTTGGCTATGATGTAAACTGCATTCCAGTGAAGGACTTGGATCTGAGTCCTGTTAGCACTCTTGTAGGTGCCATGGAGGCAAGAGCTATCCCTATCCGAACCAAGAACACATGTAGGCAGGGATGACCTCTTAAAGGTCAGGATCAAGGCAGTCAGGCTGACTGTCTGCTACTTTGGTTTTCCTACAAGCTGCTCAAAGGAGTCACCATAGCCAGTGGAGGAGTGTTACCAAATATCCATCCTGAGTTACTAGCAAAGAAGCGAGGATCCAAAGGAAAGTTGGAAGCCATCATCACGCCACCCCCAGCCAAAAAGGCCAAGTCTCCATCCCAGAAGAAGCCTGTGTCTAAGAAAGCAGGAGGAAAGAAAGGGGCTCGGAAATCCAAGGTATGTAACCTGGCAGGGATGTGTAGAGTAGGGCAGGGAGAAGTGCAGATAAATGGGTCACAAGGGACCCCTGCAAATCCCCAGGGTACATCCCACCAGAGGGCTGGGTGGGCTGAGGGAAGAAGATGTGAGCAATCAGGTGGGTCTTCCTGAGCCTGGACATGGTGGAGGCCAGAGCACCTTGTGGGTAAGGGGGATGGATGATGTGCTGTGATAGCCCCAGGCTGGGACAGCCCCTATGCCTAGCCTCTCAAGGACATGTAGGAAAAGACTTCCCTGTGCTACACGATAGCCACCATCTGGTCCTGTTCAAAGGGGCTGGTGTATGTGTGCCCTGGTGCTTTTACAAAACTCTCATTGTATTGCCATGGCTGTGTGTCCTTGGAGCATGCTGCAACAGGAGCAGTCCCCAGTCTCCCTTTTAGAGGAATAGCTTCTGTGAAGCATTGTTTAAGTGCTTGCTCTAGGGCCTGAATTGGGTAAGAGGCAAGGTTCTAGATGCTGATCTTTTCTTGTGTGGTGAAGGGAGCCCCTCATTGGCATGGTCAGTGTCATGTTAGGTGAAGAAGGCCAGTGCACCTCCAGTATTAGTGTCACAGCGCAAGGATACAGTACCCTGCTCACCTCTCTGAGCATTAGCAGACCACAAAGTAACTGGAACCCCATGTTCTTTGTTTCTTTCTTGCTGATTTCTGGCCTTTTAACTGTTGTCACAGTCTTTGGAGCCAACAAACAAGGGACAGTATAATCAAAGCTTGGTCAGTAAAGTTGAACTTGAGGCTGCTCTGCCTTGAGGTACCCCCTAAACATTTTTCCTTCCAGTCTGCAAGTGGGAGGACATTACCTTTGGCAGGAGGTAATCTCTCTGACTTGCAAGACAAGTCCTGGACGGGCCTTATGGGTTCTAATGATGTAGCATCAGGAAGCTCTTTCTACAAGAACCCAGATCCACCTCTTCTTGCTCCCTGGCTGGGATAGTGGGGATCTCTTCTGAGGATAGGCTCCAGAGGCTATGACCAACTGATCTGAGCTCCTCCCAGCCAGTTCCTCCTTGGAGCCTGGCTTTCATTCTAGGGGAGGACAATTTCATTGCCCTCTCCCCTTGTCCCTCTGTTCACAATCCTTTAGTTGAGGTGGAAGAGGTTGTATTTCCTTGTATACCCTTGTGGGTACAAAACAGACTCTCCTGAAAGTGAAATCTAAATTTCCTCTTGCCACCATACCACCCACCCCAGGCGCAGAATCTCTCCCAGCTCTTTTAGAGAGAAACCTGATCTTGAATAGCTGCCCATGTGTTATTTCCAGATGCTTGCATTGCACCCGACTCGCACTTCCTAGAGGAGGCTGGGGTAACCAGGCAGGGACTTCACAGAATGCTCAGTTACTCCCGCTAACTATAAAATTAGCAGATTGAACCATTCCCCCTTCTAATACTTGGCGTTGGGAGAGGGAGAGGGACAGGGCAGGGATGATGGGGCAAAGTGCGAGTGCAGCCTTTTTGAATAATAATAAAGACACAGATGCCAAATATGTAACCTCTTTGAAAACAGGGTTTATGGGCTTGTCTGCCTACCAGGTAAGGTCTGGGTCCTTGGTACTTGGTGCTAGAGTCCAGCAGGGGCAGAACTGTGCTCTTGGCTTGGTCCTTCCTCTGGCTGTGTCCCAAGCCACTGCCTTCTTTCAGGCACACACCGCCTGTGATACTTGAGCACATCTGTGAGACGCCAGCATGCCGGCAAACCTAGGCCGAGCCTTGTTCCCTAGTGACCCTCATAGATTTTGCGCTATGACTTTCTGAACTTTCCAATTTGTCTTCCCTTTTGGACTTGAAATATAGAGTGTATGTCTTTAGCTCCTAGTAGCTATATTTGGAACTCAGTGTTTCTAATAACCATATGCCAATAATCACTTGAACACTCAACTTTTCCCTTGATTACAAAAGCAGGAAGTCTGTGATGGTGGTCTGTTTTTCTTCCACACAATAAAACACACTGTCTGCTTACTGTATGAGTATTTGGCTAACATTAAACCCTAGGGGAAGCTGAAATTAGAACCGTGAACAGCTAATTTTCAAAACATTTGTTTAATGTAAATTGTGATGTCAGCTCCCAGAAACAGCAGAAAACCCTGCGTCTCCACGTTTGAGTGGAGTGTTCTGAAAATAACCTTTTCAGGAACATGCAGAGAAGGCCTTAGTAACATGCTAAAGCACTAGTAGTAAAAGAGAGTTGGTATTTTTCAAGTGTCAACACTTGAATTCCAAATCATAATCCACCCCCCAATTCTATGTAATTTGAAGGTTTTGAAAATCTTATTGTGACAGCTGAGTCAGTTGTGGTAGAAACAGAGAAGGCAACAAACCCTTTAGGAGTTTAAGGGAATGGGAGTTCCTTAAATGGGAGTGCTGGCCATCCCTAGGGCTCCTTCTTGCTTGGGTGGCATTATGCAAGTCTCTTCCCATCTCTGTGTCTCAGTCTACCCTTATCCCATAAAATGATGGGGTTCATTCCAGCCTTAGAATTCAGTGACTATGGCTACTGCCTAATGTTTTACATAGGTACTGCGGTGAACAGTTTGGATAGTACCAAGGAATATGCAGTAAATAACTTCTAGCTCACATCATTGTCTCTATACTGAGTTTTTTGTATCTTTTAGAAAGCCTATGAATATAGATTTGCAAATCTCTCTCCATCTCACCTTTTTTTTTTCTTAAAAGTCATTTGATGCATTGATTTGGCAGTATAGTAAAAGGGTTAAAAGTAGAGGCTTTAGGACCCACCACCTGGCTTTGTACTTCAGTTTTGCCATGTCCTAGCTTATGGTCTTGGTTAGTTACTTCTCTAGTGTTTACTGTCCTCATCTATAAAATGGAGCTGTTTATTACACAAGGTGGTTGTAAGTCTTACAAGAATTCATCTAAATTCATGTATTTAGAATACAGTCTGACACCATGGTAGCTATTGCTGCTCTTACTTTATTCTTCCATATTTCTACATGGACCACTGCTATTAGTACTTCATAGGCTGCCTTGTAGTCATGTCTATAGTATGTGAAGTCAATGTAAGCAATCTAAGAATGAACTTTGAGATTGTTTCTATTCTTCATTCTGACCAGTAGTGCCAGAGTGACTCGTATGTGGGTCTCTGGCTTCTTATGCAAGTATATCTATAAGATAAAATCTTCAAAGTGAACTTGCTCAGCAGAGCAAGTGTATTTTTAACCTTGATGCCTATAATTCAATTATAGGGCATTTAAACCCATTGAGAAGTTTCAAAAGCTACCATTTTAACACTTGATACTAAGTTGCTTAAGACAAGCACTTGAGCCTATACATAGTAGCTATTCCATCAGTGGGGGAGGCTTGGCAGTGAACACAAAGTCCTTGCCCTTCCCAAATGCTCAACGAAGGGCAGATACATTATAGATGGAAGAGATTGAGTTCTGCAGTAGAAATCATTGGGCACCATGGCATAAGCAGTGTTATTTTATCTAGGTAGTCAAGTGAGACTGTTTTGTAAAGTGACAGATGAGCAGAGGCCTCACAGAGTAAGATACTGAGGCATTTGAGTGTCTGGGAGTGGAGGTCTCCTGGTGGAGAACCAGCAAGTGGCCCTGAGATGGAAGTGTGTCTGGTGCTTCCAAGACAGAACTCAACAGGCCTTGTCTGTGGAGTCTCTAGTATTTTTGTAGCATGACCACCTTTGGCAGTGGAGGAAGCCTGGGAGCTCTTCTCAGTATAAGGTTTTTAAATGTGTAAAATAAACTTCCTAAGACTCAGAGAAACAATTATACCTAAATCCATGGGGTTACACCTAAATCCCCAACAGAGTGTTTACTAAGAACCCTAGACTTTAGAGGATCTCTAAGAAGATAGTTTTTGACAGTAATTTGGACAAAAAAATGATGTAGGGAATAACCCCATAGCATCTCTAAGTCCTAAACCATCCCCATGTGAGGACCACTCCTTATAAATCATAAATAAGTTTACTCCTTTCTGCCTGGTAAAAACTCAAGATGATTTTGGTAGAGCATCTTTATTCTGAGGAATAAAAATTTAAACTGCAATAACATTCTGGTAGGGGACACCAAAAGAAGGAATTTGGTCTCTTCAGAAAATGCCATCCTGACAGAAGCTCTGCTGGTCTTTTACTGAAGCTTCACATGGTAAACAGATAAACTTGGGCTGGCGGTTTCACATAAGTCTTTTTGGACACTCAGTTCAACAGGTTCTTCTACAGGCTGACTCTGCATTTACACAGCAATATAAAATTGTAAAAAACAAATTGTTTTGGAGTTTGATGGAGTTCCTGCCCTCCAACCCTGCCCTGGGAGGCTGGCTTAAGGCAAAGAATCTATTATCTAATATCACCACTCTAAAACAAAGGGCATTTTTACCCTCACATGTTAGTGAAGGACATGATTTCAGACAACAGGCTTTATGAAAAACTACATCATGATTTGAATGCAGCAGCATCTTGCAGGACAACTGTATTGAGCTCAGTGGCCCCTTAATACCTCATGAGATGGGAACCTTGAACAGGGAAGGTGCAAGTTCTTTGAACAGGCTGCAGAGAACCAGGGTTAAGTGGCTTGTTTTCTCCTCTGCCTTCTCCGTGCTGTCACAGCCATATATTCTATCAGGAGTTCCCTGGCCTTTTTGTTTTGGTCTGGTCTTTGAGACAGTGTTTGACTATGTAGTTCAGGCAGTCCTTGAACTCCCTTTGTAGCCGAGGCTGGCCTCAAACTCACAGCAGTCCTCCTGCTTTGGCTTACTGAGTGCGGAGATTATAGGTATGCACCACCACACTTGGCTTAGTTTCCCAGCCTAATGTCATTTTCCAGATGAGCATATAAGGTTAGGAAAGGTGAACAATTCTTCCAATGTCACACAGTTTGCAGAGCTAGGATTCAAATGCAGAACTTCAGAGTGCAAACATAATTTCACTTGTATGTCGTGTGGCCATGGGCCACTTCATCATCAAAAGCCTTCTGCTCTGAGGGTGAGTGGGCCAGTAGCTTTGGGGAGTCATTTCTGAGAACTACCAGTGTCACTGCATCTTAAGCTTAAGAACCTGCTGCATACGCACCTGTTGGCTTATATAGTATGCAGGATGTTTGCATGCCTCTCTGGTCCCACTTTCACAACTCAGACTTCCAGATACCTGAAATTCTATCAGCAAGATGCAACCTTGAAAGCTCTTAAAGGCTCACCATGACAGAGGGCTTTCTCGCTTATCAAAAGCACTAAGTTCTTTCCTGCTTATTCCTTGGTGGAAACACTTTCATCCACATCAGCAATTACTGAGCATCTCTGTGTGCAGGGTGTTGTGTGCAGGGTGTTGCAGTGTGCAGAGTAGAGCAATAGTTTGCTTGCCTACCTCCTAAAAGAATTTTTAAGTCCTTGTGTCATACACATTTACAATTTAATGGCTATCTTTTTTGTAATAAATTGAAATACCTACAAAGGATATCACTTTGGTAGGCTGTAAATATTAGTATTTAAAACAGTTTCATCATGTATTTAAATGTATCCAGTAGAATCTAAATATCCTGAATCACATCATCCATTTAGTACACACAAATTTCTGTTTTGATAGTTGGAAAATGTACATTATTTCTTTTAAGTTTATTTTCTTTTCATTTGTCCCACACTGTCTCATCCTACTGTGGTACGCTTTTATTATTATAGTATTTTATTGATTTCTGCTGTAAAATTAATGCATATAAATTCTAGTTGATTTTCAATAAAATTTCTTGTGACCTTTTACAAAAGCACTAAAAGATATGAATTCACAAAGATAGGATAGTTAGCACATTTATTAATATATACTTAAATAAAAAAAGAATATACACTTGATCAAACCAACAAATGGATCACAAATTTTAGTAAGTATTTAAGAAAAAGTAAATTTCTATTAGAAAAGTATCTTGCGAAGGACAAAGATTATATTTTTCCAAGTTTGATATTGTAAGATGATTGTTACTTGTTGCTAAATAATAAGGTTATGCATTCTATTTATAGGTAATAAGTGCCTGGAAAACCTGTTCATTAAAGCAATTAAATGGGAATGTAGAGTTTTATGTATAGCAACACCACTCAATCCCTGTACTATGATATATGCCAATATTCATATAGTAAGCTCTAATAGATATCTCATAATAGTTTTTAGACTTATAGAAGGATTACAGAAATAACACAGTGAGCTCTTCAATATGTTTTACCCAGTTTCCCTGTTAACATTTCATGAATGATGGTACATAGAGCCCCAACTGTAAACTTCATCCATCTGCTTTTCCATGGTTTCTCAGCTGTTCACCCAATTAGGCATTGCCTGTGTTTTGAAGACAGGAATTAGAAACACCTGACTTGTGTAGGGTGCTCTTAGCCAACATTTCCCTTTCCTGGTTCCTGGAAAATTTATCAAGGAAAGCTTAATAAGACTTTCCATGAATTCTTCTTTTATCTGTTTCTCTTTTATGATGACAAACTTGTTACTCTCAGACTATTAGGAAATAAAATTAGTGATAATCTTAATATGTCTTTACCAGTATCATATTTTTTTCTAAAATACTTTTTGTCTTATTTATATCGAAACCTTGGAGCTTCAGATTTAGTAGTGTTTTTTTTTAAATGGAAAATTAGCAAAGCAGTCACCATATTAGATACTAGTTTTCCATGTAAGTAAAACTGTTAATATGCTAATGTTAATGAATTTGAATTCGGACCAGGCAAGTAGGAAGTGCACTCTTGCTCTGACCTCATTGTCCAGGCACATCTTCTGGGAAGGCTTGGACATCTGTAATTCATATTCCCCTTCTTAATTATTTGCTTCCACCAGCCCCTGTCACATAAGCAATGTACTTCTTGATAATAATTAGAAGGAAAAAGATAAAGTGTCTAAACACAAAAATCACCACTGTTCCCCTTATCCTCCCTCTCCAGCATATCTAAATGCAGAACACCCTGAAATGGGCCAGATATCCACTTGGTGTAGTATAAGCTTCAACTTTAGCAGAAATGTGCAAAAATCGTGGACTGCTCTGAGATTGCTGCACACACCAGTGTTTACTGTAGGCGGCCATGGAGGGAACCCAGTCTGCCACCCCAACCCATCCTGTGCAGGTGAAAGTACTTGAAAAAGACAAGGGTCTAGAGATAGGTTTATTTAAAATTTTCAGTGCCCCCGCAAGCCCTCGCAAACTTCAGGGCACATGAGGTTCTGTCTGAATATCTGACCATGGGAAAAATCTGAATAGCATGCCGAGACTCATGTCACTTTGGAAACAGCAGTGGCCACACTTACACCTTTTCCACAGCTTGTTTTATGAAGCAAAACCAGCAAAGACCTCTCCGGGGTGGTGAAGACTGAGGGTTGAGTCACTGCTTTGACTTTTTCAGAACTAGTGACTTACAAGTTTGGTTTTTTCTTTTCGTGAACTTGAGTAATGTCCAGGTATCCTGAAAGAGAATTGAAAATGTATTTACATGATTTGAATTTATAAAGATGACTGTTGCAAATCAGAGCTCGTTGTATTTTAGCTCCCTCTATTCTCTTGAATATCATAGGCAAAGCCTGCAAGCTGCCTCACATCAGCCAAGCTCAGACCTAATGTGGTTCCTGCCCCTGCAGCCAACATTCTTACTTTTCTATTTGTCCAAGAAGAAACAGGGAGAAGTCAGCAAGGCAGCCAGTGCTGACAGCACAACCGAGGGCACACCGGCTGATGGCTTCACAGTCCTCTCCACTAAGAGCCTTTTCCTCGGCCAGAAGGTAAGCAGATAGCTTCAGCCCACTCTAGAGCCCTGGGATGGATGGCAAGGGGGATTCTTGGGGACCCTCCTGGCCTGGTGGATGGACAGAGAAGCAGGGGGCTTTGGGAGAGGCCTTAGAGAGGGAAGAGTAGTGAAGGGGAGATAGTGGTAAAGAAGGCCAGAGGGTCCCATGGGAGACGGGTGCCTTTGGGTCTGGGGAAGGATCCCCTCCTAGGGGATAACTGGTCAGCAGATAGCACAAGTTGTGCAAAGGGAAAATCTAGCTGGCAGCCCCTTGTTTTGGTGGGCACTGAAGGTAGAGCCCCCTGAGCCAATCCCCAGGGCCTGGGATTGTTTTCAAATATACTAATGGGTGCACTGGGAATTTCTTCAGTGAACTACCAGATGATTTTAAAGCCAATTGTTTGTTTTAAACATGGGCAATATATTTTCAGCCATCCCAGTGATGCAACTTTGCCAGGATGCCATGGTTTTGTAAAAGATGATTCACTTTTACTGAAAATAAAAATGATGCAAAGGCTTTTAAGACCTGAAAATGAGAATTAATGAATATTTCTCTGTTAACACCATCAAAAAAACCAAAGCAAAACAAAAAATCCTGTACTGAGGAGAAAGACAATTAAGCTTAATTTTCATTCTAATTTTAAAAATGAAAAGAATGAATATGACCTTCTGTGTAAATTTGTTTAGTCTGAAGATGACAGTAACATGATTCAGAAGCTGCATCATTTTTAGCTCTTCACTGTCGATTTTCTTTTGCATCACAGTGACACAGTTTTCTTGCTCACACCATTGCAAGTTCTTCCCCAAACCCTCCCTCTTCTGTCACTAATTGCACTCAGTCTCTCATGATGCAATTCCTGTGGTGACTCTGTGTTCCAGAATCTAACCATTGCTGTTTACATTTTATAACCATTATCTGTATTTCATGTGCAGTTTTCTATAGGGAAAAAAAAGCAGTTTTTTTCTAGTTGTCATCTTAAGGTCTGAGTTTTTGTAAGGTTTTTTGTTTTTTTCACTTAGAAAAATTCAACTCAGCAGTGAAGGAAACCATGTGAGTCTGTTTTCACACCCTCACACCCTACAGTGGTAGATCAGAAGCTACTGTACCTGTCATCCAGATTGCTTCTGTTGGCATCTGAAAAACTCCTGTCACTCGGGACTATCTGCAGTGTTCCAGATCCCTAATATGAGCTGGTATAGACAGGTGGAAATTTGAGCCCAGCATGGAAAATTTAGTGACTTAGTGAAACCTTGTTTCAGAATAAAAAAAGAAAAAAAATTAAAGTAGGAGTTGGGGACATAGCTCAGCAAGAAGGTCTTAGGCTTAATTCCCAATCTTAGAGAAAAAAAAAAAAATCGGACACGGGGTGTGGAGTCCTGTTAAGCAGATAGAATAATGCAAATGCTGGGCCACTTCATTCCTTGAGCACCTTGGCCTGGCCTCTCTTCTCGTAGTCTTATTTCCTCCATCTGGCAACCCAGAGTCAGCCTCAGATCAGAATTCATATTCCCTGGTTAGGTGAACTTGCATAGTTCTACATATTAGGGCGGAGGTGTATAAGTGCCCATGTACAAACAAATACCTTTTCTGCTATGCTGCACTTTAGAAAAATGGGATCAGGTCAGTGTCTGGACTCTGTGGTTAGAAGCACTATTAAAGGAGCCTGATACCTTGCTGGCTCCTGCAACTTTCCTTCCATTGTAGACATTCCTGTCTCAGGCCACTTGATAAGCTGATGTTGACTACACCCCACTTGGGACTGGGCAGGACTCCAAAACTCATGGAAAAGTATTGGCAGTAATTTAGAAGCATATTGTCTAATGAGAATGAAAGCAGTGGGATGGACAGTGGACCTAATGTGCCTGTTTGGTAGATTGACTGGGTAAGGATTGGCTAAGCTGCAACCAGCAAGAAGTGGTCAGCTGTAAGAGAAGGAGCTGGATACTGACTGAGGCACTGTAGCCAGCCTTCCGTCCTACCTCACACTCTGTTCTCTTAGCTACAGTGAAACTACGCTTTCTGTTAAATATGCTTACAGAATAATGAGCCAGGACGCATGCACCCAGGAAGAGGTGCCCAGAGTCCCACATTGCAGGCACTTTAGCAGAGAAAAATACTTCTTCCCCAGTGCAGCTTCACAGAATAAAAGAGAATTTCAATGCAGTCTGGATTAGAAGCTAAGTGCCATTGTCCTTTCTGGAGTCCTGTACTCTGCAACTTGAGATGGAGTAAGCATTTATATTTTAGAGAATTATTTTGAAGTAGTACCTTCAGGCCTTTGAGTATTAACATTAGGTGAAAAGCAGAGCATGTAGTCCAAGACAGGTAAGACTCATAAAATGACACATATAAAATCTTACATAAAAGTACAATTAAAATGTTATTTTTATGGACATTAATTTTGATTTAGGTTTTAGGAAATGTTTCAAAAAAGAGTACTTTACAGCGATGAGTGTATGGTACTCTTGGTGCCCTGTGCTCTCTGAATCTTTCCCATCTGAGACAAGGAAGCCTGTGCTTGAATACTGCAAGCAAGCTGGGCTGGAGAAAAGTGATGCTATGCTTCCTACTGCCCTGTAAGGCGTGGTTGCTAAGCTACCCACAGGGGGACCAACGAGGGCTCGGGAACCTAGACTCTAATTACTATTGTTAATGAGCCATTTCACAGACTGTGATTGCAGGAGTAATCGCCCTTTTCACTGTATGATTTTTACCTAATATTCACACACATTGTTGAATTGTTTTAAAAAAGAAAACAGTGCTGTGAATCTGAATCAACTAAAATGTTTTTGCTTTGAGGTTCAACCAATATTTGTAGCCCTTTTTTCAGAGATTTTAAAACCTTAAGGTTTTATTAAAAAAGAAAAAAAAAAAAACACTTGCAGTGTGTATATCTGGGTAATCTGTGTCAGTGGTACTAAGTGATTTGGTGGACCTAGTGTTCTTTGAAGCAGTTGGAAAGGTAGCTTAAGGGCGTGAATGAGTCTCCTTATTGCCCATGTGGTCCAGGTCCTGGCCCCAGCACTGGAGGCTGTTAGAGACAGGCAGTGTGGGGTGCTGGAGTCTCCCCCTGTTCCCCTGGGGCTGGGACTTACTGAAAGAAGAGGTCTGAGGCAGCAATTGAGGAGGAGTCATTCACCCTTTTTCACTATTTTGGTTGATGACCAGCTTCTGAGCAGCTCAGGAAGGTACTGGAGCCAGGTAGAACAACTCAGCTGTTGGCCTTCTGCAGTACCCACACATATCTGTGTCCTTCTCAGTCACTTTCTAGCCAGAAATCCACCTTGGGGCACTGCCAGATCCAAGGAACTTAGGCTGGGGATGCATACAGGACAGATAACAGAGCATAGATATGAGGGTAGGAGTAGGCCCCAGAGAGGGCCCCTGGAAAAGCAGGGCTCTCTGGAGGGTCTAGAAAGGTTTCTGTGGAAGACACCTCCCTTTCCATATCCATTAGTAGAAGTAGACCTGAGGGACAGAAATAATTGCATTTTAGGTGGCTAGGATGGGAAAATGAGGCCAGCCAAGATTCCTCACTTGTCCTTTATGAGAGACATCAAAATTTGAGAATTATAGCTAGAACCAGCATATCATCTAGACGGACTTTAAGAATCACTTGCATTTCCTAAAACTGGATTTCTGATCACAGTTTTTGTTTTTGTTTTTAAGGCTTGTACTACTTCCTTTAGCCAAGTAGGTCAGGTAAAGGCAGGTTACATGTTTAGCTAGTAGCTCTAAGCTGTTGGCTTCTTGCCTGTCATTAGTGACAAACTGCCTCCTGACCTGCCCTCCATAATGGGTGGGTTCCAGCCTCCCAGCCAGGTAAGTCCAGGTTGCCACTGAGCCACCCAGATCCAAGCCAGACCCAGGGCCCAGCTACTGAGCTCTGGCACTTCCACTTGCCCTGCTACAAGGGATATCCATTTCCTCACAGAGTTATATTTGAGAATATATTATGGTCAGTGCTAATTTGGACATAACCACTGTAGGAAAGGTCTGGGAATAGCAGACGTCAAAGGCTCGCTACAGCAGAACCACCTGGAATTGAATGATCATCCCTGGTGGTTGAAGGGATCTTACAGTTTTCTGGATTAAGTTCCTTTCTCCCAACTCTACACCAAAGGGATGCCCTTCTATTCTGTTTAGCAACACCTGTGGCCACTATCTCCAATCCCAGCATCCTTTATAGCTCCTTTAAATTCCACATGTGGTTTAAAACTTAAGTTTTTATCTTTCCCAATAATAACACAAAGAAGTAAACACCTTACTCAAGTGCTGAAATCAGTGATATTTCTTCTTCCTGGCAAATCAGGCTATTCTTGGGTGTTTTTAGGGTTCCCCAACAACCTGATTGTGATCTAAAGTCCCCCTCCTCTGTTATGTTCTTCATGTTACCAGCCATACGCCCTCTGGCTGAGAGGAGACTTCCTATGATTGGGCATTTGCCTTGGCCCTGTCATGCCTATTCATGTGTCACCAGTTGGACTGTGGGATCCTTTCTAGGCTTGTGCATATGTGGCCTATTTGTACTCATACATTTTCTTTCCTGTCTAGGAGAATTATTGTTTATGATAATCTCACTTTTGTCCTCTACTCATAGGTCCAGCCTGCCTAAGTCAAGTACATTACCTATATGTCTTTCCAAAGTGCCTGAAGCGATTTGTCATTTTTCTTTCCCAGTCCCCTGCCCATCTCAAACATAGTTTCTGGTCAGATGATTAAAAAAAAATTACATTCATATATTTATAGCAGCAAAATTATTTTGTGGCTCAGCCCCACAATTTGAAAACATCCCCTGGGCCATAGACACAGCACAGTTGGATAATTCCAACGTTAGTCTTCATGCTCACATGTGGGTGTGAGGGCAAATCAGCGCTTGATTGACTGGAAATTCTCAATGCCAAGCAGTAACGGTTGCCTAAGGTATGGCAGGATGTTTTCAAGGCTGGGGATGCCTCTAGTCAGAAGGGAAGGCGATGAGTCCTGAGCTGGGAATTTTCCAAGGAGCTGAGTTCTAGTTGTAGCTGTTCTTCACTGCAGCAAAGCCAGGACACAGTTTCCCCAGAGTCCATTCCTCTGGACAGAGGAGTGCTTCCCCCAGTCCAGTCAGAGGCAGGCCACTGGAGTATTGCTGGTTAGCTAAGTAAGAATCCATAACAATAGTTGCATTTTCAATGAGGAATATATCTGAGTATAAATGCCAAAACATCTACAGTTGGGAGAAAATATGAATTTTAAGGGTTGAACATACATGGTTTCAACAGAAAAGGAATCTTATAGATGTATAATGAAATGCACGCAAGCATTTCTTTGTTCTCCTTTGCCGTCCTCACCAACTTACTGCCTTTTCACATTATATGGGGTGTTTCTTTTGATGGACGGCAGGGAATGTCAGCTTAGTTTGAGTCTGTGTAAACACCCTTTCCTTGGAGTCGAGTGTAATATTACATGATACAGTCAAACCTTGAGCACTCACCTGGCTTACCCTAAGGCCCCCAGGCGTGCCCACACACACAGCCCTTCCCCCGATGACAGCAGTCAGGACCTAGGCCTGTGATAATTGGCCCTTTTTTGTACCTTTGTCCTGGCACCAGGACCCTGAGCTGCTGGTAGCTTCATTCTGAGATCTCCAGTGGGCTTTCTTCAGCTGCAGGATGTGAGTAGCTCTTAAATCACTGTGTGCTGCTAGGACCTGAAACCCAGAAAGTTCAAGTATAGAAAACCAGTTCCTCTTCTGAGTTTTTAACTAAATATGAGGCCTACCTGTTTTGTGGCAAGGCCTAGCCAAAGTCCTTGGCTGTCTGACCAAACTTATTTCCACAACTGCTTTCTCCTACAGAATGACTTTAAGTCAAAGCAGGTGCCTCTTTTGAGAGTATAGCTGCTTCTCAGAATCGGATATATGGGTTTATGTATCTCATGATTATATCAGGTTTTTTGTTTGATTTTCTTTTTGACAAAATATTTGGCCCCAGAAATTAAGCAATTTGGAGCTCAATTATCAGGAGCCTGCCTGTCCAACGTCTGTACCCAGCAGCTTTTCTCGAGAATGCCCTAGAACAAAGGCCCAGCAGGCCATAGCTATTCTCCAAGCCTGAATGGTAGTGACCCTGGGTTACCAGTTCCTCTGGGGGCTTCTCAGGTGTGCAGCACCGCTACAGCTAGTAGGAATTTATGTCACTGAAGAATGAGCAGCCTCATAAGAGAGAGAGTGCATATGCAGGTACTTGGACATTAAGAAAAGGAAGAGAAGTGCCCAGGAAAATAGAAATCGGAACTCTTCTCTGCTGAGAGATAAGGATTGTCATGGTAACATAACAGTAGTTGGAAGAAGATGCTCAGCTTTTCAGAAGGAGCAGCTGGTTGAGGAACTACCTGTGTAATTCAAGCAAAGTGCTCATAAAATACCCATTGGGCCTCTGCATAGCTTGAGCCATAAGGTGAAAAGTGTTTAAAAGATACATTGTCTTTCTGAAGAATTGCTGTTTTATTCCTGGGTTTTACCAGAACTTCAGCACATAAATTATCTAACAGGCACATAAAATTAGATGTTAGCAAGCAACACACCACTCCCAATACTTGCTGCCCCTGAGCAGGGTAGGGAAGCCAGCCAGTCAGCAGTTATAGTGATGGGAACAGCCTTAAACAGCCACTTAGAAGATAAGGGTAGAGCTCCTGTTCAAGTCAGGTAGGACTTCTGCACTGCTGTAGCACCCAAAGATGAAGACAGTCAGTTTGTATCCCCACGACCACTCTCCATACTGAGCTTTCTGATTCTGGGTCCTGACAGCAGCTTTACTTTGGTCCCCAGGTCACAAATTCTCTTAAGGAAAGCTGATGCCCGAGTCCAGTGTGGCTTGTGCTTCCCTTTTGCCCTAAGCCTAACCTTGCAGGTTCTCAACACTCTGCTTAGCTTGCTTCCTTTCAGCACTCCATACAGCACTGGAATCTTCTGTTTGAAATGGATTCATGTTAGCCAGCAGCTCCCTATTTTCATCTGCCCAGTGCACTGTAAATCCCACTGCCCTCACCCACGTCCAGGGCATACTTCTCTGCATCGTGCCCGCTCTCCTGTTATTTCCCACCTCATGCTTTTCTTTTCAGCTGAACCTTATTCACAGTGAAATCAGTAATTTAGCCGGCTTTGAGGTGGAGGCCATAATCAATCCTACCAATGCTGACATTGACCTTAAAGATGACCTAGGTAATTGGGGACGGGGTTCGGCACCACCAGCTGTCAGGTGAAGAGTTATGGAACCCAGAATTTAGGCTTTTTATCTATGCAAACTTCAGAATGGTCAAAGCAAATTCACAAATCCATGACTGATATTTGAGGGTAGTTGAAGCAATTCCAAATGAAAAAGGTTTGATATATTTCATGGAGTACGATTGGCCACCTTCCCCTCAATTTCAGATATATTACCTTCTAAATTCTCTTCCATAATGATCAAACTGACTGCTGGTTACTTGGGGGGAATTTAAAAACATGTGATTTTTGTTTTCTCTATTTATTTTTTACTGAAAAATATCAGGTAACTGCAAAATGATAGTTTCTCCATTTAGGCTTTTAAAAGACAGACAAGCTGCATTAACATACTTCTGAGATGTCTTTCAGTCACAAATAGATTATTTTGCCCCAGATTGACTACCCACTGTCATTTCTTCACTCTTCCGCAGTGAAAACAGTAAATGACTGAATACTACCTTTATGAATATGAAATAGCAGGGCCATCTCTCTAAGTGTTCCTATGGAGGAAACTGCCTTTGCATCATGAGGCTTCCCTACTCAGAAGGGCAGATGGTTCAGGGAAAGCTGAAGTACCCTTAGGTGTCCCATCCTGTGCTTTCATCTTTTCATATGAAGAGCTGTCAGCTTATGGAAAAACAAAACTTCAGTCCTCTTAGGAGTAGAGCCCTGTCCAAGGACATAGAATATGCCTATATTCCCAGAGGCAGCATTATCCCTAACACCACAGTGTATCTTGTGTGCCTTTAGTTCTGAACTTTGGTCACTTTTGTAAGATTTCATACATCCTTAGTGGAGGGCTTACTAATTCACAGAGGCTGGCCCCACCTCATACAAACTGGTAAACACTGGGCTAAAGATGTAAAGACTGGGACTCAACTGCTCTTCTTGGACTTGTTTTCCAGCTGCCTTACAGAGATACTTTTGAAAAGTTATAAGCTAAAAAGAAACAAAAATTTAATCAAAGTAATTTTTAATGATGAAATACATGCAAATAAGATTTTCTAAGAGTAAGAGACAGGCCTGGAGAAGTATTTGTACCTACTTAGTGGGAAAAAATAAAGCAATTTTATATATATATATATATATATATATATATATATATATATCATTCCATTCCCCCTTGGTTTTCAAGAGCTATCCCTTGAAGGTAGACAAAATGGTTAGTGCTATAAGGCAAGAAGTCAGACTTTGCAAATTGACCACTACAGACTAAATGGAGAAACATGTTATTTTGGTTGGCCTGATGGTCCACATTTTCTTTAAAGCAGATGCCATGTTTTAGTAGCCTTCTCAGTGGGGTGCCAGTTTTATAGGATTTTGCGAAGTGAAATGGGGCATTCGTTGTTTTATTTCTTTTAACCTTTGGAAATGATCTCATGTGTGTTTCTTTTTTTGGATTTGTCATTCAAATGTTTAATTTAAACATGTCACATTTGATATTCCTCCTCCTCCTCCTGTCCTTACTCCCATCCACATGTGCGCACACTGCGTGGACTGATTGCCCCTTGGGCTCATATGTTGGACTCGACCAGGTAGGCCAGCCCTGCCATTGGGGCGTTAGTAAATGTGCCTGTGCGTGGGTCTCGGTCCAACACAGTTGATCTACATTTGTTTACCTGTTATAGTTGCAAGTTGTACAGGCTGACATTGCCTCGATCGACAGTGATGCTGTCGTTCACCCGACAAACAATGACTTCTACATCGGTGGTGAAGTAGGTAATGCCTAGCCGGGTGCTGCCGAGTGTGTGTGTGCATGGTCAGTCGGCCGCTGCAGACAGCTTGATCCTTTGACAGCTATGCAGGGCTGCATTCATTTCACACTTCCAGCTGTCCTGACTGCCCTGAGGCCTCCTATCCCTGGGTTGTGAACTGAAGAAATACAGCTAGCACTAGCCGTCAGCCAGGGTCTATTGTGCAGCTCACTAGTGGGCACTTCTGGTTTGGAAACTGGCTCAGCAGCATTATTTCCTCTCTTGCCTCATGAGGCATAGCTTTGTTGGAGACTGGGTTCATAGAGATTTCAGCAGCACGAAGGATAGGGCCAGGTGGGCTAAGTGGTCTTCAAGACTGCTTCTGTGCCTTTTGAAGAGCAGATGCACACAGATGCCTATACACAGAGCTCTGACCATCCCACCCAAATTCTCTCCTTGTCAGAAACATGCTCATTCTTGAAAATGGCCTTACAGGCTCAGGTGCACAAAGGAGACTTCCCAAATTCTGTCCCACGCACCAGGTTCTTAGTCTGGCAGGACATGAAAACCACCTCATTTTGATGAAATGTCCTTGGACAGCTCTAGGAAAACAGTGTTCTGGGCTCAGAACACACCTTTTCTGCCCCTGGATGCTGGCAGCCTATTGGGACTTAACTACTAGAGTGCTGAGTAGCTAAGGATGACCAAGACAGAGATCACTTGGGATTCTGAGTCCTGTGGCTGTAGATTTGCAGTGTGGGCATCAGTAACCTCCTTTCATACTACACTGAACAGTTTGTACAAGGGGGATTTAAATGTAATAGAGAAAAGTTACCATCAGCTAGAAGGAAGTTGAATTCTAGCCTTGCCACCTATTGGTTATAGAGTCACTTAGCCCTTGATCCCTCAGCTTCCCTGTGGCATAATAAGGATTCTGTGAAATGTAGGCAAGAGCAGCTTGCTTGGTACCTGACTCATGACTTGTACTTGCTGCATAGTCTCACCCTCATGTGCATATGTGATTTCATGTAGAGATGTGCTAGGCATGAGAGTAGTTTTGAGTATGGATTCATACACAGGACAGCTTCCAAAGAGAATGGTAACATTCCTAGCAAGTGCAGAGTCCAGTAATCTTGAATGAAGAGACCATGACTCTTGGGTCATGGACGTGGGACATGCCATAGCTCAGCACCTTGTAGCTGTCCATTTCTGCTCAGTGTCAGTAGCAGAGGCTTCTGCTAACCATCTTCCCCAGACACTGTAATTTGAGCTAATTACCCTAAGCATTTTGGATTTTGGACATGAATAGAAAGACAAACTGGATGGAAAGTCAGGATTTGCCAGGCCAAAATGAAATCAGACAACAGGCAATTAAAATAAACTCCCCTTTCATAAGATTTTGGAGTTTAAGTGCTCCTAGCACCAGCAGCTTAAAAGAAATAAGTTTCCTTTTTTAAACCATCACAGAGAGTACTTATTTGGAGAGAAATAAATGAATGAACAGAGAAAGGTTTGTCCTCCTGTTAGCTGGGAGTGACTAAGGCCTGGGTTCATCCTGCTATCCAGGCATTTAATGGAATGGAAATAATGAAGCTTCATGGGTTAAACTATCTCAGCCAGACACAGAGCAAAGGTTGGTTGACCAGCTATGATCTGTGCAAGACTCGTGTTCAACAGGATTAGACACAGTAGGGGAAAGCTAGAACATTTGAAACAGGGATGCAATGAGCTAGGGAGGGCCAGGCAGAGTCAGTTGTGTCCACCAGAAGAGCCTAGTCCTTCCCAAACCATAATAACAGATCTTGATCTTGTTGGCATAATGGTGGTGCTAGTTCTGTTCCTCTGACATGCTTGCCCACCTGACAGGCACAAGGCAAGGGCGAGTAGGCAAGTGGGCCCAAGGTCATACCATATGTCATCCCTGACACAGACACCACTAGGAAAACCTCAAAGAAGGAAGGGCTTCCAGGGCCAGAACCCAGTCTCCCAGAGCCTACCACCATGCTTTCTTTGCTCAGCATCCCAGTCCAAACTAGTACTGACCCCAGATACCTTGTACAATCTCCAACCAAAAAACCAGATTCATACATGGCTTCAATTGGTTCCAGCTCCCACTTTCATGTGTGAAAGGGGAAAAGAGGAAGCTAGGAAGTAATCACTCCACTTCTCATTTTTGGTGTGAATTCCTGAGTCCCAAGACTGCTGGAAGAAGGAATTCGAGTGCAGGAATGCTTAGCCCCAGTGATTAACTTTTACCCATCAAAAGTTCTTTCTAACAGTGAAATAGACCACAGACTTAGCCTGACATTTGTCCAAGCCTAAATTTTCGCTTAGGCTGTTTTGAACACTGATACTTATGCCTGCTTTCTAAGCATGAAATAATGTTCTTGTTCTCATGGGAGTAACACATGTTTATGCTTGGGGGCAAATAAGCCAATTGCTTTATGATTAACCCTGAAGTTAAGGCTAAAAAGCAAGAGTGTTGACAATACGGTTGAAAATGGGCCTGTTTCTTGTTAAAAAGTACACGTGTGTCTACCTGAACATGTGCATACATATGTGTGTGTAGGAGTCGAGTCCTGACAGGATTGATTGCCTGCAAACTAGATTCTATTTTTAAGTTTGGGAAATGCATTAAGTTTATTTTAACTTGCAATTTCACTTCTAATTAAAGTAATATTTAATTATAAGTATTTTAAAGTAAACACTCTTCCTAAGATAAAACACCTTTAATTTATACATCAGCCCATTTTCTTAGGAAATATTTTAAATTTTAGAAAGAAATTGATAGTCTTCATTAATACAATACTGATTTTATTTTACTTTCCAAATTTCTTGGTTCTCATTAAAGTGCAGAGATGTAGAGACTGAAAACCTTAAATAGTCCAACCGATTGCATATTTGTTTCCTCCGCCTCAAGTTTGAGTATGGGATAAGGGGGAAAACCTGACCTGGGGTCTAGCTGATTTGGACTCCATGTTGCTTTTCCTCAGCTACATCAATGTTGCAGGTGAACCTGTATTTCAGGTTAACACATTGGTGCTGTGCCCACTTCCTGGTGGGTAGAACAGGGACGAGACTAAGAACTGCTTCCTCAGCCCATGGCCCACTCAGCTGCTGCCTCTGATGCTTAACTTCATTACAGATATGCAGCAGCAGGTAGGAAGTTGTTGGAAGTGACACCTGCCATGTAAAGGTCACACTGCTTTAAGACAGGTGAAAACATTAGGGCCATCTGAGATAACAAGGAGCAATACAGGATCACACCTGAAGCATCCAAGTTGTCTCTCCTAAAGTCCAGCCTTCTTTTAGACAGCTGTGAGCTGCTCATGGGCAGTATGCTGTCAGTTGCATTTGTTCACATATTCTAGACCTATGGAATGGGGACGTGATGGGTTCAGTCCCTGCCATTAGCCCTGGTCTTCCCTTTTTTTTTTTTTTAACAACAATGCCCAGGCTATTTGCATTTCCTTCCAGACATGTCCTAGTTAGATCACCTCTGTAAAAACAATATGGGAATGAGGCAGGTTTTGATAATATAATTAGACCTAGTCACTGCAGCATAAATCCAACGAGAATTTGGGCTGGTATATTTCAATACACCTTGACCGACATATGCCAGGTACATGTTGAATATTTCAAGACAAATGGTGAATCTTAAGGGGAGTATTTTATCCTCTTGTGAGGAAAAGTACTTTAAAATGTGCAGACCTGAGGAACCAGAGCTTAAGGAAGAATGAGGCTATATTCTGGCCAAATTTTAAAGGTTGATCCCTTTAAAGGGAGCATCACTAGCCTTGATTGCTCCTTGCTAACTCACAAGATGGTCAACCCAAAGTTGTCATAGATGTTGGTAATCTTGTTTGGGAACTTGGCTTTTATAGCAGTAAATGCTAAGTTGGCAAGTACCCTAATTCAATAAAGCATAGTTTTGATTTCCATTGCTTGTTTTAAATCTAGTCCTGAGCAGATAGATAGCTTTCTAAGCTTTTATACAAGTTCATCTTTAAGCTCTGCTTCTGATGTTGCCCTCCTTTCCCTAAACAATTTTGAATCATTAGTGTAATTAAGGAAATACTGTCTGAGGCCATTTTCTTTTTGTATTCACATATGATGCCAGTGCTGCAAAATAGGAACTAAGCGTGTAATGCTTGTCCAGAGGTGGCCAAATATCAACACTGTCTTCTGGGCCTCCTGTCAGGAGAAGAACTGGCTGCCTGATAGGAACATGATCTCCTTTGCAGATGTCCTTCTTTGGGGCCTCTTCCTAGAGATGGGAAGAAAGCCCATGGTGGGTGTTACCCTTGGAAACCATTACCAGCTGATTTCTTATGAATGTGAAGAGTGTGCAGGACAGGCATATTTCCTGGGGACAGACATCTCTGGCATCATCATCCTGAGTTTGACTCAAATAAAGCACAGCAAAGATAGCTAGGGGAAGCAGCACTGCCAGAGGGGTAACTGGACTGTGGTAAATCCCTTCTAGATTTCACTTCACTGCATTGGCCAAAGCATAGTTCCTGTTTTGCAGTCTTATGGCAGTTCAGCTAGTCAGATCATCTAAAGTATGTAATCACCTGACATGCAAGTGTTTGTGTGTGTTGGGAGACACAGAGTGGCATTCTGACCTCACCTTGTCCTTGTTTAGGAAACACGCTGGAGAAGAAAGGAGGCAAGGAGTTTGTGGAAGCTGTTCTGGAGCTCCGGAAAAAAAATGGGCCCTTGGAAGTAGCTGGAGGTGAGGTGGAGAAGGCCCTGTGCTACATGGGTGTGGCAAGATAGTACTGGAATACAAACCCATCTGCAAAGTGTGGAGCCTGTGAGCTTTACTGCTTAGAACCTTATCATATGCAGATTGTCAGGAGAGCTTTAGATTTATGAAAGTCACCTATGTAAGTTTTTAAACAACTATTTAAAATAGCTTCTGTATGACATCTGTACTAGGAATTTTAAGGAATTATAGAACCTGGGATTGGCAGATCTTGGTGCTAGGAATTACAGACAGCAATACTGAGCCATCTGCAGCACTGTTGGTGAAAGAGATGAATTAATAATTTTCACTCAGCCATCTGTATTTTTATTGAAAAATATATAAATGCATGTGCTTTTCATTTTCCCCTTGCATCTTTCATGATGGCAGAGGGAAGAAAATGACTGGGAACCTGACGTGAGAAGTATTGCTAAGACTGAGAGGCAGGGTACTTACAGCTGCAGGCCTGAATTTGGAATTTTAGTTAGTCAGAGTGTGCAGGACAGCCTTCCCAAGTGCATGTTGTATCTGAGGATGGAACCTCTCCTCTGTGGGCTCTGTTTTTTCCTTTCATTCCATGATCCTTCATAACTCTGTCTATCTTAATAATTACTTAATAAGAATAAGTAATAATTACTTCCTAACATCTACATAGGCCCTCTCTCAGTGGTGCCACTAGGCCTTGCAGCTCTTTCCCCCGTGACTACCTGGGCCCCAATCAGTTTTGAGGCCTATTAGGGTAAACAAGTGGCATTCCCTTTGCTGATCTGAGCCTTTGACTCCTGCTCTGCCACTTCTTGTTTTGCCTATATGGGGCATGACAGGAGGATTGCTAAAGTCCTTCCCATCATTCACCACTGTCCCCTGTGTGCAGAGGAAGGTGCACCCAGCCAGAGGCTGCTGCCCTCTCCCCAAAGCCTTTCCCCGCTAGTGCTTCTGGTGACCCTCAGAGCAGTTTAATTGGAGGCAGCTTGGTGCCATCGTGATTAGCTCTGCTGGCGAAACTGGAGGTCTGCCTGCAGCAAACGCACTGGATTTAATATGCTTCAGATATTTTCTTGTTTCTAAGAGAGATTTTAGAAATTTTTTAAAATATAAAGAAGAGAATAAAATGTATGCCTTTTCTACTGTGCAGAGATAATCTGCTAGTGTTTCCTTTCCATGCATAATTTATTGTTTGTTTGTTTGCTTTTGGAGGAACCAGGGATTGAACTCAGACACTTGCGCTTGCCAGGGAAGCACTTATTCCATTGAGCCATCTCACTGGCCCTTCCATGCATAATTTAATAATGGCTTCTTATGTGGACAAATAGGGAATTAAACCTCCTAATGGTAGGTTGCTATGGGATAGCACTTCTTCCCAGAGCTTGTGAACCCAGTCACAGAGCAGGGCTACAATTCAAACTCAGAGCCTGGACTATTACTTTAGAGGTGTTCTTACAGCAGCAGAGACTGCCCACAAATCACTCCTCCCTTTTCTTCTAGTGCCATAACCTTAACCTTTACCCTGGGACATTGCTGACAGTTGTTCCTCCAAAAATGTGTCTCAGCATAGAAGTTTGGGTGTCACAGAAGTTTGTTTGAGCAGTGGAGTGATTACTCACAGACTTCACCAAACCCACTGATCCTAGAACTGCTTTCTTCACAGAGCAGCTTGCAGATAGGGAGACAAGTAGATGTGAGGTTGTGTCCTTAAGTAGGACACAAGGGAGACAAATTCCTATGGCCATATGTAGCTGAATCCCAGAGGAGCACTGTAAGCCTGACAACTAGGTACAGTCACCCAGTGAGGCTGGCCACAGTCGGCAGCCAGGGTGCTCAGCACTTTCTGGTGGGTTTGTCTTAAACAGTGGCTAGAAGATTTAGAGATTCGACATAGTTACCAGCAAGCATCTCTACACATCCAGTGGACTTAGATGGATAAAGCTCTGCTGTCTGGGAACTCCTGCATGCTTCTAAGGCAGACGGAAGTTCTACTACAAACTTGGTTAAAACTCCTGGTGGGGTGCATCCGTGTACCAGCTTTCTGGAGTAGGGTTGGCTGTGAGGAGTGTGAGAATAAATCCTCAACAGTTTTCTGACTTGATGTTGGAGTCACAGCACATCAGACAGCTGTGTTCCTCCTCACTGGAGCCATAGAATGGGCCTGTATTTGGCATCCTATGATGTGTGTTTCTGTCTTGTCCCCTCCAGCTGCTGTCAGTGCAGGCCATGGCCTACCCGCCAAGTTTGTGATCCACTGTAATAGCCCAGTCTGGGGTGCCGACAAGTGTGAAGAACTGCTGGAAAAGACGGTAAAAAATTGCTTGGCCCTGGCTGATGATAAGAAGCTGAAATCCATCGCATTTCCATCTATTGGCAGTGGCAGGTAGGGGATACGCTTATTATTGTATCTATCATAGGTGTATCTCTCTGTATCCATCGCCCTTAATTGTGGAACTGTCACTCCATAAGGCCTTCTGAGGCTGCCTTCAGGCCTTCCCTCTGTCACGAAGGCCAGAAGTATGAACCAGGGAAGAATAGAAACATTAACCAGTGGTGAGGGGCAGTTGAAGAGATAATAAGACGTGAGGCCCAAGAATGATACCGAATTTGATTTTTGACAGCAAGTGTCATCACTGAAGGGGTCACAAAGGCTGTGTCTCTGAGAGGGAGTTCTAAAGGACACTGCGACTTAAGTGGAAAGGACAGGAGGTATGAATGGAATATAGGAATAATAATTAACAGTGACTTTCCTAGAATAAGCCTAGGGTTATGTGATATGTCCCCTAGACCATTAACAGTTTCAGTCAAAATCTCACTGTTTTTATTCTCAAGCATCGTTTATCTCCTGTGCCATTGCACTAGCTGATCTGATAGCCTACTGATAAGCAAACAGAACTTGATGATGACACTGAACAAAGAGGAGATAATATGACAGCACTAGGCCTGGATGCACCATACTCCTCAGATAGCCCCAGGTAGACCCACCCAGGCATACTTAATCCTAAAACAGACAACCCAGAAGCACACCACTGGAAGAGTAGTCTTCTAAGAGCAGAGGATGCAGATAGGATTTCACTACCCCACCACCTCCCTGGATGCCTACTTCCAAATGCCAGAAAGCAGTCTTCAGGTTTATTTGGAGGTGTTGGTCCTAGGCCTGGAGTAGAGTCCTGGCTTGGCCCTCTCCAAGGCACATGAACACACCAAACACTGTAAAACAGGCATGATCATCCATCTTGCATAATGTCTCAGGTCTGTTTTGGAAGCTAAAGAAACTTTTAGCAGGAAACTATTCAGGGACCCATCAGCATAGTGCAGAAATGGGGCTCCACTGCCTATCACTTCTCTGGGGTACTCCTTGCCAGGGTTCTAAGTCACCAGCTTCTGGAAGGATGGAGATTGAGCCCTGAAACAATGAGAAAAGGCCTTTAGAGGCTGGACTTGTTCGTGTTTGGGATCAGAAGGGCCATGCCAGGAACGCTGTAGTGGTGCGGCTTGGATGGAGCAGCTGCCATTGCTTCTGGTCCCTCCTGTCACCCAAAGAAAGCAGGACCATGGGGCAGCAGCAGTGACCTACCCTGAGCCCAGTGCACTGTCAGGCTGCAGTGTCCTCCCGGGCACCCTCAGGCTGCACTGTCTTCCCAGGCAGCCCCCAGGAGAGCAGCCATCCTCAGGCCATTGCCATATGGAAAGCAGCTCTTTCCCCTGCACTTGCCTTTCATGTTCACCCAGGACAGAGAAAGTGGACTTTTGTCTTTTCCGATCAGGAAGTCCCTATGATTTTGCCAGTACCAACATTCTGTGCCTCAGGTGATAGCTGCAGCACCAGCTCTGAGTGGACTTCCTGTCATGTTGCTCAGAAGACTTCGTCTACAGGCACATACTGCCACCATTCCCCCATAGCTCACCCTCTCTCTTTGGCCCAGGCAGTCACACATGATCACTCAGACCCACCAAAAGACCTCACCAAGGAGATCTGTGACTGCTCTTGACACTGATGCATGAGAGCCTTTAACTGCCATCTCCAGCAAGCAGCACAGGGGCAGGACAGACTCTCCCACCTGGCCCTCGGCGCAGGGGGACTGTGAATGGGGCAGGAAGGTTCCCGAGCAGAAGCCCAATGAAAGTGCAAGCCTGTGCCAAGGTTGCTGCGCCCCTAGGGTGAGGGTATGAGCTGGGGGGTCCCACGTGCTCTGTGGGTTTGGGCGGCCATCTACATTTTCAGTCCCTGAACTTCCTTATTCTAGTCTTTTATCAAAAGCATACATGGATAATCATTTTAATAGTTAAAACCATTGAAATATATTTCAAAAATAAATTAACAGAAGTAGAACATCTAAAAGGTCTTCAGTCAGCTCTAGGGGCACCTGGTAATCACAGCATGGTCACCAGGCGTCCAGTGAGTCAACTTTCCCTGGAGCTATGGAGGTGTTTAATCTACTTTGGAGTCCCAAAGTAGATTCAGAACTTTAGTTTTACTTTTACAAAGTAGGCCAGAGCTTAAATAGCTATACTTCCTGCTTCTCCAACTTCCCACAGGTCTATCCTTTGTTGTGGAGCTGTGTGACCTTTCACAAGTGAATCAACTTTTCTGTTCCCTAACCTTCCTTAACGAGTGAGGCCATAGGGACTACCTTTCCTCACAGATGGCTCTGAGGCTCAGTTAATTAGTGCTTTGGATGCACTTTGATCTACTCTGATGAAAGGTGCTTCCGAAGAGCGAGGCAATAGGAGCCTTTATTGGAGGTAATAATTTCACGCTCTTTCATATGGCTATTGGGAAAATTTTAATTGAAGCATAAAAGTAATTCCCATAAAAGAGCATCTGTTATTACAAACTTATTTACATTTTTCATGGAGTAAAAAGTTTTTTAAAATAATCAATTGAAAGCTTTTAAGAGGGCAAAATGCCAAAGGCAGCACATGTGCCGTGCTCCCTGGGCCCACATCTGTCAGGCAGACCCTGTCCCACAGCCGTGGAAACAGCTGCCCTCCCTTTCATGAGGAGAGAATGGGATTACACCAGAGCCAGCCAGTAAATCATAGGGGGCTTAGAAGGGGAAATAAAACTGCTTGTTTGTGGCATCCAGTGTCTCTGGCATAAAAGGCATGATGAAATTTAAACATAAACGCAAACATGGACAAGAGTAGGAGTCACTTTCTCTAGGGGAAGCCCAGCCTCTCTGAATGTAAAGGCTGACCCAGACCCTGCCTGGTGATGCCTGCTTCTTCAGCTCAGGAGCCCTGGCTGGGGGTAGGTGAGAGCCTCCACTTGGAACATGGCCATTCTAATCACAGTATTCATGGATACTCTACTCCCCAATCTCTGTTTGACATTAGGAGACATCTCCTCTCCAGAGCAGTGTGTAGGGAATGGCTATTTTGGAGGCTTTAATTAAACTTTCCCTAGATTTATGAGTTTGAAAGGAAAGCTATTTTGTATATTTTAAGCTTCCATTCATCAGGGTTCCCTTGACCCTGGACACCTGCTGTACCCTCTGGGTTATCTCAGAGCAACCCTAAGAGTTGAGCACTATTCCTAAATCCATTCAAAGCCAAAGAACCTGAAGCTGAGAGAGGCTAAGTATTCACCTAAGGTCACACAGCCAGGCAGTGGAGCCCCTGCCTGTGCAATCCCTGCACTGGTCTCACAGGGAGCCTGGGAATAACTTGTGTTCCCCGGCCTGCCCACACAGTGCCATCAGCCTCCCTGCCCTGTAGGCACAGGGTTTAGAGGTGAAAGAAATAGACAGAAACCAACTCCAGGGCCTTTGAGCTGAGAGGACTTACTTGTTAGTGTATTTGTGCCCTGCACTGCCACTACCCTCCCACTGCCTCATCCCCCTCCAGTCCCCTGTAAGGAGCCATCATCCCTTCTGAGTATTCTTTCTCTGAGACACCACTGTTCTCCCCCTAGGATCCTGATGACTTGGTCTCTACCTCTCAATGGAGTGGCATCTGGCTAGGACAGATTCAAATAGGCAGTGGCTCAAAAGCCACACAAAACTGAGACAAATATAAAAGGCCAAGGGGCAGCCAGTAGCACAGTGGGGGAAACCTCAGCCTTGTGGCAAAGTGTCCACACATGGGATGACAGCCCTTTCCCACATCCCTGTTTCTAAGGTAGTCCTACCCATCTCTCAGCCAGCTAGGACTCTTAGACAGGAGCTACCACGGTCTAAGGAAGAACAGAGTTCCCCTCCACTCTATCAGCCATCAAGGCAGTTCCCAGCCTGTCCCTCCAGGACAGCTGCTTGGGCCCCTCCCTCCATAGGCTATGGCTGCTGTCCATGGCTGCTGTCCATGTGAATCTGTGCAGTCCTCACAAACCTACTGCCCACAGCTCAGCCTGTCCTGTCCCTGGAGAGTGAGCTCCCAGAAAGCAGGGGTATGAGTGAAGCCACACAGAGGGCAGGCTCGGCAGAGCTGAAGGAGCTTGAACCTTTTCTTTGGTACATATCCAGGGAGGACAGTGTGATACCCCAGCTATCAGTGAGCAGGCTGACCCAAGAGCATGTCACACAGAGAGAGCCTTCAGGATCCCCTTATACTGGTCTAGGGAAATAGGGACCAGGAATCTGAGGAAAGACTGTTCTGGACAGAGCTGGCATGACTTCAGAAGTATCTCAGACCTGGCTCTAGTCTGCACAAAGTGAGGCCTCAGCAGTGGGCATTGTGATCAAGGCCCAGGCTGTGTGCTGGGATGGGACCAGGCACATATGCAGGGCACCTTGCCCACAACAGACTGAAGGCAACAATAACCCACAGTGGGGGCTGAAGAAAGAGGGAGAATGCATGGGGACTACAGCCACAGCAGCAGCACCCTCATGAAGTCTACCCTCAAAGAACCTATTTCTAGTGAAGAATGTTGATACTTAGCAAGACCAGTACCTGCCCCAGATCACCTGGGATTCAAACCCAAATCTGATTCTGCAACAGAAGCCATTTACCCTTACTCTGTGGCATCTGTTCCCTTCTGAAAAGCAGCCAGTGCAGCCAGAGGGCAGATGGCTGTCACAGAGACCAGAGACCAGAGACCTGAGCTGGAGAGGAATTTACAGACCTGGCTGAGCAGGAATAGCCATTCAGACAGTGACTGTGCAACTGGAGAGAGAATAGCAAGCCAGGAGCCAAAGCTGAAAAATGGGCAGGAGGCTCTCCCAAGGCAGCCAGCAGATCAGCACCTCCCTGAAGGTAAGGTAGATTGGACAGCAGCTCTCTGGGGCCTGAGGCCAGTGTTCTTAGCATGGTTTTACTACCATGACAGTACTAGTCACCCATGCACCACTGTCATAGGACCTGTGCTTCACTATGTTAACCTTTAGAAAGACATGGTTAGACCATCCACTTAAAAGATGAGGAGCACTTGGCACTTAAGGGCATTGTTCCATGCTCTGCCTCTCCCATTCCTGAGCAGGATGGGACCAGGCACAGATGCAGGGCTGATACACAGATCCTGCATGGCAGCAGGAACCCCAGACTCCTAACCCCAGAGCTGCATCCCAGAGCTCTGGGATGGTCGTGCTGTCAGGCCAGCTGTACATGACAACAAAACTGCGACTGGCCTAGGCTACCACATGGGAGTGTGGGGCTGGGTGTAGAAAGTACAAATGAGAGTGTTTCTTGCTTCCCACTGTGTTAGAAATGCATCTAATTGAGGCAGCTAGGAAACATTTGGGGCCTACCTGGAAACATCAGGAAAGCTGTTGCCTCTGCCTTTCTGGCTGCCAGTCTGATGGAACTTGCTTAGGTTGTGGTTTCCTATGACGAAGGGATGGCATTGTCAGCAAAAGATTTTCCTAGAAACAAATTCATTCATAAACTCATATCAGCAGCTTTGAAGGTTGGGTACATTCTGGCAGAAGGACAGCCTCTTAACAGGAAGTTGTACGTTTGTGGGTAATGCTGATCTAAACCTTGGATCCTTACCTTCCTCCCCCTTTGGTTATTACTGTGTGAGCTCTGCTCATGAACTCCATGCTGACTGTGTGTGGAACAATGTCCTTGGAATGGTCTCTAGACCCCTAAGATCAGAAACTCCAGGTGGATCCCGACAAACTGAGTTCCAACAAGCCTCCATCTCTCTGGTGCTGGCTAGAGGGCTAGAAAAGAATATTCCCACATTGAAAGTCTCTCTCACCTTTACTGCAGTGGCCTGGGCAGACACAGAAAGAGACAAGTGGGGTCCATTAGGTCAGACGACACACTGCCATTCCACCGTCTCAAACCTCTCCCTCAGCCCAGCTTCTCTGTGCAGATGTGGGGCAGGAAGGTGTGGAGTGGGGTGTGTGGAGCTGGGGGAGCGTGGTCCTCAGCTTCACATGCAGAAAGCAACTCCTCCCAGCTCTCAGGCCACGTGCACCTAGGGAATGTCCACAGACAGAGGCCTGCAACCTGCAGAGGCCCTGGGCTTCCCTTGGCCCAGCACATGGGAGCCCAGCCACACTGGCACAGGGCTTGCGCTATTGAGAGGATGCTCCCAAAATGGAAGATCAGGTTGACTGTCCCAGCTATTCCTGACGTGTACCTTTCAGAAAACCTGCCCTCTGTGTTCTCGATGCCTGGGACAACAGTCATAGCAGCTGTGCCACAGGCATGGGTTTCAGGGGCTCAATGCCTATCTCATTGAAGACCTCTTCCTGCATAGTCCCCATGCCCCTCTAGCTGAGCTCAGCTGTTTGTCTGGAGCCAGCAGGGTCTTTTGGAAGAAAACTGGAAGGTCTTGAGAACTCTGAGCCATTCTCCTCTTGGCTGCCTTGTGTCACTGACTCTGTGCATGTAACCGAGGAGCATCTGTGTGAAGGAACCCCAGCCTACTTAACGCTCTTGTCCTCTAAGGCACCCCATTCCTGGAACTCCCAGAAGCTCCAGTGTCTGCCCTCTAAGCCATGCCAGAGCTCTACATGACTCACAGCATATCACAGAACTGTTTTCTCCTGTGGGCACTCAGTGCCCCCAGCGCTGACAGCAGCAAAATGCTTGAGCTCTCCAGGGGACACACCTGTGCTTCAAAACTGAAACATCCTCACTGTGACTGTTTGCAAACCTGTTCCCCTGGCCACAGGGATCCCCCTAACAGATAAGAGCAGCCCAGTGGCTGGCTGGCCTCATACTTCACATACCAGCAGGTTTACAGATGTGCCAGTGAAGAAAGAAATCCTTGTGAATGTAAGCCCTCACCCTCAGGATGATTAACTGATAGTGGGATCACAAGGTACTCGTGTCTAGGGTCTCTGGCTCCAAGTTCAGGCTATTTCTGCCAGAACAGGCAAGCTGCCTTGTTCCTGCTGCTTTCTTGTGGGTGTCCTGGGTTGTTAGTGTTGACTGGGAGCAGCCTCAGGCACACACAGATCCAGGGGCTTCTCAGTCCTGAGTTTACATTCCATGTAAGTTCAGAGTGTCTATCTCCAAAAATTGTCAGGCTATCTATTACTTATACAGTTCCAGGCCATTTGGGGACTTGGGGGCTATTCCCCAGAGGAAAAGGCCACTCAGCTCTGAGTTATTCTGTTCCCACAGCTCTGATGCCCTGGCACTTAGGGTGGCACCAGCTGGTATGTGTTGAGAGGATTCTAGGCCAGCAGCCCTTGTGGCCATGAAATCTAAAGGTCGGTGTGAAGAATGTCACCTTTCTGTGTGTGTGTGTGTGTGTGTGTGTGTGTGTGTGTGTGTGTGTGTGCGCGCGCACGCGCGCACGCACATATCAGGGGTGACAGTGCTCAGTACCTTCCTAAAGAACCCCAGCCGTTTCTGAGACTGATACCCACTGAGGGCATCAGGAGCCCTGGCTTGTGATCCAGACACAGCAGTAGTGGCAGGGATGGTGGGAAAAGCTTGCACTGCCTCGGACAACTTAATGCTCCCCACAGAACACCCTCCTTCTGCTTGCCAGCTGCCTTTCAGGAAGGCTCCTGGGTGCCAGAAGGCTGCGGCTCGCTCTGCTGTGTGGCTCAGCTCTCCATCCTTGCCTGTCCATTTGGTGGGCATGGGATTTCTTGACACCTGAGCATGAGCAGCTCAGAGGACACTGGCCCAGCCTCAGGGCCTTCTGTGGGAGGGGTGGGGCAAGGGGCGTGGCCCCCATCACTGTGACTGCCGGGCTGCTGAGTGTTTGCTTTCTCTCCTGCAGGAATGGGTTCCCGAAGCAGACAGCAGCCCAGCTCATTCTGAAGGCCATCTCCAGTTACTTTGTGTCCACCATGTCCTCCTCCATCAAAACGGTGTACTTCGTGCTCTTTGACAGTGAGAGTATAGGCATCTATGTGCAGGAAATGGCCAAGCTGGATGCCAACTAGGCTGAAGAACTCCAGAACTAGCCCACGGTGTCCCCCACCCCAGCCCACCCCCATTCAGAAGAAAAAAATCCCCTTCACCTTTACTGGGAGGCGAGAACCCTTTCATTTTCAGTTTTGCTCATCTAGGGAAATAAGGTTTTGGTTTCCAATTTAATTGTTTTTGACCTTCTAAAATGTTTTTGCGTTAGCACTGATAGTTGGCATTACTGTTGTTAAGCACTGTGTTCCAGACTGTGTCTGACTTAGTGTAACCTAGGAGATTTTATAGTTTTATTTTAATGAAATCCTGATTGACGCAGAGCTGTGGGGAAAATGGTCCCTTTTACGCGTCGCAGAAGCCAGGAAGCCCTGTCTGTAACCGTGTGTTGTGGTGCTTTATTGTACACCCAGTGGCGTTCTTTTTACTATCATTTTTTTTTCTCAGAAGAAAAATCATGAATTTGCAACAGACCTAATTTTTATTTACTTTTTGTCTTAATGATGGATTTGAAAATGAAAGATTTAAAAGGAAGAACAGAATCTGTTGTCCTTAATTATATTTGCAATTTGGAATTTGTGTGAATTGATTTAGTAAAATGTTAAACTGTTGTTACGACTGGCATGTTTCAAGTTATTGTGCTTGTGAGTGGCAAGACGTAGGACCGCTTCCCTGGTCACAAGATGAGGGGAGCAGGCAGCCCACCCCTCAGGAGACTGGGGCAGTAGGTGGGGGCATCCATTGGACCCCAGTGGTTTGTAAAGAATTTATATAAAGTCTGTCCTTTCAGTCTTGTGACCATAGGCGGGGTGATCCCATTCACAGTTGAGGAAGGGACATACTGAAAGCCACATGGGTGAGAGGGCAGGCTGGCGCACACACAGCCCAGCGCTCCAGACTCTGAGCCAGCTCCGTCCTCCCCCTGCCCTTTAGCTAGGCCTGTGACTCACGGCTGGGCCTCAGGGCCCAGGGCCATGTGCCAAATGGAGCTGCGGAAACCTACTCTCTGCTGGTGCTGTTAGGCCAGTCACCCATGCAGAACAAGGTCCCTGGCAGAGGGGCTCCAGAAGCTTTGCAAGAGTGAGCTGCCACCCAGCTCCACTTCCCAGGATGTAGTCAGCTTTTACATGCCTTCTTATAACACAGCCTGTTTAGAGACAGAGTTTATTTAGAGATCCCAGAAAAATCAAAGTAGCCAAAATACATTAGCAAACACAAGTTTTGCTTTAAAGAGTACTTATGCCTTAATATAAGTTTGCCTAAAATGTGTAGAAGCCTTCTTCCACCGCTTCAGAAAATACTCCCTTCTAAAGCAGATGTAATAGGAGGAAACATGGCTGTCTGCAGAGCCTGAACACACACTTGTCCAAAGGCCTTGTGAAATAAGAAGGGAAAGGCTAGAACAGTGGGGGGACACATGGCACACATGCTGTAGTGGGCTCGTTGTTATCATTGAAGGCATTAAAATGTTTGCCATCCCTGGTCTAGAATAGCATACAACCAATCTTGTGTGTGTGTGTGTACAACCAATCTTTTCAATGAAAGGCAACCACTTCTAACTCAAACCTGAAGAGTTACTCAAAATTTCCTTTTTTTTTTTTTTTTTGGCAGAACTGGGGATTGAACTCAGGCCCTTGTGCTTGCTAGGGAAGCACTTAGTCTACTGAGCCATCTCCCTGGCCCCTAAAATTTCCTTTTTTATGTATCAGATGTTACTTAAAATCTTAAATTTTGGGGCCAGGACATAGCTCAGTGGCACAGCTCCTGTCTGGCACTCATAAGGTCCTTAGTTTGATTCCTGGAACCTATGAAAAATGTAAAATAAAAATAAAGAATGCAGAAGGCTGGAAAGGAAAAGATGATTATCAAAAAGGTAGGGGGAAAAAGAATCTTAGGGGCCTGGGGAGATAGCTCAGCGCTCTAAGCGCCTGCCTGGCAAGTGCAAGGACCCGGGTTCAGTCCCCAATACCACATGCCGGCTGTCTCTAGAACTCTGGGCATGCCATGCTGGCCACTGAAACTGGGCATGGTGTTGCACACCTGCAATCCCAGCGCTGGGGAGGCTGAGACAGGAGGTTCACTATGAGTCCAAGCTGCGTAGCAAGACCCTGTACCAAATAATTTTTCAGAAATTAAAAAAATAATCATAGAAATTTTTTCAAGATATTTTCCAGGTCTAGATTAGACCATGAGAAGGGGGGGGGTACAGAGGGGAGAGAGAGATTTTGTCTTTTAGGGAATGTGTCTTAAAACAATATTGCTTCACAATAATATCTGGGGACTGTTTGCCTGGACAAACCAGAATTATGCCACCATCCAAGAGCATTTTTTCTACAGGTAGACCCTACAGGCAGGGTGAGTGTAAATGGGCCAGGCTGATGCTAGTGTATATTTGCTGTGTGCCAGGCGCTGTCCTGAGTCCTCCACCGGCATCATTCCATTTGTCGTTGTCATAACACCTTAAGGCAAGTCCTCTTTTTCGATACATTTTATAGCTGAGAGGAAATATTTGCCTGTGCTCACAGTGCTAATGACTGCAAACAGTGATGCCGAGCCCCTGAAGAGTGCCACCCAGCAAGGAGGGCATCTGCTTGGCCTTGGTGCTGTTCCCATCCTAGATACTGAAAGGTCCATCTCAGGCCAGTGCTGAACATCCAGAAGAAGCAAGGCTGAAATGGCTTCTTGGTGGAGCGACACGTCCTTAACGCTGGACAGACACCATCGAAGTAAATGCTGTGTTTTTTCAAAGATCTGCCACTAGGTGTCGCTCAAAGGACTGGGAAGTATCTAGAGCAAAGAACGGGCCGCTTCTGCTCCTCCTTGTGATGCCACCAGAGAATTAATTTCATTTGTCAGGCTTTGCGTGGAGTTCTTACCATAATCACCTACATATTTGTAAACGTTGACTAATTCAGAGTACCTCGTGCACCTGAGAGGTGGGCACACTGGAGAAGTTCTCTTAGGTGAAACCGAGAGCTGATGGATTGCCTGGGATTCTCACCATCTTTAAACCACCCTGTTTGCTTTTAAAACTGTGATCAAAACTTGTTCTCTGATTTCTGTCTTATAGTTAAGGGAGGGAAGGAACTCATTAGATTAAAAATATTGGTTCAGTTGCAAGGAATGTCTTGCAATGCACACATGCCTCTATTCCAAAGAAGTTTGTAATTAGTAAGATTTACCAAGAATAAAGTTATTTTGAGAGAGGAAGCCCTACAGAATCCTGAGGTAGTGCTCTGCAGCCCAGCGCAGCCCTTTCCTTTGCCCTAAGTTGTGTGGAGAGGCTGGCAGGGATTGCTGTGAACCGCAGCCCCTTCCTCCTGCGACCCAACGGCGGCCATAAGCAGCCATCCCTGCTCCTTCTTGTGTCAGAAAAAGGATCCTTGCCCTTCGCACTAGGGCTCTGCCCTGAATAATCCAGATAAGTTTCTCAGCACTCCTCTATGAGCCTTTAAAATTGTATCTGAGACCTCACAGCACTGTGGTTCCAAATGGGACTTAAGTGACAATAATAACCATTCTCTGTGTGTCCTCTACACACATTCTTTTCATTTGTTTGCGTGGCACCCCTATAAGGAATGTAACATTCTCTTTTATAGATAAAGGACTACAACACAGAGGTGAATCGTATTCCCCAAGGCCACACCTCTGTGTGAGGTGAAGCTGGTATTTGAACCCAACTCTGTTTCACTATAACCAGAGCTCTCTCTGGAGCTGGAGTCGCATTTGGTATCCGCTATAATAAGTATTCTGTTCTCTCGCTTGGCGGTGTGTGTTGTCTATTCATTGACGAGGCCCGTGTGCCTGGTGCTGGGGATATAAACAGCCTGCTGGATAAAAGAATAAGAAGGCTGTGTATTCTAGCAATGCAGTGGTCCACTGGAGCTGAGGAGCGCTTACTATCCATGAGGCCTCCAGGAAAGGCAGGTCAGACAGTCTGTTCAGTGACAGAGGCTTAGAGCAGGGTGTTCTGTTTACTAGATCAGAGGGTTCCTGCAGGGTTTTCCAGAGCACATAATCTAGTGATAGACTTTGTACGAAAGGTTGGAAACTTCTAGGCAAAGAGAGCAAAGCAGTGGGTGACAAATGGCAGCCTCAGCAGGGGAGGGCCCAAGTGTCCTTTCTGCTGAGAGCCCCCAGTCTGCAGCCCCTACACCCATCCATGACAGCCACTTTAGTCCTGGTTCTGCTCCCAGCCTGGAGCCTGCCACTTTGAGCTGTCCACCCATGGATTTGTTTGTACCCTCACAGCTGTAGGCAGCCCTGACAGACAAGCTAGCTTATCTAAAACACACACACCCCACAAATGGTTTTTAAAAATCTATCTCTATAGACTCTTAATTTCCAGAATTCCAGTTCTCCCAATGCTAGGGCCCCAGGTTGCCCATATTGAGTCTTTTGCGGGAGATAGGAGCCCATGCCAGGTGGGTACAGGCAAGCCTCTCGTTTCCTTATTTGTCATGCAGGCTGCATCATCAGTCACCTGGTCCCAGGGGGATGGCTTGGCCCATGTACTCTTTAGCAATTGTGCTGTTTAATTTTCACTGCCAGTTCCACCAGCCAAGTTATCTTGGGAGCTGCTCTTGGTGCCGCCTTTCAGCAATCACCTAAAAAAGTCACCGGGGTGGGGAGGTGTTCTGGGGCCCACTCCCCTGAGAAGAAAGGGAAATGCTCAATGGCTAGGGGTGAGGCCGTCTATTCTTGGGCTTTTATCCTATTTATAACCTGGCCTGTTGTGTTTGCTTCTGGGGGTGCGGATATCAAAATATTATCATGTGATCCTCCCGCCAGGAGAGGCAATAATGCTGCTCATTAATCCAGCCACTCACCACCCTGCATGCTCCTGGCAAAGGTGTGTAAATAGACTGGCCTTTCCCTGACCCCTGAAAACCAGCCCAGCCCCAGCCACTTTGTCAAACTCAGGTACCAGAGTGTCTTAGAAACACTGCCTCAGCCATAGGCGGCACTTCCCTCCTCGTCCTCCTCCTCCTCCTCCTCCCCCTCCTCCGCTCCTTCCACAGCACTGCCCACACCCAAGCACACACACCTCACATACACAGGAGCCTCTAGAGTACTCTGGTTTGGCAGAGGGCAGAATTCAGGGACATGCAAATAAACATCTTCTGATGTGAACAGAAATCTAGGGCTATGCCTCCCAAAACACGTAGCTAAATTTTCTCCTTGAGAAGTCCTCTTGGGCCTATTCACCCTGTGAAATGACCAGAACTATCCACAGATCTGCCAACAGTCTCCCCCGCCCCAGCCAAGTACTTAGAATAGGTCTCCTGGGACCGCTATTAGGGTCTTCCAGGAGCCACAACTATGATCACAGACACACACACACACACACACACACATACACAGACTTTGTGTCCTGGCACATACCCAGCAAGTCCTGTGCTCTCTACCAAGAGGCCCTCTGATTGTCCTGCTGGGAAAAAAAACCAGAAACTGCTCCAACGTCACAGGTTATGGTTCCCCAATAGTTTCAGGTTTATAACTTCACTTTGAGGAGGGCTAAAAGCTTAGAATCCCAAGACCACACCCTCTGTGTCTTATGTCCAAGCCCTAAAACCACAGATATGATCCAGTGCAGAACAACAACCCTAGAACATAGCAGAAGCAGGAAGCCAAATGTGTTTTGCTGGCTGGAGGCCCTTCTGGCTCTGAGCCCTGTTTGGGCAGTTGACTTTGATACCAACACCATCAGATCTCTCTCTCTCTCTCTCTCTCTCTCTCTCTCTCTCTCTCTCTCTCACACACACACACACACACACACACACACACACCTAGACTGCTGAGCAAGAGCCCAGCTGCTCCTCTGGACACAGGCTATGGTGCATGCCCTGATGACCACCATGGCTCTCTTAGATCAGGCCCAGGCGTGACCTGCTCACACATCTGCCTGTGCACTCCCTGGGCAGGCTGACTAGGAAACCTGATATTTCTATACCTTGAAACAACAAGGCTTCCTAAGCTTAAGAGAATAAATTAGAGTTGAGTTCAAGTAGGCTCAGCTGCAGTGGATGGGCAAATTGATTTGCTTCCCATCTGGGAGATTAAATTCCGCCGCCCCAAAATGGCAGCAGGGTAATGAGCTGTCAGTCAAACACTGCAAACCAGGGCCCAGTGCATAATTGAAACCCAGCAGCCTCTCATTAGGTTCCATGTAGGTCTTGACTATGGAGTCACACCTTGAGAGGCCTCGCACGCCCACCAGAGTGCGCTTGGCCCTGAGTCTGTGTTCCAGGAAACCGTCTCTGGCAGGCACTGGGCTAACTTCCACTGATCTCACAGTACTCATAATGTATCTCTCCGCAGTCACTGATGGACCACTAAACTTAATTATGGGCAAACTCAAACAACTGGGATTGCACCAGTTGGATCACATTCAAGACACTGCTGCCCAGGAGGACTTTGCCTTTGGCCCGTGCCTACTTGTGTGCTCCTAGCCAGCTCAGGGCTTTTCAAAGGCTATACCCAGCAAGGTATCAGCCCAACCCACTCTGCCTTTACAACACACAAGGCACATAAGCAGACATACTCATGTATACACACTGTGATTTAATCCTCACAGTGCCCTGAGATGTGGTATCAGTGTCTCCACTTTAAACACTGAAGCCTGAAGTTGGAAAGCTAGCTGATAACTCCTCCAGAGGCCCAGGAAGGGGAAAATGCCAGCCACTCTCTCCAGACTCATCGAACACTTGCCTTTTCTTTATCTGCTTTTACCCTGGAGGGCTGCTTGTGCCTGGAATTCAGCTCTTAAAACATGCCAGTTCCTCAGCAGGCCTTGATCAACCCTGCAGGTGTCCACTCTCAAACATCCCCTCCACCTCCTCCAGGAAGCCTTCCTTGACTTTGCTATCTGGACAAGGTACCCTCTCATTGTCCACCTTGCACACTTATAGCTGCGGAAGGTGCCATGCCTATGAGACAACTGTCTAGTGTGTACGTGGCTGTAACACACTGAGTACCATGTTGCAAGCTCAGGGGACACAGTGGTAGCCAAGGGAAGGAGATCCTGCCCTCCACGGAGGTAGGGTAACGCCTGAGCACAAGTTGCATCTTCATGCCTCACCAGAGGGCCTAGGGCAGGGTGAGGTTCCCTCTTGGTGGTCACACAAATCACCTCCAGGACTCAAAAGCTTGACATCACTCAATAGACTTGACTCAGAGAAGGGTCGGGGTCTGTTGAGGGTATGTGGCATCTTCAGAGACATTTCTAATACCATAGCCCTGGTGACCACCAGAAGTAACATACACGGTGGCTTCAGAGTTGCATCTGAGGCTGGCCATAGCCCCAGCTCGGCCCCCTCTCGACATCTTGCTAACTGCAGCCCACATCTCATGGAACCTGGTGCTTCTGCTCTGCTGGCTCCAGACTTGGAAAGGAAGTGACGTGGGACCTTTTGGGTTAGACACTAAATCTAGCTTATGAATAATTGGGAGAACGATGGAAAGTGTTTGCAGAAGGGACTTTGACTCACGACAGCAGAGAGCCCTTGCCTGTGCACTCATGAACTTGGGCATATATAAGCCAAGGTATGTGTGTCCTTATATATGTGTCCTTGGGGGGGGTCACTGTGAGCCTGTCCTGGTGACCCTTCACACATCACTGGCTTTTCCAGATGAACCCCTTGATGGGAGCACTACATCCTGTTGTTGCCAGTGCCACCCAAGGCCCGTGATCACCAGCACAGGCTGGGCGGCCCATCTGCATTCTCCATGTGCCCCTGACTGGATGCAGGCCCCACCCTCTGCTACCTAGTCCATTCCAGCACCAATGGCAGCAGGACCATTAAGGAGCCCAGCAAGAGCCCCAGAGGCATCTGTCACCTCCGTTCTGTAACAAACAAGAGATGTGGCTAGTGGCAGTGATATGAACATGGTATAGGCCAAGGAGCCTGAGCATAATATCACATCAGACCTTCCCAATGACCTCTATAAAGTGAGCCATATCTCCCTGTTCTTCAGTGAGCTTGGATCAGAGAAGCTAAGAACTTGCCCAGGACACAAAGCAAAAACTTTGCCAAACAGGAATTGAAAGCAAGGAATGATGAACCCTGACTCACGCTCTTCTTTATTCTATTATGCTGCCTCCCACTGGCCTTGAAAAGTATCTTATCCCATTTTACAGATGGAGATAAGTGAGGAGGCTGGATCATCAAAGCAAGTGAGTAGAGGTGCTCCAGTCTGCATGGGGGTGGGGGGAGCCCTAAGCGGTTGTGTTTCCTGCCGGGCAGAGACCCAGGACTCTAGCAAAGCCCCAACTGACACAGGAACTGGCCCTAAGCTCTGCTGCTCCTCAGGCTGGGGGTCCTGGTTGGGGCCTTCCAGTAATTAGTGGGCTCTTGTTAAGACCCAGTCGCGCCGTTCTCAAGCCAGGACTTGTTTTTGTTCCCATGCGGAGGCCCTCGCAGGAAGGCCAGGCACACGTGCGCAGCCCCATAAATCCAGCCGGCGTCGCTCATTACAACGTTCCGCCTCACAACTCTGCTGGCCCCAGCCCGCGTGGGCTTCACCGGCCTCTGGGCCTCCCTGCAGCCGGCCTCGCCTCTCCCATGCCGCCCGCAGCCTCAGACATGAGCTCATCCAGCACAAGGCATGTGAGGAAGTGGCCGGGCGGCGCTCTCAGCGGTGAGGGGACAATGTGCCTATTAAGGCCTGTCAGCTACCCGCCCCACAGAGCAGGACCACCCCATCTGGGTCCTGCCCAACCTCTGAGGACCGCACTTCTCAAAACCAGTTCATGAGAATGTGCCACGGGTGTGGCCTGCACACTTGGCCAGTGGCCACCGGAAGTGGAAGCAAGGCAGGGAGGGCTTGGGTGGTGGGAGATAGTCCTGAGCCTGTCCTACCTCCCAGTGGCCAGGAGGAGTGGCCAATTCCCTGTGGGATCCCTTGAAAGTTCTGTACCTATAGCTGTGTATGGGGAAGTTACCTGCATCCTTGGCCACCAGAGTAGAGGGTACAGTCTGAAACAAACAACAGGACAAAGGGGCAGGTGTCTCCTCCTGGGGAGCACAGTGAGGTGCTCTGACAGAGAGGAGCCTGACTAAGCAAAGCAGTGCTCTGAAGCACATGGGTCCCCAGACTCTGGCTTTCCTTCAGCATCTGTTCTGTGATGGAGGAGAGGATAGCAGTGTGAAGAAGTAGGCCACCACACATGATCTAGGGGCAAAGCATTACACCTTTTCAGCACAGTTTCCTCTTCTGTAGAGCTGGCAACATGCTGCTGCTCATAACTGTCTAATAAAAGGAACTTACTATTACTTTATTTCATACTGAAGCTATGTATGTGCCCTGGCTAAAACCCCACTCTGGCTATAGCCAGCTTACCTCATCCACATAGTCAGCACCATGGTCAATACTTCAGCATTGGTAGCTAAGCATGCTGGAGGCCACAGAACCCCTTTCTATGTGGTGCTATCATGGCTCAGAAAGGAGCTAGCTGATGTCTAGTTTAGAAAAAAATATTCTAGAAGTTCACTGTCCAGTGGAGTAGACACTAGCCACATGAGGCTAAATTTAAACTATGAAAAGGAAATGAAGTTAAGAATGAGACTTCTCATTCACACTGGCCACATTTCGAGTATGTTAGTCACATGTGGTGGTGGCTACTATGTTGGACAGTGCTGGTGACAGAACATCTCCAGTCTGGCAGAATGTTGTACTGAGCAGCTCTGTTCTAGAACACATGGAAGGATGACGGGTCCTTTCCACAGTGTCTGTGTTCCCTTCCCACCTACCATTCAGCTTTAAGCACTGCTTCTGTTAGGAAAGCTCTGGGTTGTTCAAACCTAGCTGGGGGTCCCAGAAGTCCTTGGTATGGAATTTTATGCCTTTGGTATGTTAGGGGCCACTCCAGGCCAATGCAGTAACACTGTTGCCACCAAACATACCCAGACCCCAGATGAACGTGCTCGTAGGGGATGATGGGCCAAGGCCCCAGCTCTGCTGAAAGCCCTTTCAAGGCCATGATCCCTTGCAGGAGTCTGACTGGCAGAGCTGGAAGGAACAGCAGGTGGATGCCCCCTGCATGTGTCTGATTCAGAGCAGCCCACATATTCCCACTCAAAGCCACAGAGAGCAGGGCAGGGGGCTACAGCCAGGCTCTCACAGTGAGGCCTAGCAGCTTTATTCTCTTGTCTCCCTGTTAGCCATTCATTGAACAAGCTGTACTACCCACTGATTCTCAGTGCCAGGTCCTCTGGGCCACAAAATTCCTACTCACTGTATCTTAATGGGCCTTATAAAGCTGGCAGCAGAGAGACCTCTCCTCAACCCAACAGGTGAAGAAGCGGAGCCTCAGAAGCACAGGCAGTCTTCTCAAACCTCCACACTGGCCCTAGGCTTGCCCAGGAGTGCATCAGCTGCTCACTGAGCCATGCTTGAGTAAACAGTATACCTCTGAGGCCCTGGGGCTCTCAAAGCCAAACAAAGGGTACTGCTTGGATGCTCTGCTCTCTGTCTTGGGCCTCCTGTCCTGCCTCTGCAAGATATCCCAGGACCAAAGTCACCAAGTAGGATTATTGTTGAGTTAACACTTAGGGCATTTTCTGTTCCACAGATACCTGTTTGATTAGAACTACAGAATTGGAGACTCCTCAACAAGGCCAGAGATAGTCTCCTGGGCCAGGGGAGTTTGCTGTGTCATACGCTTGTGAGAGCCACCAAAGGCTCACCAGAAACAGGCCATAAGCCTTAGGGTAGCCCACATGGGGGCCCCTCTGCCACTGGCATGGACCCACTGGGGTGGACGTGGCCGAGCCAAGGTGCCAGCACTGTGCTGACGCATTGTTCACAGCAGCTCCCAGCACTGCACAGGGGAAAGGGAGCACTGCACCTCCCCAAGGCCTTGCCTTGCATTTGTCTCATGGAGGCCCTAGGACTCCAGTTTAAGAGCCTTTTTATAGACTCCTGTAAAGGAGAAAGTGAACTTTTAACATGTTTGCACTCTGCTAAGTCATTACGCATAAAAGGGACAGGAATTGAGCTTCCTCTGCCCATTTGCCATTCAGCAGAGCTGGAGGCCAATAGGTGCCATCAGTTCCGGCGGGCATCCTATAACTGCTCCTCCTTACCCAAAGGTGGGGAGTACGGCCCCACCTTGCAGGCTGTCTGTCTACCAGGGCTGAGGGTGGGCAGTAATGAAGCCGGAAGCCCTTGCCTTCAAGCTGGGCTAATGGGTGGCTCCTGCCCTCACTCAGCCGAGACGGCCCCCCAGATGCACGACTTTCATGAGAAGATTGAGAGGAGGGGAAATGTGGAAGCTATAAAGTTTTACTAGGATTTCTCCACCATCCTCCTTTGGCCCCAACACTCATGCTGCCCTTCAGTTTAAAAGAGAGCTTCCTTTTGGCTTTGAACTTACCCCTTAAATCAAGCTACCCTATCCCCACCTCCAGGATCCATGCTCCAACTCCAGAGATGCCTCTCTGCTTGCCCAGGAGATAGAGACAGGCAGCTGAAGCCATGCAGAGGGCCTTCCTCTGCCCAGTCTCACCCAGGAGCAACCCCCATGGAAGCCAGCTCCCTGCCCACCATCCTGACAGTCAGGAGAGTCAGGGTTCTATGTCTGAGACCCAATACACTCCTTGGGGCTGGGTTTGTAGACATTGGTTCGCAGCACCCATGTTCATTCCTGGACAACTTCCCTGTATCAGAACTGAAGAGTGAGTGGGCCTTAAGGCTGCATACAAGCTACATTACAGTGCATAAGAACATGGACTTTTGAGTCAGTTTCTGGGTGTGGGTCCTAGTTCTGCCACTTATGGTGATGCTGAAAAAGTCACTGATCTATCACCTACAGAATAAAAGCAATAACTATCCCATACACAGATACATACAACCACCTGGAAACCTTTGTAAAGATTAAGTAACATGGTATATATGGCTGGCATACGGCAAGTACCAGTAAATGGTAGATTGGGGCTCTAAGAAATGCCAAGGCTTAGATATTGAGTACTCTTTAGAGGCCCATGCCTTAGGTGTTTGGTCCTCAGGTTGGCACTATTGGAAGATCATGGAAACTTTAAGAGACAGGGCCTCATGGGAAGCTGTTGAGTCCCCGGAAGTATCTCCTCCATTGGAGCAATAGAACCCTAGTTCCAGCCATGAGGTGAGTGAATTTTGTTGCACCATGCTGTTCTGCCTCACTACAGGCCCACAAGCAATGGGGCCAACCAGTGATGGACTGAAACCTCCAAAATCATGAGCCCAAATAAACCTCTTTAAAAATCAATTTATTACAGTGATGGAAAGCCAGGTAATATAAGATGCCTCCTTTTGGAGAATGAGGGAACTGAGCCCTGGCAGGTGAAATGACTCACCCAAGGTCATGTGGGTGTAAGGGGAAGACAACTGGTTGTGGAGTTCTGTTCTCTCAGACTCCAAAGCTCACAATCCTAAGGACTGAAGGGCAAAAGAGGCTTAAGGGTAAATCAGGTTACCAAAAGAGAAACAATTAGCAGGGAAATGATTGATTTTAACTTAGGCATCATGGCTTAGTGTCTCTTATTTTGAGTTGGTGATGGGTAGGTAGGAGTGGCAGCATGCTCTTAGTGCTTAAGACAGCCTAATGCACAGGTCATATTTATAGCTTCCACATTTCCCCTCCTGCTGCAGAAGATCAAATCCTTATTCCATGCCTGGTGAGCTGTACAAGGCTCCTAAGAGCACAATCTCCCAAGCAAGTCTCATCACGCATACCCGTCCCACCACGCTGAGAGTCCACACTCAAATCACCTGTAGCTCCAGATACTGACTTGAGGTCCACAAAGCCCTGGCCATCCCTGCAGCCTTAACCGAGTCACAGCACACCAGCCTCTGTGTGCAACCCCAGCCTCCGTTTTAGCAGACTTGCTTTCCTGTGTCATTCGAACATCTGTAGCCAACATGAAAAGTGAAAAGAGCAAAATTCCATCAAAATTCATTACATGTTGACGCCTACCACCAGCTGCTACATGCCCATGCAGAGATGGAAAGCTGGACAGAGCTTTGAATTCCTAGCAACACAGGCTCCTACAAGGCCTGCATGTAGGAAAGCCTCCTGCAATGGAATACACAGAGGGCGGAGGGCTCACTCAGTCCCTGCTGCCCTTCCATGTGGTCCGGCCCAACCAGTCACACCCCCTGTGGCTTGTTTTCTGAAGAAGCACACAGTATGAAGAGGAGGTAGGCTTTCCAGCTAAACAGCCCTGGCTGAGTGACTCAGCCTTCTACCAGAGCTGTGCCCTTGGCTATATCACTTGCAATTTCGGAGACTCAGTTTCCTCATTTGTAAAATACTTCAAGGTCTAGCCCAAGGTATTGCTTCCTCTTTTATCTCTCTGTGTCTATACAGCCTGTCCTTGCTTTAAAAAATCCCCTACCCCAATAACACTTGGGTCTCTTCCTTTTCTTACAGCAGTAAGCTGAATCCAGGGCTGGACTGAGACAGTGTCTCCTGAATTCTGGGGACAAATGAGATCAGGCAACTGTAGGCAGGAAGGAGATCCACTGTTCCGGCAGTGTGGTAGACCACCCTCCCACCATAAACATACAAAAATGCTGGGTAAGACATCATAGACATAACTGTAAACATAAGACTTAGCTTAAAAAGAAAAGAAACAACAAAAGAACAGGCATGAAAAATCTACAAAGCTGAAACCTCTTACCAAGGTCAAGCCACAAAACACTGAAACTGTGACTACCCAACTCCAACCCTGCCAAGTGCAGTTCCATATGCCAAATACCACATCCACAATTCTTTTGAGAGAGCTACCTCTTTCTCCCTTTCCCTCAACTTAACTCTAGGGACACTGAGTTCATCAAGCTTCCCTGGGAGGAGTCATTTTGCCCTATTAAGCCAATCTGCCAGTATGGACTTAATCTAATCACACGTCTTAAAAAACATATAATGGCCATATCCTTAATTTATATTTTGAAAAATGTGCCTTAATTTGGTTTTTAACCAAATCATATATGGCCACATCCTTAATGTGGTGAGGAAACTCTTTTGTCACCTCTGAAAGGCCAAGGATTCTAGGACTCACAGTTCTGTTTGCAAACTGGCCAATACTTTTTTTTTCCTTTTTCTTTTTCTTTATGTATTTGGTACAGGGTCTCTCTATGCAGCTTGGGCTCATAGTGATCCTCCTGTCTTCAGCTTCCCCAGGGCTGGGATTACAGGTGTGTGTCACCACACCAGAGCTCAGTGGCCAGCTCAGCGTGCCTGGGGGCAGAGTCAGCACAGCATGTGGTGCAGGGGATAGAACCCCAGTCCCTGTGCTTGCCTAAGCAGGCACTTACTCCATTGAGTTATCTATTTTACCAGCCTCAAGCTGGCCAATTCTTGATGAAGCTCTTTCTTTCTTGTAGCACCTTTTGGAATGTGCTTGTGACTACTGAGTCACAAAAGAAATCCTTAGACCCCTACTTTCTCTAAGCAGGACACAGGCAGGCACTGTAAAAAGGGTGCATTTCCTGTTCTTCTGTTAGGATGAAGGACAGGTGGATGGTAGAAAGGAATTCCCAGGGGTGAAGCCAGGAGCCCTGGAGCATAAAGAATGTGGAAGCTGCTTTGAGGCAGCAAAACTAGGACACAAAGAAAATTCACTGACCCCAGGGTAGCAGGATTGCAAATATTTCCCCAGGAGGAAGAACTTGTGCCTAGAATTCTTCTTCTTTTCAATGAAAATTGTGGCTATTTTCCCCAGGTCTGAACTGTACATTTTATTTTGGGCAGGATAGGGTCCAGGCAGACTCTTGTCTCTTCAGTTTGTAGGCCTCTTCATCAATAAGATCTGATGCTATGATTAACGAATGTTTAAGGCTGGGAAGGGGTAAGGGTACTTTACTTGAAGGAAGGAAGAGATTGGATTAGCAGTCAGCCCATATGATAGAGGAAGAGAGGAGAGCCCCCAAAGTCCTTGACACATTGGCTGGACAAGCAGAGTTTCCTGGGTCATGATAGCTATGCTTTGGAAGCAACTGCCCTGTACAAGGTGCAAGCTGGCTTCAGGGTTTCTGCCGGCCCTGTACTCCAGCACCATTCCCAGTGCCATTCACCCCAAGCCAAAGCAGGCTCTGCCAGAAGGGCCACAGCTAGCTATCAAAAAGCACCCCACAAGCCACTCATCCCTCCTGGGATGACCTGACCTGAGTGGATGTAGCATAATCTCCCTCTTGTTCTCTAGTTGGCCAAAGCTGCGTTGAAGAAAGCGGTCAATGTAAATAGCATAAAAATGAATCCAGGAACCAAATTTCCAGCTCTAGGATGATGGACTTCTATTTGTGGGAGGCAGACCAAACTTCCTGGGACAGCTTCCGAGAGCTCAGGGCCATCTGTCTTGTCCCCACTACCACTCAGCCCAGGGGTGTTCCTGACAATGTGATCTCCATAGACAACAGTTGTCTTAGGAGCTCTATCCCCATTAATACCTTTGTCCAAGTGCCTGTGAGGAGGACTGGCACAGCTGAAGATCTTAGAGTGGCCCACCCAACATGCAAATGAAGAAGCTGGGGTTGGGGCTGGCAAATAAAGAGACTGCTTTTGTCTCTGAGCTGAGAGTCTGCACTGGGAGAGGTGGCAGAAGGAATTACTCGGCCCATGAACAAGCTTAAGTTTGCTTATTTTTACAAAAAGAATCATCTGGCTAGTATTGCTCTGGGTAGTAAGCCAGGGATCTCCTAAGATGTGGTTGCCCATGTAAGCTTCCTGCGCAGAGAAGACTGGCTGGTCCACGAACACTTGGAACGTCCGGCTGCCTTGCGGCCCACAGGGTGCTAGTTCTCCTGTAACCTGCTGACTATGGCACAGAGGAAACTGCTCTAGGAAATGAAACTAGATCTTCCTGTAGACCAAATGCAGGCACAGTTGGAAGGTGGAGTCCAACTCTCAGAATGTTTTAGAGGCCGGAAAACAGGCCACAAAGTCGTTGAACAGCCAAGAGTTGTCACAACTTCCACACACAGAATGCTCAGAGTCAGGGATGCCATCCTAGCTGTCCCGGTGGGAGCTGTGAATGAGAAGGTTAGGCAGGACCACAGCACAGTGCAATCTTGGTGACAGCGAAAAGTGATAGCTGAGAGCAAGAGCAGAGAGAGAATGCAGAGCCACGCCAGCAGATAACTTTTTTAAAAAGTGTACCCTAGCTTAGAAACAATTCAGGGCAGGGGCAAACTGCCATGGATCTGGGTAAGTTCTGAACTGCAGCAGAGGAGAGACCCTGACACAACATAGAATACAAATCTATTTTTTAAATTTACATTTGAAACAATTTTAAAGATTTAATTACACCTACTGAACAGAGGCCTTCTAACCCCGTCATTCCTTCCACACTGACCAGCTGGCGTCCTACCGTGAGAAGAATGCCATGCGCTTCTTCCACATCCATTTATACCAGCACAGCCCAGGGAATATGGTTAGTGGCTTTTAATCTACTTTCCTCATTATAGATTTTGATGCTCACGTGTCCCAGGTGGAGCCAGTGGGAGCCCCCCAACTGCTTCTCTGTCCTGACCTGTCTCCTTTAAACTCTTTACATTTCTAGCAGAAGGAGATGCATTTTGCATTTTTTCCTGCTCCGGCCCTGGAATTAAGGCACTTCTCTAAGGAGTCCTGATTTCTTTAGTGGAAAATTGTATTAGAAATCATCATCTGAGAGCCAGGCATGGTGATGCATACCTGTAATCCTAGCACTCTGGGAGGCTGAGGCAGGAGGAACACAAACTCAAGCTTAGCCTGGGCAACTTCAGCCTATCTCAAAATTAAAAAAAAAAAAAAAAAAAAAGACAGATCTGGGAATATAGTTCAGTGTGAGGGCCATGGATTCAACCTCTAAAACCAAAACCTTACCTGAGCAAGTGGGTATCTGCTAGATAAGTGTCATTGTTTCCTAGGGCCTCCTACTAGAAAGAACCCAGAAATATCTCAGGGTTACAACTATACTTATTTATATATTGATCTACACCAAAACCCACAAGCTTACACCAATACCTCCAGTAACACTGAGACTGATTTGCTTTCACATTCCTGTGTCTGTAACTCCCTTTTCCAGGGGACTCCGTTACCTTCAGTTTCTTTGCTGATCTGCTCAGTTCCCTGCAGATACTTCAATGCTCAAACCCACCAGGCCACTCCACTGAGCTACCTTCTGCACATGGCTTTTAACTTCTGCCTGACTATGCAACCCACTGGGGCTGCTTAAATGCTTTTTAAATATGTAATTGTAATAAATTCTAAATGACCATACAATTAACCTACTTTCAGCATGATCCATTGATTTTTAAATAAATTTTTTGGGTTGTACAACTTACAAGAAAAGCCAACTTTAAAACAGTTCCATTAGCCCAACGAACTCCCAAGTACCCCGCTGCATCCATCTGCACACTACCACTGCAGATCTCCAGGCCCTCTCCACAGATCTGCCTGTGCTGGGAATTTCTTACAAAGGAAGTTACATAGTACGTGTTGTTTGTATCTGACTAATTCACTCAGTATGATGTTTCTAGCTCATCCATGTTGTGACATGCATCGGTAGGTCCCTCATTTTTTATTGTTACACCATATTGACTTAATGGATGTCACGCTTTGTTTACCTATGAACCAACTGATAGAAATTTGGATTATTGCCAGTCTGGTGCTATTATGTGTAATGTTGCCATGAACATTCACGTTCAATCTTCATACAGACATGTATTTTCCTATATCTTGGGTAGTGTGACAGCAGAATAAAGGGATCCCAGAGGTGAATAGGTTGTTAATCAGTTAGCTGTAGCAAAGTGAGATAATACTGGGTTATGTTATAGTATCACCATATCTTAATTCTGAGGAGCTATGAATATGTTTTATTACAAGGCAAGAAGGAAATAGATTGCAGGTAGAATAAAGGTTGCTAATCAGCTGCCCTTAAAAAGATGAGATTATCCTGCCTTCTCTGGGGAGGCGGCCCAGCATCATCACAAGAGTCCTTAAAAGTGGAAAGGGAGAGGAAGTTACAGTGACATGATGCGAGGAGGATGTAACCCACTCTTGCTGGCTTTGAAGATGAGAAAAGCATCCTGGAGCCAGGGACTGTGGGCATGCTCTAGAAGCCAGGAAAAGATTCACCCTGAATCTTGCAGAGATCAATTCAGCCTTACTCAGCCCCTGACTTCATCCCAGGGAGACCTACTGGACCTTTATCCTCCTAAAGTGTAAGATAATACAGTGAGTTTATGTTGCCTTAAGCAAGCCACCAGCTTTGGGTAATTTGTTACAGTAATGATAGGAAATCAATACAGGTAGTACCTAAAAGTAGATATTGAATTGCACAATAAGTTTATGTTTAACTTTTTAAGAAATGAACTCTTTTTCTAAGTGCTGTACTGTTCTACTTCCTTACCAAAAAATGTACGAGTTTGGTCAATTTCTAGAGCCTGGAAATGATTGACTTTGACTAATTTGCAGTTTTAGCATCATTTTGGGGGCAAGGCTAAGCTTCTCACTCTACCATACCAGAACTCAGTGGCTTTTTGGTGGAATTAGTAAAGGAGGAAAAGGAAAGGAAAAACAAAAAGAAGAGGAAATGGCTAAATATTTGTTATTGACTTTTTGGCAATATTTGGGGGTAACAGATTTTGGGGTTCAAACCACATCCTGTCTCTTATCAGCTGCATAAACAAGTTTTTTCACTTTGTTGCTCTCGGTTGACTCACTATAAAACAATATTAGTAACCATAGTATCTGTCTTCTCTGCTACGCTTGTATTTGACGCCCCACATCTGTCAACTGTAAATAATCTGTATAATGGCAAGGTCAAAGAGAATAGGCTAATGTTTGTCCGTCTGTATTAAAGAATACGGAAGGATCTGTAATTAATTTTGAAGAAACAGAGGGTGGTTCTGAGAAAGGTAGTCAGTTGTCTTATTTGATACATTTTCCAAATCACTTAAATGCTTCAGAAAACTAAAATTTAACTATGAACCAACTGATAGGAATTTGGATTACTGCCTGTTTGGTGCTATTGTGCATAATGTTGCCAGGCACATTCGCATTCAGTCTTCCTACGGACATGCACGCAGAGGATTTTACCTGTCTTCTCTCGCCAGTGATCATCTACACACCTCCATGTTCCTCTGGTAATAACAACTCTACAGGCCAAATTCTGTACCTTTTGACACCTACTCTGCATACTTTCATGTAGTCTGCACATGAGCCCATGGCTGGATGGAGCAGGAATCATCCTGTTCGGCAGAAAAGAAAACTAAAGCTGTCAAGTTGTTCCCTCAAGATGAAAGAGTGGGGGCTGGAGAGATGGCTCAGTGGTCTAAAGCACCTACTTAGAACAAGCTTAGCAAAGCATCAGGGACCGCGGTTCAATCCCCCAGCACCA
>NW_004524624.1:4025586-4034017 GCF_000260255.1 Octodon degus
CTCTCTCTCTCTCTCTCTCTCTCTCTCAAATAAATAAAAAAAAATTAAAAAAAAAAGATGAAAGAGTGGATATGGCGGAGCCGCTGCCCTTTCCTCTTTTTCATTCAAAGATGCTGGTTTTCAGTTCCCACCTTTCTTTGACTGCCATTGTTCATTCACTGACTGTGAAAAAGCGTCAGCTTCTTCAAATCCAGAGATACTAATAACACAGTCAACGGTGATGAACATATACTGATTTCATTATAATTCCACTCATCTTGCCGGGAGCAGCCATGCATGGCTTGGTGGAGATTCAAGACTGCTCATTATAGGGATGCGGCCACGCTAAGGCTAAATTGGCATTTGTTCTGAGCCTACTGGCATTTTTAATGCATTTGTAAAAATGGAAATGAGTCGCGGCACCCAAGGCCAATTACACAGGGTAAGTCAACACCCCCTCCCCAAAGCCCACTAGAAGACCTTGCCAGGAGATTCAGAGCCCTGCCGACACTGCGTGCACAGCCTCTTGAGGACAAGACCTGCTGGAACACTGATCATTTTACAGTCCACTTGTACCTGTCACCTTGTACAAATTTTCACAATGGCCTTGTGACTTAAATCCTATAGCTTTCTCCATGGTACAAATGAGGGACCCGAGACTCAGACAGGTTGGCTGACTTGCCCAAATCTCACCACTGACAGTTGATAGATCCAGGCCTCAAACTTGGCTCACTGAGAATCAAAACTCTATGAGCTCCTCTTGCCTTGCCCCAGGGTCCTTTGCCACGGGGACTTTTATACTGCGACCCCGAGGGCACAGGACACACGCTGGATACCTGCGTCACACAGGGAAAGGGGGGCAGAGCTATGTAGCCTCTGTCCTCCCAGGCTCATAGTCAAGGTCAGCTTGTGATCTGAGGCCATTAAAAACAAAGGTAACTTTGAGACAGAACCCATTTTTACAGAAAAGCAATGGCTTGAGGGATGGCTGAACCTGAAAGTTTTTCTGTTGTTGTTTTGGTGATACTAGGAATTATACCCAGAGCCTTCATATTGAGCCACATATCCAGGAATTTTAAATTTTTTAAAATAATTTTTATTCATTTTTTAATGAGGAAAAAAAGATAAAATAGCCATGAAACAGTTTCAAAACAGGTTAGTAGGAAGTTTACAATGATGAATACATTGCATATTGTTGTCTTCATAGTAGTTATTCAGAGGAATTTTAAAATTTTTACCTTGAGACAGGATCTCCCTAAGTTGGCTGGTCTGGTCTTAGATTTGTGATCTGTCTAGAGTGCTAGAATTACAAGCATGCATTTTTTTATTGTTATAGTTTTAGGATTTGCTGCTTGGAAAAAAAACTAGTTCATTAAGTGAGAGATGTCTTGTTTTCTTTAACTTTGTCTGAGCACATGAGGGAAAGATGCAGAGAATAAGGAAGCAATTGTCAGACCCTGTTTCAGACCCAAGACAGATGAGTCACACAATAGGGAGCCACCCCTCTCTGCTGCCTCATCTCTAGAGCTCTCACACATGCATTGTACATGCCCCGAGCCGCACCCCAGCCACCGGCCGGCTGGTGTTTGACTCTTCAGATTCTGTTGCAAAAGCCTGAAGGGCAGGCCCTGCATCCTCACAACCCACCGCACACAGCAGTGCCTGAGAGGGAAGGTCATGCCTGCACCCCTCCAGCACCCCAGTGAGGCTAGGACGTAGAACTGCACAGAGGGCCCACACCTGCAGCTTCCTCTCCTGTGTGGCCTTGAGGCCGGACTGCTGAGACCAACTGGGCTCCAGAGCAGCTCCCCACATTCCTCAGGGTTGAGTGAGCTGGGGAGATCAAGAAGGGGAGCAGGAAAGGCCCATCGGCCTCACCTTAGGAGTACTGCTGCATTCTCATTCATTCACTCTAACTCTATGGCACATAACGCACAGGAGCTGGGCACAAGCGCTGGCATAGCATCACGGTTTCCACAAGCATTTCACCCGTTCTGTCCAGTGTCTTGCAACAGCTTCCCTGCCTGGCAGGCAGGTGTCACATTCATCCTACAGATGATGTCCAGTGGTGAGTGACTTCCCTGGGTCACAGAGCAAGGGTGTACCCAAGCCAGGATGGAACTCAGAGCCAAGTGACATGGGGAGACCACCCAGGGCACTGGGGAAACCTTTTGGGTTCTCTTGTGACAGAAAAGGCACACTAAAAGGGCAATTTATCAAATACGTCTCAGACACACTCCCCAGAGTCCAGAGACAGGAGCCAACATATTCCTCCCTGCTTTTCCCTTTAGCCCTGGGACAAGCCTGTCTACCCCGTGCTCCCCGGACATTCCCAATGGCACGCCTCTCTCCACTGCAGTTCCAGTTGTGGAACTGTACCTCACTATACCTCATCTATAAAATGGACACAGCACAGCCATCTCATGTGAGCACTGTCTCACTGAGGCCTGAGTGGAGTGAGCAACCCACAAGCATCATGCCATGTTCCAGGGTTCCTTGGTGCCCGTGCTGGACATACTATGGGGCTCAAGACCTTCACCTGGCTGGACCAGGGCCCCCAGGCCAGTGAGCTGGGTGCTCCCCTGATCTGAGGCTCCAGGAAGAAAGAAGGAAGATGGAGGGGAGGGGAGAAGAGAGGAGGACAGGGGAGAAAGGAGGAGGTGTGTGAGTGGATTTGGGCCTGCCTCATGGCCAGGCATTCCGGGTCCTTGCCTTTGTCTGCACCCCTGTAACTGAGAGTCCTGTCTAGACTGAGTGGCTACTAGAAGTAATCCCAGGAAAATCTCCCTGAAACCCGATCTCTCTCCTTATCGAGGGGCAGGCAGATTAGCCTGATTGAACAATGGACGCGCAGGCCTTCACACAAGTTCCATGTGTGTCCAGTGCAGAAGAGGCTCTGGGCAGGCACGGCATCTGCCTAGTGAGGAACCTGCTCGTAGGAGTCAGTGCCCATCAGCCTCCCAGGCTGCTGCCAGGAGGGAGGGCTCACATCCACCAAGGTGTTAAATGTGACACAACAACTGCTCCCACCAAGAGCCAACCATTCCCACCAGCTTTCTGCAGGCTGGGGCCCTGCTCGGGCTCAGGCCACCACAGCAGTGAGTGTCTGTCGTCACCACCATCACCATCACCACCATCCTTGCTACACATGTAGACGCTGAGCCTAAGCATCTTGCTCGAGGTCACACAATGACACAGTACAGCCTCTGGAGCCTGCATGGGTCTGCTTTTCACTGAGGCCAAATTTCCATCTTGCCCTTGGCATTCACACAGCCTCTGCTGGCCAGCCACAGGCCCTGACCCTTGTTTCACGGTGGTAGTATCTAAAGAAGAGGGACTTCCAGCATCACAGAAGAGCACTCTTCCCCACTGCCGTAGTGTGGAAGTGCTGTGTGAGCCATCTACACCTGCCTACCAGTCTGACTAAAGCAAGTGACTCTTTCATTTTCATCTGAACCTTCAAATTTGCAAACTAACACATAGCAAAGGCAAGGCTGCCCCAGTTGCTTCTACCAAGAGCTTCTAAGAAAGAACATAATCACACATGGGACCTCAGGTCAGGAAGAGAAGAGCCATCCTGAACAAGATCTGCCAGTACCCATAAGGGCCAGGCAGGGGCAGACATGGATGATAGAATGATATAATTTATATAACCCAAGGGCCCTCGGAGGGCCTGGGGAAAAGATGGATGAGGGAGCCACAGCCAGGATCAAGTCAAATAGAGGTTTCACCAGGATCCCAGGGAAGAGGGTGGCAGAGCAATCTAGTAGGCCAAGTCTACTTCCATCTACTTCTGTCACTCGCCCATGTGACCTGGGGATGGCCACCTGCCCTGTGTGGGCCACACCAGCTTTAGATTACAAACAGGAACCCCAGTCCCTCATTCCTGGCCTGCCCTCTGAGCCAACCTGTGCCCTCCATGCAGGTTAGCTTCTTCCTATGGCAGCAGCCTTGGCTGCCAAAGAGTTAGACCCTCACCCTGAGCTATTGTTGAAACTTGGAATTGACAGAACCTCCAAGGACACTTACCCACCTGACAGCAACAGAGCAGGACAGGCATAGTCTACTCTGTCTTAAAAGTGACAGCTGATGTGCTAGGCTCAAGGACAGTCACATACAGGCCACCCCTTCATCACTGCCCACATCAGAAGTGCCAGTCCCTCTGCCTTGGACACCACCACCTGTATGGCCCTCTGAAGCCCCTGAAGTCAGGACAGCTGCGCAAGCCTGAAGGCACAGATGAGGAAACTGAGGCTCATGAAGAGTTCATTAAGGAGATGAGACAGATTCCCCTCAGGACTCAGCCAAAGCTTCCCATGGAAGTGTTTCTAGCTCATTAACTAGAGAGGGTAACAACAATCCCCCAGTAATGCCTCTGAGATTTGTTTGCAACCTGAACGCCCAGCTGAGGTCCTAATTCATTTCAGCAACTGGCATCCAATCCATGTCTGTTTCTGTGATCTCAAATTGGATAATCCCTGCCCTGATGGTTTCCTGTTGGCCAGGTGACACCTGCCCTCCCCAGCAGCCCCTCCCCTGCCCTTCACTGAGCTCGAGTATCTCCCACGTCTGTCCAAGGCTGGCCATACCTAGAGCCTGGCCCATTCCACCACTTTAGGTGCTCTTTGCCCCCTGCCACAGCATGTAGTTCATCCAACATAGATGAGCTCTGCCCACCTGGAAAGAGGGCAGCACCCTCTTCTCTAACCAATGACCAAATTCCTCCTGTGACTTTATTATCAGGCAGGAACAGTCACCAAGCCCAGCCTTCCCTTAGGAATAGGGCCTATGCCCGTTGCAGGAGGGTCGGGGGTAGTCCAGATACTGGAGTGACACAAGGCAGGGCATGGTCATGAGGTATCCTGGGTACCAAGGAAAAGGACAAAGGAGGCAAAACCATAAGTGCATCCATGAAAGTCAGCGGACACCCAGCTCCCATGTGGGCAAGGGGTGGAAAGGCACACAATTCTTACCTTCTGGGACCTCATTTAATTAAAGCTGGACATTTGGGAGCAGAGGAGCTGGGAGGCAAGCTGTGGTTTGGGGGATGGTACCCCTACATCAGAGGAGGGCATCTGAGTTCTGCTTTGAGGGACTGGCAGGAGGCGTGGGGCACAGCTGTTCCAGGGGAAGGCGAGGTGGGAGTGAGGACGCCCTGAGGAAAGGACACAGCTCTACAAGTGGCCAACAGAAGCGGAGGTGAATTCACACAACCACATCAACTCTGCACCTGGGGAAAGCGGGAGCCACTGGAGATGCAGAGTAAGGCTGAGTACCCCTGGAGCCACTCTGATGGCGGAGGAGCCCGTGCTGAGGGCTACATGGCACAAAGGAGGAGCTGTTGCGGTGGTCCAGGTAAGAGGGAGCTCCTGGGCCCACTCTCTTTCCCATTTATCAACTGTGTGGCCCTGGATAGATTACTTAACCTTTCTGAGCTTTAGTCTCCTCTTGGGTTGAAAAGAGACCCTAACAACAGGGCTGTCATGAGGATTAAACCTGATAATGCATGAGAAGCATTTGGCAGGATGCCTGGCACACAGTAAATGCTCAATAAATGTTTGCTTAGAAAAACAAAAAGGCAAAGGCTAACTTCTAGAGCCCCCTCCCCTTCCCTAGTCCCCCCAATCAATAAAAGCAGCCCTTTTATCTAAATCCCCAGGACCAAAGGGAAACCAAACACAGCAGCTGCAGATTTGCCTCCCAAGGCCTGCGCCCCGCCTGCCCAGCTCCTCTGACTGGGGGGCCCACCGTGGCTGCTGTGGCTGAGGAGAGAATGCTGGCGCAGTGACCTGGCCATGAACCTTCCCCCAGCATCCAAGCACGCACAAAAGCAATTCTTCTGCCTCAGCAACGCTGCACCACCCAGCCCTGTGCCCCCTGCCCCCTGGGACCTCATGGAACCCGACGGATCTGGCCAGAATCACACACCTGCCTGGGTCTTGCTGCCTGTGACCCACACTGGGGATGGGAGACAAATTAAAGAAAAATGTGTTATTCATATTCATGACCTGGTGGTATTTTTATGCTTAGCACTGAGTTCCTGCACAGAAAGGGGAAATTCAATCCAGTGTAAAATGTGCTTGGTAGAGGAGCGTAATACAAGCTCTTGAAATCCTGAGAACTTTTTGTTGGTCTTTTCACAAGAAAATTATGGGATCTTTCAGGTGGGTCGAGAGGTTGGAAGGCACATATTCTGCAAAGTTAGGAGGGGAATAGATCGGCCCAGATACTTGGGGACTGCAGAGGAAATCCTCACTGGCTGTTTGCTGGAGGGAGAGGTGGTGGCGGCCTCTTCCCTGGAGTGGTCCTCAGCTGCTCCTGTGCCAGGGCAACTTTACATGTTGGATGCTGCTTCAGATCAGACAAGAGGGGTACTGTTCTCTTGGTCATCCCTAGATCCCAACTTATTCCATGTAGTGATGGATAGCAGAAGCGTCATGGTTTGGTAGGGTCAGCAAGATCACTGGCTTGAATCCTACTTCATAACTTCAGAGCCACATGGCTTTCTCAACCTGACCTTCAACTACATGTAAAAAATGGAAATGATGTAAACTGCATAACAGGTCAACTATGAAAGGAAAATTAAATATGTTACATATGCATCGAGGTCTATACCTGGCATAGCACTAGCACTGCATAAATATGTCTCTGTCCCTCAATGAGTATCACATTAAGAGTACAGCATAGGGCCAGCAAGATAGCTCAGTGGACTAAGCGCCTGCTTAGGCAAGTGCAGGGTCTGGCGTTCAATCCTGGTACCACAGGCCGGCCACCAAGTCCAGGCATTATGGCGCACACCTATAATCCCAGTGCTGGGGAAGCTGAAAACAGGAGGATCACTACAAGACTAAACTGCACAGTAAGACCCTGTACCAAATCCATTTTTAAAAAGAAAAAGAGTACAGCATACTGTCTACCACTTGCATTCCCAAAGTAAGCCAGTGGATCAATTATCCAGATAAGGCAAAATAATTTTTTAAATGACTATCACCAGATAATTGAAACAATGGGGACTTTCTCCCCATGGAAATTATCTGAATCAGCTTCAAGTTTCTTGCGGATGCACTAGACATAGACTGATAAACAAGGGGCCTACCGAGATGAAAAGCTAAGCCCTGGTCATATTTCCACAGGATGGAGGGGCATTCTTGCCTCTACAGAAAGTGGGTAAGAAGGCAAGTCCCTGCCTCACTGTAATCGTTAGGCACTGAGATCCAAGCTAAGGAGGGCTCCTGCAGAGCTACAAGCGCCTGTTAAAATGGCAGGAATGAAGATCAGGAGTGTGACTTTATCTTTTAATTTTACCTTTAAAAAATGAAACTTTTAAAAACTGATTTATATATTCAGCTTTTAACCCAGTGCATCTGTCATCCAAATTCCAAATTATCCAATGATTCTAATAGCTTAGTAAAATTTTCTGTTGACAGAAGGTGTTAAGTGACATCTTTTCACTTTCAAATGTAAAATAAAATGCCCCCAGTGTGAGTATACAGGTTGTTGAATTTCAAACAAATACATACATGTCTGTGACCCAACACAGTCAGGAGCAAGAACATTTTTATCCCCACAAAAGTTTCCTTTGCAATCAATTCTCCACTCTCAGGCAATAGTTTTCCTTGTTCTAAAACAGTATACAAGTGGACTCATAGGATGCGTATTCTCCTTTTATTCAGCATACTCTTGTGAAAATTGTCTGCGGTGCTACAGAAATTGGTAATTTATTGTTGTTTATTGCCAAGTAGCATTTCATTGTATGAGTCTATTCACAATTTGTCTATTCATTCACTTGCTGATGCACATTTGGGCTGTTCCCAGTTTGGGGCTCTTATGAATGAAGCTGCTATTAATATTCATATAAAAATCTTTTGGTGGACATATGTTTCCATTTCTCTTGAATAAATACTTCGAAATGGAATACGGTAAGTATGTGTTTAAGTTTGAAAGAAACTGCCAACTCGTTTCCCAGAGGGGCTGCCCAATTTTATGTTTCCACCAGCAAAATGTGACAGTGCCAGTGACTCTATATTCTCACTGGCACTTGGAATTATCAGTTTTTATTTTTTATTTTTTACATTTAAAATCTCTTCTGATTTCACCGATTTACTGAGGCATATATTAAAGGCAGTAATATTTACTTCTTTTAAAGACACTGTTTAGCTATGGTAATTGTACAGATAGTAGTTGTACAACCCTAAACCGCAATCAGTAATCTGCACTTCTGTCACCCAAGACTGTCACTTTGCACTTCCCTGAAGTTCACCCCTCCCTTGAGCCCTGCCCCTCAGGTGCCATAGAACTGCTTTTTGTTTTGTTTTGGTTTTGGTTTTTGGTACTGGGAATCAAATTCAGGAGCTCTTCTGAGCTATCTCCCCAGCCCCTGCTTTTTGAAAGTATAGTTCTGCTTTTCTCAGAATTCCATGTAAATGAAATTATATAATGTGTTTTCTTCACT
>NW_004524624.1:4037888-4045779 GCF_000260255.1 Octodon degus
CCCAAAGTGGCTGTATAGTATTGTATTCCCACACAATGCATTCATTGGTTTGGTGTTAACAATATCTTTTTGATAAGCAAGAACCTTCAATTTTTATGAAATCTAATTTATAAATGTTTATGACTAGTGATTTATATCTGATGAAACCTTAGTCTTTTCTAATGTTGTCAAGATTTTTCCCTTATCTATCCTTTTTTCTTTCTATTTCCTTCATGGTACTGGGGATTCAACCACGGCCTTTGTTCTGAGCTGGGTCTCCAGGCCTTTTCTACTATTTATATTGAGATAGTGTCTTACTAAGTCACTCAGTTTCCCAGGCTGGGCTTTCACTTGCAGTCCTACTGGGTCAGTTTCCCAAAGTGCTAGGATTACAACATCTGTCAGCAGATCCAGCCTTTTTCTATTGATTCTTCTGGAAGGCTCAAACCCATGCTTTACACTGAAGACTATGATCTTTTTCTTTAATTATGATTTTTGTGAATTGACTTTATGTACTTTGAATATACTAAATTAATTTATGATTTCTATTGGTTTTTTTCATAGCTTCCTCAGGCTTCCTAAGAAACTTCTAGTTAATTCTTATGTGTGATATAGAATAGCGAATCAAGGTGCCTTTTCTCTTTCACAGAGCCTGTTGCTCTACTAACAACTGCTGGAAAAAATACCCATTCCCTTGAGACCTTTGTTGAAGCTCAATTTACTGAATATATGGGGCTGTTTCTAGGCCCCTTATCCTGTTGTTTGGATTTATATGTCTGGTGTGTGCCAATATCATTCTAGAAATCACTGCACATTTACGTCAGTTTTGAATTTGCCAGTTTATATTCTCCAACTTTGTTCTTCTTTTTCAAGATTCCTTTGCATATTCTAGCACTTTTGTGCTTCCATATCTACAAGGAACTAAACTATGTGACAGATTTGGATTGCACTAAATCTACAGATAAATTTAGGAAGAACAGGAACCTTAACCATGCTGATCATTCCAATCCACGGGGTGGCTCTCAGTGGCTCTTACTGAAGTCTTCTTTTTCTCTTGAATGCTTTGTAGCTCTCAGTTTAGAGATCTTGCCCATATGCAGCCAAACTTATCCTTTACAGAGTTTTTGAGTTCTCATGCTATTTCTGTGTACAACTGTCTGTTGAGATTTCCTTGTTTACTGCTAGTATGCAGACAAACTGATTTTTGTGAACTGACCTCATATTTTTATTTTCTGAATTTGCTATATTCTCTTATTAATTCTACTAGCTTTTCAGATTTCTTAAGGTTTCTAAATACACGATCTACATAGTCCATGGATGAAAACAGTTCTTGTTATTTGCTTGCTAGCTGTGCGCATCTCTTTTATTTGAATTATTTTACTGGTTATGATTTCTAGTTTAATATTTAAATCAAATGGTACCAGTGGACATCCTTATGTTATCTCTAATCTTAGAATGTTTAATAATTCACCATTGGGAATGGAGCAAATCATAGTATTTTTATAGATCCTCCAATCAGGTTGAGACAATCCTTCTGTTCCTAATTTAATGAGAGTTTTTATTATGGTGGTGCACATCCAATTTTGAAAAGTGCTTTCTTTCTCTTCCTCTGAGATAACCATATGATGCTTTTCCCATTAGTTCTGTTAATGGGAGCTACATTGACTTTTGAATTTTAAACCAACTTTGCATTCCTGAAATAAACACTGCTTAATCATGATATATTATATTTTTACACAATGCTAGTTTTGATTTAATAAAATTATAGTAAAGACTTTTGTCTTCTTGTATCTTTGTCAGATTTTGCTATCAGGTGATGCTATCCTTATAAATTATTTCAGAAGAATATCTTTATTTTCTAAATAAACTGAAGATTTTCATTACTTGTTCCCTAAATGCTTGATAAAACTCAACAATGAAACCGTCCGGGTCTGCAGTTTTCTTTGTGTAGAGAGAGCTGTGCTAACATGGTCCCAAGTTTCATGATGGCTTGACATAGTAATTTTTCAGCCTTATTGTCAGTGAGCTTTGCATTACTATAAAAAATAACTGACACAAATCTTTTTGTCCAGCTGTAAAGTAACATGCTGTGCACACATGTAATGTAGGCTAGGTTAAGTTATGACATCTGATAAGTTAAGTTATGACATCTAAATACATGTTTGACTCACTGTATTTTCAACTTACAATGGATTCATCAGGACAAGATATCATTAAAAGGAAGGCGCATCCATGTCATCACAGGTAGGTACACAGATATGACAATCAGTTATTGGGTGCACACCAAAAACATAATGCATGAAAGAAAAATTCAGTAAGTTAAACTTTTGTTAAATCCAAATTTATTCTGCAGAAAGATTCTGTTAACAGACTAAAACCATAAGCCCCAGTGAGGGGAGAATATAGCAGTCCCCCCAGGTCTATATTCCAAGCCCTTAGTGGATGCCTGAAACCATGGAGCTATATATATGTTAACTTATAAATTAGGCTTAGTAAGAGATTAACAATATTATCTAGTAACAGAATAGAATACTTATAGCAATATGCTATAATAAAGTCATTTGAATATGTCCTCTCTCAAAATGTTCTAGACTCTATATCTTAGCAACCTCGGTATACACTTTTTTTCTTCCTCTATTAAGTTGAGACCTTGCACCTTTTCAAGTAAAAAAAAAACACCCTATAGCTTCTCTTTGGCATATCTGAGTCACCAGCATTAGTACTCTTGCACCTTGGGACCATTATAAACTAAAATAGGGGAGAAGCACAGTATATAATAACAGTCTGATCACTGTACAAAGGGAGAATTCACACCCTGGCAGGGCCAGAGTGGCATGGCTCAAGATTTCGTTGTATGACTCACAATGGCATGCAACCTCAAATCTCCAAATTGTTTATCTCTGAAATTTTCTATTTACTATTTTGTTCCACAGTTGACTGCAGCTAACTGAAACTACAAAAAGTGGAACAGATAAGTCTTGTATGGCAGAGTACATACTGATACAGGACTCATACCAAAAATCACACACACACACACACACACACACACACACACACACACACACACAAAAACCTTTTGAAAATCAACAAGAAAACAACTAACCTACTTTTTAAAAATGAGTAAGAGGTCTGGATAAACACCTCACCAAAGAAGATACAAATGACAAGCTTTTCAAAGGACGCCCAACATTATGTTACTAAAAATACATTTTGCAGGGCCAGCCTAATACCTCAGTGGACTAAAGCGCCTGCTTAGGCAAAGCACAGAGGCTAGGGTAGTTCCGCGGCATGCAGTGCATGCCCTGCCCCTGGGGCACACAGAGATGCAACTGAGACTGGGTGTGGTGTTGCATGCTTGTAATCCCAGCACTTAGGAGGCTGAAAACAGGAGAATCACTACAAGTCCAATCTGTGTAGTGAGACCCGTAGACCCTGTATTACATACATTAAGTAAATAAATAAATTAAATAAAGCCACACTTTTACCAATGCCTCATCCTTTGTAGTATTACCTTCTTGATACTATTTTTAAAAACAGAAGTATGCATGTTATTTGTTCTAGGAATATTTTCTAGTTGAGTTTGTTGTCTAAGAAAGTAATTATCTCAATAATTCATTTTGGTGGAATATCCATTCCCTAACATGAAGTTCTTATTGTTTACAGCCATCATTATGATGATCATAATGATATTAATGAAAAGAAATACCTACTCAAGCCCATCTGGGGCAACTTAGCAGAGACACTGTCTCAAAAAAAGAACTTTTTTAAGTGCTGGGAGTGTAGGCCAGTGTAAAGGCCCTGGGTTAGGACTGGGGGAGAGACAAAGGGGGAAGAAAGGAAGGGAAAAATAAAATGAGCAGCAGAAGGAGGAGACAAGGTAGGGAAGACATATATCCAAGTTTCCTGGTATCTTGATACAATTAGTTCAAATTCCTTAAAGCACATAAGATAGATATAACACCCATTTTACAGAAAGAGAAATCATATATCTTACTCTGCTTGAGGTACCATAACAAAATATCAGAGTCAGATAAAATAACATGAATTTATTTTCTTTACAGTTCTAGAAGCTGGGAAGTCTGAGAATATTTTGGTGAGGGCTCTCTTCCTGGCTTTCAGACAGCCTGCTTCTTGCTATGTATCCCTCACACAGCAGAGAGAAGGAGGAGACAGAGAAAGCATTCTGCTCTCGTAAGGTCATCCACTAGTCAGACATGAAGGGTCCAGCTCTGGGCCTTTGCTAACCCACCTCTGGCCCAAAGACACCACCTGCTGCCACCACCATGCTGAAACTCAGAGCTTCATATGAGCTTGGGGAGACACCACAGTTCAGCAAATGCAATGTGATCGAGCACGCAATAGAGGCCCAATTAACTAAGTCCTTGTCTGCCTGACTGGAGGCCTGTGCTTTGGTGGCCAGTACTCTTATTCATCAAGCTGGGACCTGTGACAGCCTCAGAACATGAGCGCTGCCACATTTAATGCCGGAAGCCAACGAGGAGCAATCAGAATCCTAAACATCAAAGAAATCCTTTTCAGAGAGATCAGCATTTGTGTTCCCACTGCTCTTTCTGGAACTAGGAAGAACTTGTGGGAACAGTCACATGGGAAAGACCAAAGTCTGGCACAGCAAGGCCTGTTGCAAGCAGATGGAGCAGCAACAGGCAGCCTAGAGCCCCCTTCCTGAGGGGTCACAAACCCTGGCCTACGTCCTCACTGTGTCTGAATCCCCAGTCCTGCCCTTTCAATCCCCTTGGAGTACAAGAGACCCCAAGAGATGTACGAGCCTTAGACATGGCACCAAAAGAACTCAGTTAATCCTTACTGTCTTCCCATCATCAAGAAACACAGTTTTAACATATTTAATCATATTCTCCTCACCTGCACCCCAAAGTCTCTCCCATTCCAGGGCCTCATCCTCAGGAGATGGTGGAGAAGTCAAGGATGCCTGTTGTTCATATCATCGGTTCTAAAGCAAATACAGAAAGTGGAAGCTTAGTATATGTTTTTCTTTAGTCCACATCAAAATATCCTAGTGTCAGAATAGGTAGGCCAACAAAATGCCACCCTTCTGAATGACACCATTAACCACACACCATGGTAGGACACACCTACAATCTCAACATGCTGGGAGGCTGAGGCAGGAAGATTTTGAGTTTTATTCCAATCTGACAATTTAGTAACTTAGATGAGATGGCCTCAAAATTAAAAGAAATAATAATTTAACACAGGGCTGGGGATGTTGTTCAGGGCAAAGTCCTTCCATTCAGTCTCCAGTTACACACCCTACACACACACACACACACACACACACACACACACACACTGCTCAGCATAACATCTCCCTAGATCTCACACCTACTGTGAGGGACACATCAATCCACAGACCATGCTCCCAGGCCAGGGTCAAGGTCATGACCCAGGAAAGGTATGTGTTGCTGGGGCCTCTGTTGAGAACCAGCCAGTGCCCAAGTTTGAGAAGGAAGGAGGAGGGTTCAGGACCTCCCTCAATGGGTGCTGTGGAGGCAGCTGAAGTCAAGACTACTAACAAGACCTCACTCTGCCTATTCTCTGGCCAGAGTCCAAGGAGATAGTGGAAAGAACACCAGACTCGACCTGCAGTCTAGATGTCCCCCAGCCGCGAACTGTGTGGGTTTTGGGCTTCTCTGCAATAGAATCAAGATGGGAAATGAGAAAATGCATTTACAGTACTTATTACAGAGCAAATGCTCCACAGACATTAGCTTTTGGTGTATCACTATCTTTATTTTCTCCTTTTGTCTTCTTCTCCCCTCTTCCCTCTCCCCCTTTTTCAGTCTTCTTCTCTTCTCTTTCTACCTGTTCTTCTGCCTTGCCATTTTCTCCCCTCTTTCTCTTCTCCATTTTCTCCCTTTCTTCCTCCCCCTTCTTCCAAGAACACTAAGCATTAAGGCTGGGGAGACAACTCAGCAGTCTAAGCATTTTCCTGGCAAGCACAAGGTCTTGAGTTTGATCCCTAGAAGAGAGAGAGACAGAGAGAGAGAGAGAGAGAGAGAGAGAGAGAGAGAGAGAGAGACAGACGAGATATAATGGATAGAACCTTACTTTAAAAAACTAGTGCACACATGGAAAGTGACTTATTTAGCTTACTGTAACTTTTGCCACTCTGAGGAATCAGTGACCAGGGTCAGCTAACAGTGGCCACAAGAGTGAACACCAGGTAATCTTCTGGTCTTGAGGTTTTAATTAAAAGCACTCAGTGTCCCCTGTGATCTTGGATTTTATCCCCATCTACCATTCTAAGCAAAGCCTCATTGCTCATGTACAACTGCCCTGCCTGCCACCAGCACTGCCAGTGGTGTCTGTCCCATATGGGAGCATTTCCACTTCTGGATGGACGCAGTTATGTGCAGCACTGAATGGTCGGAGAACTAAACTGAGACATGGTTAAGGCCAAATCTGAGGCACATTTAAATTCCTTCCTGGCCCTATGTGATGTCGACAAGCACCTGCACAATGAGGAACGAGCCACTGACTGACTGGCCCATACCCAGGAAACAAGCATATTCTGAACACTGAGTAGCCAGCCCTACAGTGAGAGCAACAGGATCACATCAAACCCTAGAAGAAACCCACCCCCTTGGTAAAGAAGGGTATCACTGTGCCAAGTGTTTTGATTTTCTTTTCTATGGATACTTTACTCCAAAGAAGGGTCCCGCCACGCAAGCTGTGCCACAGGGCCAGTCCCTAAAACAGACAGAACACCGTGTTTCTAAGGCAGAAGACCATGAAGGCAAGCTAGAGAGTGGAAAATCACACAGAGATGAGATCAGGAAGGGTGACTCCTCATCCCATGCGTAAACTGACAGAACACCAAGCTTGTGCTTGTGGGCTGCACTGGTATGAAATCTGTTCAGAAGCACAGCAAGGGCTGCGAGCAGGAGGTGAGGCAGAACTGGTAGTTTGAACCTCACCAGGTGATAGCCTGCTGAAACAAAGCAATCAACATTAATTACAATAGTTTAACAGAACCCATAGTCGCATGACTTAATATACCACTTGCTCTGGGCACACGGCACCAGGGAAATCTTACCGATCATCAAGAGGAAAAGAACAATCGTCAGATGCCAGCCTCAGGAGAATTCAGATGTTAGAATTACCAAATCATGATTTTAAAGCAGCTATAAAATAATTTTCCATGGAACAAAGGTATGCAGTCTTAAATTGAATGGAAAACTAGACATGTAGAGCAAAGAAATAGACATTACAAAAACAATCAGATGTAAATTTTAGAACTCCTAAACATAATATCTGAAATTATAAGTATCAGAGAATACAGGGGGAAAAGGTTTCTGTGAGCCTGAATATAGGTTTTAGAAATTACAGAAACTAAAGAACAGAGAAAAAAGACTGAGGGAAAATGAAAAGAGCTTTAGAGAGTTGTGTGTCAATATTTAAAGGTCTAACATCCATGTCATTGGTGTCTCTGAAAAAATAGATAGATTACTCTAAAAGAAAAATGGAAAAACCACACAAAGAAATGCTAAAGTTTGCAAATTGAAAATTTATAGAACAAAGAAACAGACTTCAAACTGAACATAAAGAGAAGCACACCTGGACACATCAAAACCACACTCCTAAGCACCACCGACAAAGGACAAACGCACTACCAGAAGGTCATAAAACATGCTATACATAGGAAGGCAACTATTTTAAACTGTGTTACAAATCTACGGATCTGCAGTCAGTTAATTTTTGACAAAAGTGCCAAGAGTACATGACAGGGAGACGGTCTGTTTAAACCATGGTGCTGGTATTTTCTCTTAATTCAATGAGAAGTAAGATTTGTACTAATAGTGTTTGGACAGGATATCATGTCTGCATCTTGTACTATGAATAACTACTATGAAGACAACAATATGCAATGTATTAA
>NW_004524624.1:4045879-4047036 GCF_000260255.1 Octodon degus
AACCACTCTCAGTAGCCCAATAACAGCCGATGAAATACGAGATCTAATTAAAAACCTACCGGCAAAGAAAAGTCCAGGTCCGGATGAATTCACAGCTGAATTCTACAAGACATTTACAGAAGAGGTAGTCCCTATACTCCTCAAACTCTTCCATGAAATTGAAAAGGAAGCAATCCTCCCAAAATCATTACTGAAGGCAAGTATTATACTGATACCAAAACCAGGGAAAGATGCAGCTAAGAAAGAGAACTACAGGCAGACCTCTCTCATGAACATAGATGCCAAAATCCTCAATAAAATACTAGCAAATAGAATACAGCATATCATCAAGAAGATCATATACCATGACCAGGTAGGATTCATCCCAGTGATGCAAGGATGGTTCAATATTCAAAAATCTATCAATGTAATACACTATATCAATACAGCGAAAACTAAAAACCACATGATCATCTCCATTGATGCAGAAAGGCTTTTGACAAAGTCTAACATTCATTCATGTTCAAAGTTCTACAGAAAATTGGAATAGATAGCCTCTACTTCAATGTGGTAAAAGCCATTTATGAAAACCCAATAGCTAACATAATCCTAAATGGGGAAAAACTGAGATCTTCTACTCTTAGATCGGGTATAAGACGAGGATGTCCTCTATCACCACTCCTATGCAATATAATTCTGGAATCATTAGCTACAGCCATTAGACAAGAGAAAGAAATAAAAGGATTAGAATAGGCAAAGAAGAAGTTAAATTACCTTTATTTGCAGATGACATGATACTTTACTTGGAAGACCCAAAAAACTCCACCAAGAAGCTACTAAAATTAATACAGAAATTCAGTAGCACAGCAGGTTATAAAGTCAGTACCCAAAAGTCAATAGCATTCCTCTACACAGACAACAAACACACTGAGAGGGAAATTATAGAAACAATACCTTTTACAATAGCACTGAGGAAAAGGAAATACCTTGGAATTCATCTAACTAAAGAAGTCAAAGATCTTTTCAAGGAAAATTACAGTACTCTGAAAAAAGAGATCGTAGAGAATTTCAGAAAATGGAAACATATTCCATGCTCCTGGATAAGAAGAACCAACATTGTGAAGATGGCCATACTCCCAAAATTGCTGTACAGATTTAATGCAATCCCTATCAGACTA
>NW_004524624.1:4051492-4053093 GCF_000260255.1 Octodon degus
CCGGCGCAGGGTAGCAGGAAACTCTCCGCACACTCACCGGACCTGGGCTAGGACTGGGTCTGGGGGCTCCCGGAACTCGGCAGAAAATCCTCTACACTACTTTGTTTGAATTAATATCTCCAAGAAACAGCTATGTGAAATCAGAATAAGGTGCATCTTCCATGAATTTCAAAATCCCAAATTAACATTAACGATGTTATTCAGAATACAAATCCTCAAAGCTGTCTTAACAAAATTATCTATTTGATTATCCTACTTATGTAAAATTCAGTGTTCTGAATGTAGCAAATGCTTTTCAAAGATAAAATTATGGAGCTCTATTTGCTAACCAATCAAATGCCCTAATGCACAGTTGAAGGTGGGGGGGGTCATAATTCCACTGGAGGTGGCGAGTGGCTCTTCCTGGCTCTCAGCCCGTTGCCTGTCAGTGGGAGGGAGGCAGCAAGATGACAGGGAGCTGTGTGATCAAGATTAAGGGTCACGAGGAGGAAGAAAACCAGCATGAAATTCGCCACCACGCTATGAAGAGGTGGCCCCTGGAAAAGGGTAGAGGGAGTGAGCCTCGCCTGTAGGAGGAAGGAATGCGATCCCGAGAGCCCCGCCGCAGTGCACACTCGAGGGACAGGGTGTGGTTGGTTCAGGCCCCCGCGTGGACGTCTGCCCCGCTGGCAGCCAGTTTGTGCAGCGTCTTTACGTTGCGTTAGATGCTAGAAACCTGAAAGTGTAGGCAGGCAGGTCTGAAGATGCTATTTGGCAGCGCCTGTAGGCTCTCCTCTCCCCGGCCCCATCTCTCCACGGCGAAGGCAAGAATTTGGACATTAAGATAGAGTGGGACTCTTTCTACACCCACAGGATGAGAGTGACTGGAAGAAGCATTCTTTATCCCGGGGACATTTCTGTGGGAGCGTGCTGAGAATGTAGTCATCGCTGATGAGCAAGGGCAGCTGGGCGAAGCTTCTAGAGCTTTCAGGAGTAGCAAGCAGCTGGCTGCAGTGTGTGCGCGCAGGCCTGCCACCACTGAACTAAGGATGTGTATTAAAAACAAATATTCATTAAATCTTAAAAAAATACATAAAAAAATAAAACATGGCACTGGAAGCATGGAGAGGCATATACAGAAGAGTGACATGGTATTCTTATTTCACCCCAGATATAAAAATTAACTCAAAATTGGATTAGATTAATGTTTAAAATGATAATCCAGTTGCAAAAAACATATGGTAAAAACTCTACAACATTGATCTAGACAATAAGTTTTTATATGATGTCAAAAGCAGAGGCAACAAAAGCAAAAAGGGACAAATGGTATGCTGTCAAACTAAAAGGCTTCTGCTCAGCAAAGGAAACAGTAAATAAACAAAATGAAGAAAGCCCATGGAATTGGAGGAAATATTTACATCTGATAAAGAGCAAATATAAAAAAGAAATTCAAGGATCCCAGGCCCGATTCCGCGCCCGCCATGGCCGACAAAATGGATATGTCTTTGGATGACATCATTAAGCTGAACCGGAGCCAGCGAGGCGGCCGCGGTGGGGGCCGTGGCCGCGGCAGGGCCGGCTCCCAGGGCGGCCGTGGCGGTGGGGCGCAGGCCGCCGCGCGA
>NW_004524624.1:4054058-4054600 GCF_000260255.1 Octodon degus
AAAAAAAAAATAAACCAGCTATTCCTCTACTGGAAATTTTCCCAGAGGATCTGAAAACATCATATCATAGTGATATATGTGTATCTATATTTATAGCAGCACAATTTGTGATAGCCAAATCTTGGAAACAACCAATATGCCCTTCACCTGAGGAATGGATGAAAAAGATGTGGTATTTTTACACAATGGAGTATAACTCAGCTATAAAGAATGATAAGCTCAAAGCCTTTATATTGAAGTGAAATAAACCGGACACACATGTGTAAATATCATATAGTTTCCCTAGTATAAGCACTCAAAAGAAGAAATACAAATAGAAATGTATAATACAAGTAAAAGGAAAGCAGGAGCTCAAGGACTAACTAATCAAAAGAGGGAAAGCAGAAGAGCTAGGAAATATGACAATGTCAAACCATACAGTTATACGTAGAAGATGGGCAAGGCAAAGATCCTGAGAATCTCCAGATTTTTGAATCTAGCAGTTAATTGGAAAGATTCTCACCCTGACTAACTATATATACTGATACCTGTGAACTAAGCAA
>NW_004524624.1:4054700-4056568 GCF_000260255.1 Octodon degus
TTATTTTTGGGATAAATTTTACTGGTTGCTGTTGTGGAGAAGGTGGCATTTTCACCTTTGCCATAATAAACTAGAAATGTGTGTAAAAAAAAAAAAAAAGAAAGAAAGAAATTCAAGCAACTCAATAACAAAAGAACAATATGAACTTGAACAGACATTTCTCAAAAGAAGACATAAAAATAGCCAATAGATATGAAGGGTGATAAAAATATGCAGTGAATGTAATTTTTTAAAAGTCATTACAGGGCCAGGGAGATAGTTCAGTGATATAAGGGCCTGTCTGGCAAGAATAAGCTCCTGAGTTCAATCCCTGGTACCAAAAACCAAAACCAAAAACAATTTATTACAATGAAAGACACATTGCCAAGGGCCAGCCAGATAGCTCAGTGGACTAAAGGGCCTGCTTCAGCAGAGTGCAGCAACAGGGGTTCAATCCCCAGCGTGCCATGCTGCCCTTGGGGCATGCTGAGACAGCAATTGAGACTGGATGTGGTGGTGCATGCCTGTAATCCCAGCACTTGGGAGGCTGAAAACAGGAGAATCATTACTAGTCTGATCTACATGGTGAGACGCTATATACCCTGTAGACCCTGCCTCCAAAAAAACAACAACAACAACAACAACAACACATTGCCAAAGACAGTGGTAACAGGATAAGAGTCTTTAAAACAAAGAGAAACATTCTAAGTTATTTTGAGGAGGATTATTGGCAATGTGTCTCCTGCTATATTTTTAAATTTAAACATTCATCATATCTCCTCTTGTAAACTCACACCTTATAGGTGAAAAATTGCTCAGTACCATGAAGTTTTAGGAAAAGAAAAGTTAAAACGCTGATGGTCCATGTCCTTGTGTTAGAATGGCTACGCTGCTAGGAAGTCTGAGGTAGACCTTGCTGAAAGAGAAGGGGATCAGGAGGGAGGGCAGGGGAGGGAAGGGAAAAGGATGGAAGAGAAATTAGGATGTGTGAGCGCACATAGCAGTCCACACAAGGAATGTAAGTATTATGTACTTAATTGTGTAGGGAAAATTTTTGAAAGAATTTTTTAAAAATAGCATAGCTAACAGACAAAAGAATAGCTGCCATAAATAGGTGATGCTAACAATTACTAATACATAAAATGCTTACTATGTACCAAGCAAAAACAGCAAAATAAAATTAAAGTTAAAGAGACAAAAATGAAGGCTGGGGAGATAGCTCGGCAGCTTAAGCACCTGACTGGCAAGCTCAAGGACCTGGGTTCAATCCCCAGTACTGCATGCCAACCTGGTTCCGGAACCCAGGCATGCTGTGTGGATCACTGAAATAGGGTGTGGTGGAGCATGCTTGTAATCCCAGTGCTGGGGAGGCTGACATAGGAGGAGCACTGTGAGGCAGAGCGGCATAACAAAACCCTGTATCAAGGAATTTCTGCTGTGTTCTGGGAACCCCCAGACTCAGTCCCAGCCCAGGCCCGGTGAGGGTGTGGGAGAGCTTCTGGCTACCCTGTGCCCGCAGGACCTACTGGTTCCAGCCCAGGCGCAGTGTGGGTGAGACCCTCTTCCACCCCCTTGGGATGCCCCCCACAACTCCGCAGCACCTTCCCTACCACTCCTGCCCAGTAGGAATTTCTGCCACATTCCGGGAACCCCCAGATACAATCCTATCCCAGGCCCGGTGAGTGTGTGGGAGAACTTCTGGCTACCCTGTGCTGGCATGACCTACTGGTCCCAGCCCAGGTGAAGCGTGGGTGACACCCTCTTTCACCCTCTTGGGACGCCCCCCTCACTCCATAGTACCCCCACACACCCCGCCCACAGAATAGGAATTTCTGTCCCGTTCGGGGAACCCCCAGATCCAGTCCTAGCCCAGGCCTGGTGAGTGTGTG
>NW_004524624.1:4056668-4057571 GCF_000260255.1 Octodon degus
AAAAAAAGGGGATGCAGATGAATGTCCATTTTTTATCGTGTATTCAAAGTGGTTAGGATAGATGTATAATTAAAATCTCTTAATGAATAGAGGGATTTGTTGTAATGGTGTTTGTAAATAGGATATCAATTCCGCATCTTGTACAGCAATTAATCACTGGAAGAATGTATGCAATCTGTTAATTATTGAAACTTTCTTACCAATGTGGTTTGAAATTATCTCATTGCTATTTGTTTCTCAATAAACTTATGGGAAAATAAATAAATAAATAAATAAAGAGAAATACTACTAATAAAATTGTTTTTCCAAACTGCAAAAAAAGACCCTGTATCAAATAAATAAAAGATCAAAAAACAAATTCAAAAATGAAAATGTGTGGAAAAGTAACATTTGCATGTTGTCAGTGAGCAGGTAAATTAATATAGCCATTTCCAAAAAAATAGCATTGACATTTCTCAACAAACTAAAATTAGAACTACCATATGATCCAATAATCCCACTCCTGGCTAAATAGCTAAAGGAACCAAAATCAAAATGTGGAACTATATCTGCATGTACACAGTGGAATACTATTCTTCTAAATTCTTACTAGTCTTAGCGTCTATTTTAAGTCAGAAAAAGAAGATAATATGAAGCACAAAGCAAGCAGTAGAAAATAATAAAGTCCAAGAACTGATGAGAAAACAATGATGAATATAAAAGTCAATTATTGGAAAAGAGGAATACATCTAGCCAGCTGATTTCTCAAAATAAAAAGTAGGCATTATCCTCCTTAGTATAATGGTGAGTGTCCCTGCCTGTCAAAATGAAAAGTAAACACCAATATCAAGGAGGAAAGAAGGGAAGGAAAGGGAAGGGAGAAAGGAAGGGAAGGGAAGGGAAGGGAAGGGAAGGGAAGGGAAG
>NW_004524624.1:4057716-4066181 GCF_000260255.1 Octodon degus
GAGAGAGAGAGAGAGAGAGAGAGAGAGAGAGAGAGAGAGAGAAATCACTATGGAGACTTTAGACATTAATGGAAATAAACACTACCAAAACTCTGTGTCCATAAATTGGATAATTTAAATGAACTAAATCGATTTCTTGAAAGACACCCAAGGAAAAGTATATAATCTGAGCATTCTTTTTTCTACTAGAGAAACAGAATTAATAGTTAGAAGCCCCTCAACAAATTAAATTTCAGATCCCAATGGTTTCATTGGTGATTACAGCCAGACATTTAGGGAAGAAACAATACCATTTCCATGCAATCTCGTATAGAAAATACTTATGAATTTATATTATTAAACTAGTGTAAACCTGCTCTCCATTTCAGAGATGAACACTGAAAAACAACTACAGACCAAAATCCCTCATGAACACAGAGGTGAACATCCTCTATATGACAGTATCCAGTCAAACAATTAGGTGGGGCTTACCCTTAGAATGCAAGACTGGAACATTTGAAATCCAATAAACATAATTCACTATATTAGTAGATTAAAGATGAAAAATCATGTCATTATCTCAATATATGAAGAAAAACTATTTGATGAAATTGAACATTCATTCATGATTTTTACAACTCTCATAAAACTAATAATAGCAATGAACTTCCTTAACTTGGTAAAGGGCACCCATTGAAACAGGTCACTAATAAGATGCTTATTAGGTTACAGATTGGATGTCTTTCTTTGCAAGACTGGGAACAAGCCAAGGATGTCTTCTCTTGCTACATTCATTCAATATCACAGTTAAAGTCTTACCCAGTGAATAAGTTAATGAAAAGAGATAAGAGGAAAGCAGATCATACAGTAATGAGCCTCTACAAAAGTACAAATACACAGAACTGAAGTCTTTCACAAATAATAAGCAAATGTACCAGGACCAGAAGGGACGTGGTCAAAATACAAAAATTGGTTGTATTTCTCTATATTAGCAATAAACAACTGGAATTAAGTAATCATTTAGTACCATTTTCAATAACACCAAAAACGGAGAAATATTTGGATGTAAAACAATCTACAGGATCTATAGAAAACATAACTCACTGTTATGGTTTCTATCTAGGTGTCCCCTAGAAGCCCCACATGCTCCTAGGCATGGCTTCAGGCAGATGATTGGATTTTTTGGGCTTATAGCTGATGCGCTAGTAGGAAGCACCATATGGCCGGAAGGAGCAAGTCATTGAGGGTGGGGCCTATGTCTCAGCAATGAGGAAAGTAACTACATCAGAATCAAATACCTGACATCCAAAGCTAAAGGGAGAAAGGTTTATTGAGCTCACAGTTTGTAGAGGTTTCTTTTAGTCCATACTAGATAGTTCCAAGGCAGGATGGCACATGCCAGAGGGGCAACAGTTCATGGTGGTGGAAGACAGAAAAAGCAACAAGAGCAAAAATGCATGTGTGTGTGTGTGTGGAAAAATCAAGCTTCTTTCTGCTCCTTTTATCTTATCCAGACTTCTGGGATTAGGATAGTGCCAATCCCATCAGTAGACTGAGCCAGTGATCACTCACCCTTAATCCCAGCACCTTTAATCCCAGAATTACACTACAAATCAATCACAAACTCTAGATTCAGCTGCCTCTGAAAAAGCCCCATCTAAAAGTGCATGAGGCTTTGGGGAAATATCCAGACATAAACTATAACAGCCTGGAAGAGTTTTTTTTTCAAAGTTTTATTGATAAACATATAGCAATGAGACAGTTTCAAATCAAATCGGAAATACAGTTTCAACAAATAATACACTGCATATATTCTTCTTAGTGGTTAATTGCTGTACAAGATGCAGACTTGTGATCCTACTTACAAACACCATTAGAAAAAATCATTCTATTCATTAAGAGAATGCAACTATATATCTATCCCAACCACTTTGAATACACAGATACAAAACAGACATTCATAGTTATATCCCATTTTTTTAAGTTCCGTTATTGAATATTATAGGTGTGTAAACTCAGCAAAATATTCTAAAAGAGTCCAGTAGCCCATAATAGCAATGGGTCTTCTGTTTAACGGGCAATGTCAGAAATTACTGACCTGAGTCCCCCACAGCTCAACATAACAACATGGCTTTACTTCCTATATTTCGTCTTCATACTTTTCTACTGGATGGTTAAGACCAAGGTAAAGCAGGACCTATGCAACAAGAGTTGTAGCTTTGGGGTCTGATAAGGTCAGTGAAATGCCCTCAGGATTTATCCTGAGATCGTGTACCTCAGATTGTAGAACCTTTGTCAGTGTCAGCCATGTGGATGAGTCACGGCCAATGCTTGGCCAATGTGCTCTCTGTGAAAGCCTGAGAGAGTGTCTTCTCTCCATGTGACTCTCCTTAGGCACACTCTACGTCATCGATCACTTTCCTCTTTGGCCCCATAATCTTCTTGATCAGAAAATTTGGGACACTACCGAGGTACATGACGTTACAGTACAAGTTCTCATATGTCCTGAGTCTTAATTGACCTTAGAAGGCTAGGGCCAAAATGTTGGCTTTCCTTGTAGCCCTCCTTTTTCTCTAATTTTGGTCTGCAAACTTAGGTTGTTAACCATCCAGAAGACAAGCTTATTGTTATTATCAAATGATTTAGGCTATCAATCTTAACCTCACTATCTTACTGCATTTCAAACATCTTAGGCATAATAAGGAACAGGTATTTTTCATCAAGTATTGATATGTTGAACTTTAAGTCCCTACATAATATGATAAAAAAATTTAAAAATTGGATTATATTTTAAAAATAGGATAAAGAATTCTATGCTTCTCATGTTTGCACATAAGTCCAAAAATCTCACCATATACAACCTTGAAGCAGGACAGTCCCACAATATTGCTTTTCCTGTCTCTTGCTTACATTCACCACCCCCTTCTTCTTGAACATCCACCTACCAGAGAGACATCTTAGCAGTAACTGGCATGTCATGATAAGCAGCGCATATTCAGAATACCACAATGACAGGCACTCACAACATGAAACCACTATTACAAATTACCATCTGCAGTGCAGTAGCTTAGTTCACAAATATCAGCCTGGAAGAGTTTTATGTCTCTCAGATTCCTCCTTTGATCTGGGGCTGCTTCCCTATTGCCATGTCCCACCACCAAGCCTTTCCGCCATATCACCTTGCCTTGCAGCCAGACAAGCATGCAAAGACTAAAACCTCACAGACTACAGGCCAAACTAAACCTTTCCACCTCTAAATTGTGGGTGTTAGGAATTGTGTTTCAGTGATAAGGAAAGCAACTACATCACAGATTTCTTAAATATCTAAATAAATTAATGGCTATATCATGTCTATGGATTAAATACTTAATATTATTCAAATGTTAATTCTCCAAATGCTCCAATACACCAAAAGCATGACCCATAAAATAAAAATGGATTGCTTAGACTTTTTCAAAGTTAAAAGGTTTTACTCTAAGAAATACATAATTAAGAGATTGAAAAGGCAAGCTATGAACTGGAAGAAAATATTGCAAAATATATTTGCAATAAAATATTTGTTTACAAAATGTATAACTTACCTTTCAAACTCAACAACAAGAAAAACAACTCAATTAAAAAGGGAAGAAACTCTGAATACACATTTCACCCAAGACACACTGATGACAACCATGTGAAAAGATGCTGCACACCATTGATCATTATATATATATATATATATATATATATACAGATATATATATATTATGGATTTAGTACAAGGTCTACAGGGTCTCACTACACAGATTGGACTCTTAGTGATCCTCCTGTTTTCAGCCTCCCAAACACTGGGATTACAGGCCCACACCACTATACCCAGTCTCAGTCGCATCTCAGCGTTCCCCAGGGGCAGGGCCAGCACAGCAGACTCTGGGGATCAAAGATAAATGTAAATTTAAAATACAATGAGATCACCACACACTTAGTAGAATGCTGCTGTAGCTTTTAGGGTATAGTGTCCATGTGATCAGCTTTGGGATTTGCCCAGAGGGTGGGTGGAACACACTTGTGTGTGTTTGTGAGTAGGTCACGAAAGCCTGGCCCTGGAGCTCTATATCTGGTCCTTCCCCTCTGTCTCTGGCACAGTAGGTGTGCTCTGCTTCCCTGCCCCCATAGACTAAGCTCCATCACACTCTTCTGTTACAATGCTCCTATCTTGGAGCCAAGCCAACCATAGGCAGAACCCCTCAAACCATGAGCCAAAATAACTCTTTTAAATAGAAAAGATACTAATACAAATGCCTGAAAAAGTTTTAATGACAATACTAACTCCCAGGAGCAAAATAACTACTGAAGCTTTTATGCATTGCTGGTGAAGACGCAAAACAGTATATAGCTATTTTGGAAAATAGTGTACATTTTAAAGATAATATAAACATAGAACTACCATAAGACCTAACAATCCCAGTCCAAGCAAAATATAAACTTCTGTCACATGAAAATTGTGTGTAGTGGGGAAAAAATTTTTTGGTACTGGGGATATGTTATAATATTTATATAACATCTTTATTTACAATGATGAGACTTTTATTGTTTGTGTCTAGATATCTGCCCCCCAAAGCCTCATGAAATCATGGGGTGGGCTTCTGGGTTTTTTTTTATTGATTGATGGTCCACTGCTAGAATGATGGGTGTGAGTGTTATACCCACCCTATAGAAAAAGGCTTGCTCTGCTCCTCCACACCCTCCTTTCATTTCTAGTTATCTATCATTTCTAATGTCTCCCTTTTTTTTAAATGGATTTGGTACAGGGTCTTACTATGCAGCTTACACTTGTAGTTATCCTCCTATCTCAGCCTCCCCAGCCCTGGTATTAGAGGCATGTGCCACCATGCCCAGTCTTGGGGCCAGCTTGGTGCATCTGGGGCGGGGCTGGCACCCGTGTGGTACTAGGGATCGATTCCAGGTCATTGCGCTTGCCTAGGCAGGCATTAGACCACTGAGTTATCTCCACAGCCCTCTAATGTCTCAATCATTATTTTTACACTCTCTTTAAATTTTTTTTTTTTCTTGTACTGGGGATAGAACGCAGGACCTTGCATTTGCCAGGCAGGTGCCTAAGCCACTGAGCTATCTTTCCACCCTAAAATAAATTTTTAAAAAGGAAAAGATTTAAGGTTTAGCAAAATTAAGAGTTAATGTTTAATTGCTCGATCAATTTCCCATGCCTGTATCTGGTAATCTGCTCCTCCCTTTTTGCTCTTGTTCATTTTGCTGTTTTCTACCACTATGAACAGTTGCTTTCTGCCATGTGCCACTCTGCCTTAGAGCCAGCTAAGTATGGACTGAAACCTCCACAAACTGTGAGCTAAATAAATTTTTCCTTCTTTATTTTAGGTGTTAGATGTTTTGTCCCAGCAATGAGAGAAAAGTAACCAAAGACAGAGATCAACCCAAATGCCCTTCAACAACCAAAAGCCTCATCTCAAATAGTACAACTACAAATAGAATGAAACTCAACAAGAAACAGGAACTATTGGTTCATATAACATGAATGAACCTTAAATGCATTTTGTTAAATGAAAGAAGCCAGATCTAAAAAGCTACATATCATGTTCTATTCTTAGGGTATTTTGAAAAAGACAAATGAAAAAAATAGTGGTTACCAGAGATAGAAGGTAAAGAAATTGTTAATGCAAAGAGACAGCATGAGAAACTTTGAGGAATATTATAGCTGTTCTGTACCATGACTGTAGTACAAACACTTCATAAAATTCTTAGAACATTATACCACGAAAAGCAACTTTCATTTCATGTAAATTTTAGGTTTTTTAAATTTTATTTAAAAGAGTAAAAACAAAAACAAAGACAGAAACAGAGTAACATGCAATATATATGGTACAGAATTTCAAAACAAGAATAAAAAATTAACAACGGTTATTATATTATGTATTTTTGTCATCAAGTCTGTTGCTCGGGTCAATAGATATAGGTATACAAAACTGGTCAAAAATTGAACATTAATGCTTGCTTTCAATAAACCTTTTCTTGGTCCTTTTTACTTTTTATTTTTAATGTATTTTAAAGTGAGTATAATAATGATTGTTAAGACATTAGAAACAGTACACATTTAGAAGAACACGATGATAGGTATGCAACTGTGGATTCTGCATTGTATATTGATATCTTATGTACATGTTATATATTAAGTAAAATTAACCAGGATATGATGAGAACCCAATGTAGAATACAGACTGGAACAAATGAAGATAAGTGTGAGGTGAGAGCGAAGAAAAGAACTTAACTAAGAAGAAACATATTTCTAACAGGTACCATAAAACTTAATGGGAAAAACTACCATGAAAATGCAATGCTATAATTAGTAAACGTAGTTCTCTACATTTACTTAAAGGTAAGGGTGGGCAATTTATAACAAATCTATGTATTTGACAGAGCTGAAAAATAAATAGATGTAATTGTGAATGTTGAAGATTAGATTTTTCACAATCTGAGAACATAGTTACAAATAAATGGGGAATAGCAAAACAAGTTCTGTAGTACTGGACTGGAAATAGACCTATCAATACAAACTAATTATTTGTGAAATATATTTTAAGAAAATAAATATAAATGAATAAGGACATGAGTTAGTATATTCACATGCATTTCCAGGTTTGGCACACTGTTAGAACTTAGAAACAGTGACAGTCCAGTGGCAATGAAGACATTCATCTTCTAAGTATCATTTTCACTTTAAAATAAACAATAACAAGACTCTGGATAAGTAGTTAGTTCAAAGGGTAGAACAAAGAGCATACAAGAGGATCCTGGAGCATCTTATGGTGCCAAAAGGTAAATAAATGTTCAAAAACAAGATGAAGAAATATATAAAGGGATTAGAAACCTAGCTCTGACAATTCCCATTGATCAAATCAGAAATAATTTAAGCAACAAAAGAATTTCAATTAATATAGCCAAGAGGACTAAGGGGAGATGCTCATGATTACAGCAACAAAGTAATCATTGCAGACAAGATCCATAACAGTGATAAAATTCATGAAAAAAATATTTTGAAGAGAAATGGGATATTCACACAGTCTCAAATTATTTCTTTCAAAATATTTATTAATTATAAGGCAGAAAATAATGACTTTCTGTACAGACTCCTCAAAGCCACTTTCTGAACTGGGTGGTTCATATTACCACTACTGGTAGTAAGATTTATTTATGTCATGTGTACCTGAAGGGATAAACTTAAAAGCGTGCAATACATTTTTTTTGGTGGTACCAGGGATTGAACTCAGGACCTTGCACTTACCAGGAAAGCATTTATTCCACTGAGTTATCTCCCCAGCCCCTAAAGCCTACAGCACCTATTCCCAAGTGGTCTTCCATCCAAGTACTAACCAGGCCCGACCCTGTTTAGCTTCCGAGATCAGATGAGATTGGATGCATTCAGGGTGGTGTGGCCCTAGACAAGGGTCCAATACTTCTGGAGAACCTTGATAAAAGTACATAAACTCAATTCAATGAGAAGAAAACACAAATCCAACTCAAGGGAATGGGTATTCTATAAAATAATCCTTCAAAGATATCATTATCACAAGTGACAAAGAGGAGGAACTGAAATACATCGGTGGAGAACAACGAGACATGACAGCAAAGTGTAATGTGAGAACCTAGGTTGACTCCTAGAACAGAGAAAAACAGTACCAGAAAAGCTGATGAAACGTGAATGAAGGTGCCCACCGTATTCTACTCTACCAGGCAGCCAGGCCGGTATGTGTGTGGGACCTTCCGCACTCACTAGATTCTACTCCATCAGATAGGCCTGGTGAGAACTGCCCACAGAGAGGCAAGGGGTGAGACCCACCCAACTAATCCAGGAGCAGAATATCTTACCAGAGGGGCATAGCACATTCACTTCCACAGGCTGCAGCAGGAAGAAGCAAAACACAACAGCCAGACCCAAACCAGGTATATCTGGATGAGTTTGAACTTGGTAGATACGGACCTGGTAAGCTGAGATACTTGGCTAGACCCAGATCTATGAGAGCATCTTCTCTCTTTCTCTATTCATTGAGAGGGAGGGCAACAGGTAACCAGGATGAAGTAGTCTGCCTGGAAGACTACAAGTACAAAAGGGGAGGTGATCAGTCAGAATTTAGGGGAACTAATTTAAGTACAAATTCCCAATCTAATATCTGCTTAGCTATACAGTCATAATGTTTGCTTTTAGTGTCTAAAATACAAACCTAGGGCCAGCCAAATAGCTCAGCAGATTAAAGCTACTGCAAGCAGGTGCAGGGGCCGAGGTTTCGATCCCCAGGCTGAGGTTTCAATCCCCAGGCCTGCCTTACTGGCCCTGCCCCTGGGGGGAGGAGCTGAAAGGGCAATTGAGACTGGGTGTGGTGGTGTACGCTTGTAATCCCAGCTCTTGGGAGGCTGTAAACAGGTGGATTACTATGAGTCCAATCTAGTAGAGAGACCCTGAACACCCTGTAGAC
>NW_004524624.1:4067621-4068663 GCF_000260255.1 Octodon degus
TATATAAGAAACACACTTAACACATAAAGAAATTCATAGGCTGAAAGTCAAAGGATGGAAAACAATACTACATGCCCCACCACCTCAGAAAAAAGCAGGGGTAGCAATGCTGTTCCCAGACAGTCTCAACTTCAAACTAAGAATGATCAAACAGAATAAAGAAGGCCACTGCATACTGGTTAGGGGAAACATACAAGAGGAAGAGGTAACAGTCATAATCTGTATGCATCAAACACAGGAGCACCCAACTATATAAGACAAATCTTAATGTACATGGAAAATTCTAATATCCAATACCACAATCTTAACAGGTGATCTTAACACTCCCTTATTCCAAAAAGATAGATCAGGTAAACAAGAAATTAGCAAAGAAGTAGCAGAACTGAATCAGAGCTTGGAACAAATGGACTTAGTGGACATCACAAAGTGTTCTACCCAACTACAACTGAATTCAAATTTTTTCAGCTGCACATTTTCTGAAATAGAACACATACTAGTCCATAGGTCATGCTTAAGTCTATGCAAGAAAACAGAAATTATCCCATGCACATTATCTGGTCACAGTGCAATGACACTGAAAAGAAATGACTCAAACCTCATAAATACATGAAAATTAAACAAGACCCACTTTAGGAACCTATGGTTTGCAGATGAAATTAATATCTACAATTCAATGAAAATGCAGCACAAGTTATCAGAATTTATGGGATACAATGAAAGTAGTTCTTCGAGGGAAATTTATAGCTGTGAACTCACATTAAGAAAATGGAACAGGAACAACTAAATACCCTAATGCTGCACCTCAAATATCCAGAAAAAGAAGAACAAACCAAACCCAAAGCCCAAAGATGGGAAGAAATTATAAAGATTAGAACAGAAATTAATGTAATCAAGACAAAGGAAACAATGCAAAGAATTAATTAAAAGATTAATTAATTAATCTTTCGTTCTTTGAAAGATTAAATTAAATTGACAAGTCCCTAGCTAACCTAATCAAAAAGAGGAAAGAAAAAGCTCAAATACAAGCAATAAGGAGTGAAAT
>NW_004524624.1:4069794-4070516 GCF_000260255.1 Octodon degus
ATAACAAACACACTAAGAGAGAAATTAGAGAAACAATGCCTTTTACAACAGCACTGTGGAAAATGAAACACTAAGGAATTAATGTAACTGAAGAAGCAAAAGATCTATTCAATGAAAATTAAAGTATTCTTTAAAAAGAGATCACAGAGGATTTCAGAAAATGGAAAGGTATTCCCTCCTCCTAGACAAGAAGAATCAACATTGTGAAGATGGCCATACTCCCAGAATTGTTATACAGATTCAATTCAATCCATATCAAAATACCACGAACATACCTCACAGATAGAGAAATTATTCCTAAAATTTAATTGGAACCACAAAAACCTAGAATTTCAAAGACAATCCTGGGCAATAAAGGAAAGGCAGGAGACATTACAATTCCTGACTTGAAATTACACTATAAAGCTACTGTGGTAAAATCAGCAAGGTGTCAGCAAAAAAATAGACCTGAGGATCAATGGAATAGATTAGAAGATGCAGAAGCCACTACAAACACACTCAGTAATCTTATCTTCAACAAAGGGACCAAACATGCTTACTGGAAGAAAGACAACCTCTTTAACAAATGGTGCTGGAAAAACTGGCTCTCTACATGCCCCAAACTAAAACTTTACCCAGGTCTTTCACTATGCACTAAACTAAAGTCAAAATGGATTAAAGATCTAAATCCAAAATAGTGAAAATGCTGGCAAGCACCTGCCTGGCAAGCACACAGTTCTGAG
>NW_004524624.1:4074618-4079809 GCF_000260255.1 Octodon degus
GCGGCCCCAGTTGTCTCACTCACTCACCAGGCCTGCGCTCTGAGTCTGTTCAGGATCCGGAAGGCCTGGACCAACAATTTTAACAATTAAAAAGAAATGAAGATGTTCACTGAAAGACACTGATTACCAGAACTGACTTAAAAAGAAATAGAAAATCCAAAAGTCCTACATCCTTTCTAATTTTTTTTTTAATTATCAAAAAGTGAAGTTGGCTATTTTTGGTATATAGTTATGCAAGTCATTTAAAACTATTTAATTCATAATTAAATACTTTCCCAACATTTCAGGGCCAGATAGCTTTATTAATAAGGTCTATTAAATACTTAAGCAAAGTAGTATCAATCCAATGATAGGCTTTCCTAAAATAAGGAAGAAAGATACAATTTCCAAATATGTTTGAAGCAACTATCCTGAAAATAAAACAGAAAGAAAGAGAGAAGAGGGAAAGATGTATAATACAAGAAAATCAATAATTATAAAACATTTCTGAGAGCCGACGAGATAGCTCAGCGGACTAAAGTGCCTGCTTAGGCAAGCTTAGGTAAGCTCAGGGACTGCAGTTTGATCCTCAGCACCACATGTACCACCAGCGCCACCCACAGGGGGCTGAGCCAGTCACATACAAAAGAATCTGAAAGTAATTAAGGAAAAGCGAAATAAGCAGAAAGATAGCACATATTTATAAATTGGAAATCTTAATATTGTTAAGGTGACAATACTGTAATACCCAAAGTGATACACAGATTCAATAAGGACCTTATCAATATTTTCAATTTTCCTTTTGCAGAAATTGACAGGCTAATCCTGAAACTTCATAAGAAAATAAAAGTAACTGAGAATAGATCAAAACATTCTTGGAAAATAAAAAGCCCGAAGTCTTATACAAAGTTTCTAAAGTTTGAAAAGAAGTCTTATCAAAACTTTCTAAAACTAATCAACTGATGAATTACATGCTTCATACAGTAGTCAAGGAAGTGGGATGCTGGCATAAAGACATACAGACCACAAAATAGAGTTGATAGTTGATCTTAAAACACCATACATCATGGTCTAGATAGGCCTAAATTGCATCCCCCAAAGTTCATGTGTTGATAGCATGCTCAAACCAGGGCCCCCTACAGTGTGAGATGTAATGGGACTCTTAAAAGGTGACACCTTGGAGGAGATCCTTAGGTCTATTGAGAGGACACCCTGGGAAGACACTGTAGGACCTCTGTGTCTCTCTGGCTTTGTGTTTCAAGATGTGACTTGTTCCTCACACATGTGTCCAATCATGACATGACAAGTCTAAGAGGTTTTTGCCAGAACCAAGCCAGTACCATTCATATGGCCTGTGAGATAAATAAGCCTTCTGTTTTAAAAGGTAGCCTGCCTCGGGTTTTTCATTATAAGAAGAAGAATAGAATAATACAGAGAAGTGGTACTGAGAGTGGGGTCATTATAACCAAATCCAAAAAACATGGAGGCAGCTTTTGCTGTTGGCTATGGGTACAGATTAGAAGAGATGGGGAGCAGGCTAGAAAGTGCCTAGAATACTCTAAGTGGTGTTTTCCCAAGATTCTGGCAAGGGCTCAGATGAGATGAGCAAAGAGCCAGAACACTTTAATAGATTGGATAAGTTATTGAAAATAGCAATCATTTTAGAAATTGGACTCAAGTCAGCCCTATTACCCTGTGGCAAAGAACCTGAATGCCACTGTGTCCATGCCCTGAGATGTAAGGAAACCTGAAATTAAGAATAATGGACTACTTTGTCAGATAATTCAAAGCAACAAAGCATGCTGGCTGTGTCAGGGAAATTACTGCCACTTTTAATTATATTTACACTAAGATTCAGAAGCAAAAGACAATTGAATGAAAAGATTTTTAAAATTTCCAGGAAGCAACATGTCCAGGAGGCAAGGGTTCAGCCAAGCCCCTTGCTAAAAGAAAATTGGCATGGATAATAAGAAACCAAATATTTTATATCAAACAATTGGAAAAAAGCCTCCAGGCTCTCAGAAGTCTTGGAAGCCACCCTCCCATCAGAAATCCAAAGAACCCCCACAGCCTTCCCCGCAGGCTTATTTCCCTGCATTCAGCCAGTGAGGTACTCCACAATGACAGCCATGGCTCACATAGGCTGAAACGTAACTCATACAGGTGGCAACCCTTGGCATCTACATGCTAGTTTTGCAGGTTCACAGAATATAAGAATTGTGGGGTCATGGTAGTTTCCACCAAGCTTTCAAAGGAAAGCCTGGGATGCTAGGCCAGAGTTTGCCACAGGGTTAGAGCTCCAATAGGCATCACCCAAAGAGGTGGTACAAAAAAAACCCAAACAAAAACAAAAAAACACAAGGAGGTGGTGCATAGTGGAACCAGAGAGGAGACTCCACCCAGCGATATATCACACACACTTAGATAGCCACCAACACTGCAGTTCCACAAAGCAACCTGGGCAGTGACCAGCAAGACATTCAGGACCCATCTCCAGCTACCACAGTGGGAGCAAGATGCTGGACTTGTAGCTTTAGGATTTCAAGTCTTCCCAGCTGAATATTTGTCTTGCTTTGATCTACTTCTTTCTCTCTACTTCCATATGTCTATCTTTTAAAATAGAAATGCTTATTTTGTATCTATTTTGCTATTGTATCTTAAAAGTATGGTGAGGGGGTTGTTTACTTAGTTTTGTTGTCTGCTTGTTTCAAACCCAGGGTCTCCTGCACGACAGACAAGCAGCCTTCCATTGGGCTGCAGCCTTCCACTGGGATGCGTTCCCATCACCTGTAAGTTTTCTGCATTTTGTTTTTCAAGCAAGAAGTTAGTTGAGGGGCCAGAAAGATAGCTCAGCAGAATAAAGTGCCTGCTTAAGCACATGCAGGAATCATGGTTTGATCCCGGCACTACATGCTGCACCAGCCTCGCCCCTAGGGCAGGCTGAGCTGGCCAGAGTCCAGGCATGGTAGCACATGCCTACAATCCCAGTACTAGGGAGGCTGAAAGCAGGAGATCACCACAAGCCCAAGCAGCATAGTGAGACTCTGCAACAATGAAATACATTTTCTTTAAAAAGAAGTTACAGTTGAGTTTCTGTAGCTTTGAGTCTTAGAGGTAACTTTGGACATGGCCTTTTGAGCAGTACTGGAACAGTTAAGATCTTGAAACTCCAGAAGATAGAATGAATTTATTTTGCATGAAGACATAGATACAAACCTTGGGGCCCAGGGGAAGAATGCTATGATTTGCTTATGTCTAAATGTGTCTCCCAGAGGTTTGTGTGTTGAAAAGTTGGTCTGTGGGGTGGTAATGTGGAAGGTGATGGAATCTTTAAGAAGTGTCACTTAGATCATTGAGGAAGGGCCTTTGGAGGAGATTGTAGGGCCACTCTCTCTGTCTCTGTCTCTGTCTCTGTCTCTGTCTCTGTCTCTGTCTCTGCCTCTGTCTTTTTTGAGACAGGGTCTTGTTTTGCAGTTCAGGCTAGACTTGAGCTCACTTTGTAGACTAGGTTGATCTTGAACTTGCAGTGATCCTCCTGCCTCAGGCTCAAGTGCTGGGGTTACAGGCATGTGCCACTCTGCCTTCCTATTTCAAGATGCTGGTGTCATTTATATCCCCCAGTGCATCATGAATTTCTAGGTGGGGCTTTTGGGAGTGACTGGATGTGGGTGTGTGATATGTGATACTCATCACTGGATTACTCCACTGATAGGTGTATAGCTGGGGATGATGTTAGAATGAACCCTGATGGGAAAAGGTATGTCACGATGGGCGTGGCCTGGAAGGGCGTAACCTCCCCCCTCATCTCACTCTCTGCCTGGCATACCATGAACCGTACTCCTCTGCCATGCTGTCCTGCCTTAGAAACAGCTGACTATGGACTGAAAACTCTACAAACTGTGCACCAAAATAAACCTGCATGCCTTTAACTTGTGTCAGGTATACTGTCCTAGCAATGACAAAGTTACAAAGACAGATGTGATGTTCTTCACACATGTTCTCCAGTCATCATGTGACTTTCAGAAGATGAACATTAGCGCCAATTCTATGCCCTTGAACTTACTGAATGTGAGCTAGTAAGCCACTTGATGAAATTAGCCTGCCTCAGATACTGCATTTCCTTTTAACAAAAAAGAAAAACCAGATTAATATACTAGCCAATAGCCAGCCAATAAGAATAGAATCAAGATAATTCAATGGCAGAAAGCATAGTCTTTTCAACTAAGAGTGCAGGATGCCATATACAATATAGTGCGTTTGAATCTTCACTTCATGTGATGTACAAGAATTAACTCGAAATGGGTCAAAGACCTAGGTGTAAGAGTAAAACCAGTAAGCCCTTAGGAAAAAATTTAGGTACAAATCTCGATTATCTAGATTGGGTTAGGCAAATGTTTCTAAGACATCATTCCAGAAGATACAAAAGAAAAAATTTTCTTCAAGGGATGCCATCAACAACGAAATAGATAACCCAATTTGAATTTGAAGGAAATATTTTCAAATCATTTCTCGCAGAAGGAACCTGTATCTAGAATATACAAAGAACCACTACTAAATAAATAGCCCAATTTTTTTAAAAAAATGGGCAAAGGGTCTAAATAGACAGTTCTCCAGGACTGGGGAGAGAGCTCAGCAGCATAAGCAACTGCATGGCAAGTGCAAAGACTTGAGTCCAATCCCCAGTACCAAAAAACAAAACAAAAAAAAAAACCTCAAAAAAAAAAAAAAAAAAGACAGTTCTCCAGAGAATATCTTTAAATCAGCAATATGCATTTGACATGTTCAGCATAATCAGCTGCTGCAGAGAAACACGACTCAAATCCACAATGAACTGCCATTTATTACCCACCAGGATGCAATAACAAGAAAGACAGACTAAGTACTGGAGGGAATTGGAAAAATCAGAACCCTTGTACATTTTTCATGAAGGCAAAAGGTGTAGCCATTGTGCAAAAACAGTTTGGCAGTTCCTTAAAAAGTTAAACATAGACTTATAATTTGACCGGATCATTCCACTCCCACGTACAAGTGTCAGTTTTAGGCTCTACAACCAAATACCTGAGACAGCCAATGTAAATGAAGAGAGGTTTCTGTGGGCTCCTGGTTTCAAACCATTCTGACTGCACTGCTGTAGGCCGGTCATAAGGCAGACATAGCAGAGGCAGTGTGGCAGAAGAGCTTGGCAGAGGGAGCTCTTCACCTCACGGCAGCC
>NW_004524624.1:4080061-4093000 GCF_000260255.1 Octodon degus
GGTATTTATACATAATGAAGTACTACTCTGCCATAAAGAAGGATAAGCACATCATTTGTAGGAAGACAGATGTACTCTGAGACCATAATATTAAGTGAAATGAATCAGACACATAAGCTTAAATATCGCATAGTTTATTTTACTTGAGAAGCTAAAATATAAATAATGAGCAACATAAAAGATAGGTAATTAGAAAAAGTGGATGGATCTTATGCAAAAGGGAAAGGTATGCAGAGACAGAGGGAGTGGGAAAAAGGGAAGAGGAAGGGGATGAAAAAGGGTTCAGATGTGTTGTCCATGTACTAACTGCCCACGACAAATGCAATAACTACATACTGCGAACATGTACAAGTAAAAATAAGGGGCAAAGACTTAGAATGATGGATTTTTTAAATTGGTAAATATTCATAACATGCGAACTTTGATTTAGACAATGTCTGTCACACAAAGTGGCATGTTATGTTTGTAGACAAACAACTTAGAAGGGCACGTCCAGCTGAGCTGCATATGACCATAGATGCTTTTGTTCTTTGCTTCTTGCATTTTGTTTCCTGTGGTGTACATATTAACTTTTTTAAAAAAATAATAAATGTTATTTTTAAAACTCAACAGGGCCAGCAAGATAGCTCAGGGGACTAAGCATCCGCTTAGGCAGGCTCAGGGATCAGGATTCGATCCCTGGCACCATATGCCGCACCAGCTTCACCCCCCAGGTGCTCTGGGCCAGCTGCTGAGTCCAGGCATGGTGGCACACACCTGTAATGCCAGCACTGGGGAGGCTGAAAACAAGAGGATCACTGTGAGTCTGAGCTGTGTAGCGAGACCCTTTTTCAAATACATAAAGAACCTTAAGAAAATAAAATGATGTTTAAAATATTAACCATTCCAATACACCCCCAGGAAAACTGAAAATATATCTCTACACAAAAATTTGCAAACATCCATAAAAGCATTACTCCTAACAATGCTCAAAAAGGAAATAATACAAATGCTCACAGCTGATAAGCAAAGAAGCAAAACTGAGGTGTCCATGTGGTGGAACATTATGTGGTTATAAAATAGGTAACGCATTCCACATATGTTTATATCATGCTTTTGACATGGGTGAAGCTTAAGGCTGGCATGCCACATGAAAGAAGCATGAAAGAGACCATATAATGTATGAGTCCGTTTATATGAAATGTTCATAGAAGAAAATTCCTAAAGACACAAAGCAGATGAGTGCCTGCCAAGATTCTGGAAAGGGGAAGAACTGAGGAGTAAGAGTGTGGGCTTTCTGATGGGACTGACGAGAATGTTCTGGAACTGGATAGTGGCGATGGCTTCCCCACCTTGCACATATCCTCAGAACCACTGATTTGCACATTACTTTTAAAATAGTAGATTTCATGGTATGTGAATTGTATCTCAACAATAAAATAGAAACCACAAACCAATGTATCATAAAAACACATGCAAACATCCTCTTAAAATATTAGCAAGTTGAATCCAACAATATAGTAAAAGGTTAATATGGCCATATGGGTTTGAAATATCAATGAATTGTGCCACATTAATATAATAAGGTAAAAACTATAATTATCTCCGTGGACACAAATTGACAAGATTTAGATCCCCTTATGATGAAAAGTATCAGCACATCAAGAACAAAAAAGAGCAACAGACATTTATTACTCACAATTCCTGATTTAAGAAGCTGGATGTGGCTTAACTGGGTGTGTGGAGCTCAAGGTCTTCCAGGAGACTGTAGTCAGCGGTTAGCTAAGTTTGCAGTCGCTCTCCTCTGAAGATTCAACTGGCAGAGGACATTTCTAAGTTATTCGCATGACTGGCAACATTCAGTTCCTTGCCAGTTACTGAACTGAAGACCCCTGTGCTTCAGTAACTGTTCACAGGAGATCTCCTTCTGTTCTTTGCCAGATGGGCCTCTCCCAAAAAAGCACTGGCTTCCCTTAGAAAAAAACTAGCAAGGAAAAGTGAGCCACAAAATGGAAGCTATGGGCCATCTTAGTATATGTGCTGTGGAAGCAAGTACACTATAGTTGTTTCATAACCTAAACGTGTGTGTGTGTGTGTGTGTGTGTGTGTGTGTGTGTGTGTGTGTATTTGGTCTCAATACGCAGCTTGGACTTGCAGTGATCCTCCTGTTTTTAGCCTCCCCAGTGCTGGGATTACAGGCATGTGCTACCATGCCCTCGGTAGCCAGCCCATCGTGCCTGGAGGTGGGACCAGCACAGCATGTGGTGCTGGGGATCAAACCCTGGCCCCTGTGCTTGCCTAAGCAGGCACTTAGTCCGCTGAATTATTTTGCCAGCCCTTTATAACCTAAACTTTAATATGACATGCCACCACTTCTGCTATGTTCTGTTCACTGAAGCCAGTTAGTAAGTCGAGCCAACACTCCAAGAAAGGAATTGTACAGCAGTGTGAATAACAGGAAGTAAGATCTTCATGGCTAGCATATAGATTACCTACTACAAAGACATATACAAATAACTACAGTTAACCGTATTAATTCTATATTTAATGGTCAAATAGTGAATGCTTTCTTCCCTAACAGAAAAAAACCAAAAGGATATACATTCTAACTCCATTCACCATGCTAAAGGATCTTTTAAATGCAATTAAACTATATAAGGATAAATAAGACACAAAAATCAGTAAGGAAAAAAAATGACCTTTGTTTCAAAGATAGATTTGTTTCTAAAGGAAATTATGAAGAATATACCCTCTCAAAAATCTTCCAATTTCTACAGCAAAAATGGAATTTTTCCAGGCCGTTAAATAAAAATAGGGATGCAAAGACCAGTGATACTACTCTATCATAGTAGTAAATAATGAAAGGTGGTATTTAAAAGTTAAAACTTTGTTAAACATATTTTACCAAAATAAAGAAACATTACAAATAATAATCCTGAAGGATGCGGTTATTCTCAATTACTGAATAAATAAACTTAGCGATCATAAATAAACTTAGTGTTAATAATTGGAACTGTCCTACCAATTTGATTTGAAACTGTCTCATTGCTATTTATTTTTCAATAAAATTATGGAAAAAAATAAAAAATAAAGGAAACACTACAAAAAAGATAATATCAACTTACATAACATCATAAAACACAAATATTTAGGAATAAAGTTTTAAAACATGTGGAAGAGCTCTATGCTGAATAGTACACCATACTAATAAGAGAAATTTAAAGACTTTAGAGAGGTATACTATGTTAATGAGTTGGAAGAGTCAGTACAGTAACAGTGTTAATTTTCTTCAAATTGATCTAGAGATTTAACCTAATGAGTAAAATATCAGCAAGCTTTTCTGTGGAAAATGAAAAACTGATCATAAAAGTTATTTCCATGGAAACTCAAAAAATCTGAAACAGGCAAAACAATCTTGACAAAAAGCAAATTTTGAGATCAAATGGACCAAACAGACATACACAGGTCATCCCACCCAACAGCAACAAAACAGGCATTCTTTTTAAGTGTCCATGGAATATTAGGATGCAAAATAATCTTCAACAAACTTAACATTTATATCATTTCAATTTTTTTTTCTGAGCACAATAGCATGAAACTAAAAATTAGTAACAGGAGGAATCTTAGAAAAATTTTCAAAAGGTAGAAGTTAAGCAATATGCTCCTCAATAGTGAGAGGGTCATGGAAGAAATCAGAAGGAAAATTAAGAAATATCTTCAAGCCAATGACAGTAGAAATACAATATGCCAAATCTTGTGAGATGCAGTAAAAGCAGGTCTTGAAGTAAATTATTCCAATAAGCACCTGCATTTGAAAACAAGACCTCACATAGGAACACTGTGCCTCTAGGATCTGGAAAGAAAAATAAAGTAAACCCCAAATTAGAAGAAGGAAGCAAATAGTAAAGCTCAAAGAGATTGAGAAATAAGTCAAATAGAGGCTGGAGAAACCAGTCTCAATAAAACCAAGAGTTTGGGGTTTTAGGATTTTTCTTTTTTTAATAAAATCAACAAACTCCCAGCTAGATTAAGGAAAAAGAGAGAGGCTCAGTAAATAAAAAGAGAAATGAAAGTGGATATAGTACAATGAATAACTCAGAAACAAAAAGATTCTTGAGACTATTGTTAGCAATTATATATCAACAAATTAGATAACCTAGAGGAAGTATATAAATTCTTAGAGAAAATGCAGCCTATTAGTCAGGAAAAAATAGAAGGCCTGAATTGACCAATAATAAATAAAGAGATTGATATGGTAATTAAAAACCTCCCCAAAAATAAAAGCCCAAGAGCACCTGGCTTAACAGCTGAATCCTATCACACATTCAAAAAAGAATTCAGACCAATCTTTCTGACACACTTCCAAAACACAGAATCAGAGTTAATATTTCTGAGCACGTTTTATAAGTTCAGTATTACCTTGATTATAAAGTCAAATAAAGACTTCAGAAGAAAAGAAAATTATAGGCAAATATCTTTGATAAAAATAAATACAAAATTCTCAACAAAATGCTAGCAAAGAAAGTTTGAAGATACATAAAAAATCATTATGTATGATGACCAAATAGGATTTATCCCTGTAGTACAAAGCTAGTTTAACATATGCAAACCAATCACACTAAGAAAATGAAAGATACAAAGCACATGGCCATCTCAACTGAAACAGAAAAGGCATTTAATAAAGTTCAGCAGCTTTTTTCAATTAAAAACTCTCCATAGTTTAAAGATGGGAGGCAATCTCTTTAACATAATATAGGCCACTTCTGGAAAGCCCACAGCTAACATCATAATCAATGGAGGAAAAATTAAAAACTTTTACCCTAAGATCTGAAACAATATAAATATGACCACTATTGCTTCTTTTATTCAACATTAAACCGGAAGTACTATAACAAGCAATCAGACAAGAAAAAGGAACAAAATGCATACAGACCAGAAAAATAGATATCGCTTGGTGTAGATACTATGACCCTCTGTAGATAATCCCAAGATCTCCACAAAAAGTTAGAATATATAAATTCAGTACTTGTACAATTAAAAATCAGCATACAAAATCAGTTTCATTTCTGCCCACCAATAAATACCTATGCAAAAGAAAACAGCTCATTTGTGATAGCTTCAAAAAGAATAGAAAAGAGAGACAAACTGGCAGAGCAGCTAGTGATAGCAGTTCAGCTTCTCCAGGACAAAGTCTGAAAAGCAATAGCTTAGAGAGGAAGTAAAGTAAGAGGAGGGTACACAGGAACCCATGAGGAAACTGATAGAGGAGAGGAAAACAGGCTTAAGTGATACGGGAGAGGTGGACCCTGCTGCAGAGGAGAGCCTGTGGCACCTCTGACAGCAGCTGGTGTGGTGTGCCACCAGCTGGGAGGCCACATCAAACTAACAACTTCTCTCACAGAAAATCAGAGAACCACACAAGATGAGGAAAATCTTGCACAGTTGGAGACAGCAGAAAGAACAAAAGACACTTCCTGAACAACAGAATCAACAGTGACCATCATACAAGCACCCGAGGACACAGTTAAACAGAGCAAGGACTGGGAATTACTTGGTTCTAACATTCACAGGCCAATTTTGACCGAGTCACACAGGATTGGAGACACAGATTGGTGTTGTGTTCCCACTGCTAAGGCAAGACCCAAAATAGGGGATTATGGTACATTATTTCTCAAGTAGTCCTGATAGGTACCATTATAACAGATTAGCTTGTTACTGTTGTAGCTGAATTGACTGCATAAGGATAATCCTCACTCAGTGGACAATTAACTTGTTTGTCAAATCCAGAGCAACAGAATCCATCACACCCAGGGAGAGGGAGAGGGACAGCAAACATTCCTCACCCAAGAACTTGGCCTCAATCAAACTCTGCAAGAATGCCTGCAACCAGGCAAAAAGTTCTGAGCCAAGGTAACTGTGCTATTGTGGTAGAGAAATCAGAGGAGTTATTAAGGTGTAAGAACTCAATCTTTCTGGCAAAGAAGCTACATAGAAATCACATATGCAGTGTTTCACTGGAATACCTGATCTATGTTCCCATTGGCATCTTATTGCTTTATGTTTTTATATGTTTCTTGATGTATTTAGTAAAGTGGGGTTATTTCTTTATGGTTTCATATGTTTATTTGGTTGATTCTCTTGTATCTTTGTTCTTTTATTGGCTCTGATTTAATTGGTATCTAGGTTCTTTCCCTCATATCAACTTTTCTTTTAACACAAATGTGCATGGACACATTTTATTTGTTTGTTTGTTTGTTTGTTTGTTTATTTATTTATTTATTTATTTATTTATTTATTTATGTGGAACTGGGGATTGAACTCAGGCCCTTGCGCTTGCCAGAGAAGCGCTTATTCCACTGAGCCATCTCCCCAGCCTCGTATCAGCTTTTCATCTTAACTTTAAACCCTAGTATTATTGAAATATATTTTTATTCTTTCTCCAAACATTCAAACTCCTTCCAAGTTATGAATATGCCAAGTTTAGCTCCCTCATGGTCACCTATCTTCACTAGTATAATTCCTAATCTTCCCCATCCTAAGCCTTTGGATCCTCCATATCTTAGCTACTTAATTGTCTTCCCTACTCCCTATAAGCAAGTTCTCACAACCACATAGCTTTCCTCAATCACAGAGTAAACCTTCTTCCTCCCATATCTCACCCTTGACCCCATAAAATATCCTCTGATAACTCTCAATACTAAACCTCCAAATCAATTGGAAGTACTCTAATAAAATCAGACCCACATAAACCTTTTCTTCCCATCTACCACTAATCTCCCCTTCAAATTTCCCCCTTCAAGCCTGACACTACTCATCCAAACACCTCTCATTCGACCCAGCCCAACCTACCTACCTCACTGCCAAGCCACCACAAATAATAAACTGTCCTAGTGTGCAGAAAAAGTAGACAAAAGGAGGAAGGGTAGCAATTCTAATATTAGACATGATAAACTTCAAGCTAAAATTGACTAGAAGAGACAAAGAAGGTCACTACATACTAGTTGAAAGAATGATCTAACAAAAAGAGATAACATTGGTAAACATATATGTACCACCTATCTGGACCACCTCAGGACCAGGGAGATAGTTGAGGGGTGTAAGCGCCTGCCTGGACCACCTATCTTCATAAAATAAAAATTGCTAAAGTTAAAAGACCAAATAAACATTAACACCATCATGGGGGGGATTTTAATACCCAACTTTTGCAAAGATAAATCTATTAAACAAAAAACTAATAAAGAAATCACAGAGCTGCACATTACCCTTGAGCATATAGACTTAATGCATATATATGGAGTAGCTCACCCCTCCACAACAGAGCATGCATTGTTTCTAGCAGCATGTGGTACTTTTTCCAAAATAGATCACTTACTGGTCCACAAAGCATGCTTAACTATCTATAAAAGAATTGCAATCACCCATATGTATTATCAGACCACTGTACAATGAAAATAGAAGTCAATGACATAAGAAATTTTGTAAAATGCAAAATCCTCTGGAAAATTAACAACATATTCCTATGCAACCAATTGGTAACACAAGAAACCAAAGAAGAGTTTTAAAATTTTGGAAGTTAAGGACAATGATTATACAACTCAACAAATCTTCTGGGACACTTGAAAGCAGTCCTAAAAGGAAAATTTGTCACAATAAGTGATTACATACAGAAAACAGAACAAGCCCAAATAACCTTGTAAGAAATCTGAAGATAATATGACAAACAACGAACAGCTCCAAATTGAAATTAAGGAGGGAAATACAAAAAAAAAAAAATTAACAAATCAAAGAACTGGCTCTTCAAAAGAATAAATAAACTAGATAAGACCTTCACAAGACTTACCAAGAGAAAAAGACTCACATCATTGCAATTAGAAATGAAAAGAGTGAAGTCAAAAAACAGACCCTATCAAAATCCAAAAGATGATGACTACTTTGAAAAATTATATTCCAATAAGTTGGCAAATTTTGAAGAAATGGACAGATTTCTAGACACATACAAACTACCAAAGTACTAATCCTAGAAGACATAACTTTTTTTTTTTTTTTCAGTACTAGGGATTGAACTCGGGACCTTGTGCTTGCCAGGCAGGCGCTTATTCTACTGAGCTATCTCCCTGGCCCAAGACATAAATATTCTTAACAATTCAATAACAAGCAATGAGTTTAATTCAATAATAAAGAATCTACCAACTTTTTTAAAAAAGCACAGGACCTGATGGATTCATAGCTGAATTCTACAGAACCTTTAAGGAGGTTATATCACCAACACTCCTCAAATTCTTCAACAAAACAGAAAGGGATGGAATGCTCCCAAATTCATTAATGAAAAATAGTATCACTCTGATCCTCAAATGAGATAAAGACCCAACTTAGAAAGAGAACTATAGGTCAATCCTTTTAAGAATATAGATGTAAAAATCCTTAACAACATATTAGCAAATAGAATGGAGCATATTATTAAAAGGATGAACAGCACAATCAGGTAGGTTTCATCCCAGAGATGTAAGGATGGTTCAACATACACCAATCAATAAATGTAATACATCCCATAAATAGGAGCATAGTCAAAAACAAAATGATTATGTCAATAGACACAGAAAAGGCTTTCAACAAAATCTGACATCCCTTCATTATAAAAACCCTAAAGGAAACAGATATAGAAAGCATATGGCTTGTGTTTAGATGAATCCCCAAAGCCTCATGTGGTCATAGGTGGTGATTTTTCATTGATGGATGCATCTAGAGTATGTGATACCAGGGTTGATCCATGGTACAAATCTTGGATCACCTCCTAAGAGTGGGGAGCCTGGATAAGATACAAAGGAAAGAGTGAGCTATGGTCATCCCTTGTTGCTGCATCCTGTGCAGCTCTTGATGTTCCCTGAAGAAAGTGGCGAGAGGATCAAAAAATAAAGACAATAGATGAAAGCTGGGGTCAGGCTGAACAACCACTATAGGGATGTTTATGTATACATTTGACAAAGTTAGTGTCCTGAGACGCAATGTTGCCTAGTGACTAATGACTAGAATTTTCTCAGGAGAGGTATTTTAGGACTGAAGCAGCTTGATGGCCTTAGGCACTCTTCATTCTTGGACCAGCCTTTCCTTGCCCCCACATATGTGACCAATCCAGCTTCAGCTGCTCCCTATACCTTGTGGTTTGCTATCTTCTGTCCACCATGTACTGTTTCTTCTCTACAATGCCTATCTGCCATGACACTCTGCTTTGGAGCCAGCTGACTATGGACTTTACTAAACTTTTGCTCCTTTAATTTTGGGTGTCAGATAGTTTGTCTCAGCAACAAGAGAAAAGTAAGAAAGACAGAATGACTATACCTAAATATGATAATGGCTATTTATGACAAACCAATGACCACTATCATACTAAATGAGAAAAAATAAAAAGCATTCCCCTTTAGCATCAGGAACAAGATGAGGGTGTCCATCATCACATCTTCTATTCAGCATAGTGCTTGAAACATTAGCTAGAGCAATTTGGCAATAGAAAGAGATAAAAAGGATACATACAACAAAGATAGAACTCAAATTGTCATTATTTGCATATGAAATTATATTCTATATGGAAGACCCAAAGGACTCCACCAAAACACTCTTAGAATTGATAATCAACATTAGCAAAGTAGCAGGATGCAAAATCAGTACACAAAAATCATTAGCATTTAAGTACACCAACAGTGAACAGGATGGGAAGGAAAATATGAAAATAGTACCATCATAATAGTTAAGAGAAATGAAATATCTGATAATTAATCTAACCAAGGAAACGCAAGACATCTACAAAGAAAACTTCAGTACCCTGAAGGAAATTGAAGAGGATATCATAAAATGAAAAAATACCCCATGCTCCTGGATAGGTAGAGCAAATATTTTCAAATGGCCATGTTTCCAAAACTATTATACAGATTCAATGCAGTCTCAGTCTAAATGCCAACAGCAAACTTTATACATCTAGATAAAACAATCCTAAAATTCATATGGAATCAGAGGAAACCCAGAATAGCAAAAGTAATTTTGGGGAATAGGAACAGGTGGCACAGCAATAACTGACTTAAGATTATACTACAAAGCAAGAGTGATAAAAATGGCATGGTACTGGACAAAGAAAAAACAGACACATGGACCAAAGGGACAAAACCGAGTATACAGAAACATCTGCAGACATATTCAACTATTTGAACTTTGACACATGAGCCAAAGGCCTATGTTGGAGAAAAAATAGCATATTCACTAAGTGGTTTTTGGGAAAACTGGTTACCTGTTTGTATAAATATGAAACTGGATTCTTATCTTTCACCATATACTAAATTAAAATAAAAATGGATAGAATATCTCAACATTAAAACAAAGCATTACACCTTTTGGAGATAAAATAGGTAAAACATTCAAAGACATAGGCATAGGAAAGGATTTTCTAGAAAAAAAACTCAATCACATAAAAAAAAACAACAGCAAGAATCAGCAAATAGAATTATAACAACTAAAAAATTTCCACACAGAAAAAGAATCAATAAGGAGAGTGAAATAGGAAAAAAATCTCAGCTATTCCTCAGACTAAAATATCTGTAATATACAAAGCTGAAAAAATTAAACCACCTAAAATTAAAAGCCCAGTCAAGTAATTGGCAAGAAAAATGAACAGATAGTTCACTGAGGAAGAAATACAAATGACCAACAAATATATGAAAAAATGTTCAACATCTCTATTAGAGAATGCAAATTAAAACAGGGCTAAGATTTCATTTCACTTCAGAAAAAAATGTTAATCATTAAATGAAACTAACAAATGCCAGGGTGGCTGTGATGAAAAAGAAACCTTCCTGCATTGTTGGTGAGTTCACAAACTAGTATAACTATTATAGAAATCAATATGGAGATTTCACAAAGAAATGCAATTTGAACCAGCTATTTCCTTGCCAGATATCTTTCCCAAAGAGATTGAGTCATCATACTACAGTGATACAAGCCTAACAATGTTTATAGCACCTCAATTCATAATACCTAAATCCTGGAAGCAGATTGTATACCAATAAACTGACGACTGGACAAACAAAATGTGATATCTATATATAATGGAATACTACTTGGCTATAACAAATGACACATTTGAGCCATTTGTAAGAAAATGGATACACCTAGTAAATATAATATCGAGTGAAATAAACTGGACACACAAACTTAAATACCATTTGGTATCTCTCTCTTTTTTGTGGAAGAAAAAGGGTTTTTAAAAAAATTATAATGCCCAATATAATATCAACAGTAATTAGTAAGCTTTCATAAAAGAACATTAAACATACATTTGTTCATAAGTTCAGTAGTTATTTCTATAAAATTCTCAAAACTTTAAAGTCCTACAGAAGACTAATTTTTTAAAACAAAATGATCAAGACATTGTGATTCAAAAATAGAAAAGGAGGCAATCAAATAATGGTCGTAAGTTATATGATTGTTATTATGGTCTTAGTTCTTTTTCATAGTCTAATACTTTTCAATACATTTATGATGCTGTGGAACCTTCATTACAAGCTCAGTTTGAAAACATTTCCATCAGGCTGGAAAAGAAAATGAAAGTCCACATGTCTGTACCCTCCATTCCCAGTCCCAGCCATAGGCAGACGCTACTTTACGTGGTCTCTGCTTGTTTCCTATAAGTGAAGCTATGTCTTATGCTGTATTTTATGACTTACTTCTTTTGATAACATAGAATTTTTGAGGCTCATCTATGTTTTAGTAAAAAGTAGTGCTTTATAGTTGTCTATTTCCTGATAGTATTCCATTGTCTAGATATATTCTGTTCTGTGTTAGCACTCACCAGTTAATGGACATATGGATGGTTTCTACTTCTTGACTGTTATGAATACTGCTATGAATGCTACCATACAACTCTGTACAGATACATCTTTTCATGTATCTTGGTTACATATACCTAAAAATGCAAAGATTGAGTCACATAATGAATCTGCAAGGTATATTGTAAGAAAATTGCTAATGTGTTTTCCACAATGTCTGGACCAGTTTACAATTCCTACCAACAATATATGAGGACTCCAGTTTCTCTACATCCTTATGAACACTTATGATGTCTCTTTCAGCATAACCATTTTAATTTGCATGAGGCAATATTTCACTGGGCTTTTGGTTTGCATTTCTGTTATGAATAGACTGATACTGAATATTTTGGATATGTTTATTATTTGCTCATGTATCTTTTACGGACAAATGCCTATTCTAAATCTTGTTTTAGGGGTACTTTTCTTTTTTCTTTTCTGTTATTGATTTAGACAGTCGTATATGTAGAATATAATCTTTTGTCAAATACATGACTTGCAAATATTTTCTTCAGTGGGACCAACAATAACAGTTACTAATTACAGAATCTTTTTTTTTAAATGATGACATTTTTAAGCTTTAAAAAATGTTTCCCCTACATGTTCCCATATAACAAGAGTGCTAAAGTTACCAGATTAACTTCAAGAAACAAAATCAGTACAACCAGTATCACAGTATTTTATAATGCAATGTAGTTGGTCTTTGTTATTGTCCTACACTCTTTTTATCCATAATTTTATTGAGAAACAAATAACAATGAGACAGTTTCAAACCAAATTGGTAGGACAGATTCAATAATTAACACATTGCATACATTCTTCCTAGTGGTTAACTGCTGTACAAGATGTGGACTTGATATCCTATTTACAAACACCATTAGAACAAATCACTCTATTCATTAAGAGAATGCACCTATATATCTATCCTAACCACTTTGAATACACAGATAAAAAATGGACATTCATTTGTATACCCTTTTTTGTTATGTTCCATCATTTAGATATTATAGGTGTATAAACTCAGCAAAATATTCTAAAAGAGTTCAGTAGTCCATAATAGTATTGGGTCTTCCGCTTCACTGGCAATGTCAGAAATTGTTGACCTGAGTAC
>NW_004524624.1:4093815-4101907 GCF_000260255.1 Octodon degus
TCCAAGCATCAACCTACTATTACAAATTGCCATCTTCAGTGCAGTTGCTTAGTTCACAGGTATCAGCATATATAGTTAGTCAGGGTGAGAATCCTTCCAATTAACTGCTAGATTTGAAAATCTGAAGATTCTCAGGATCATTGCTTTACCCATCTGGTACATATAACTGTATGGCTTTGCCTCTGTCATGTTTCCTAGCTCTTCTCCTTGCTCTCTCTTCATTGTATAGTACTCAAATTCTTACTTTCCTTTTAATTGTGTTATACCTTTCTATTTGTACTTTTTCTTTGGGTTCTTATACTAGGGAGACTATATGATATTTACACATGTATGTCTGTTTTATTTCACTTATGAGTGTATCTTCAAGTGGCATTCACTTCAATATAAAGCCTTCGAGTTTATCATTCTTTACAGCTGAGTAATATTCCCTTTTATAAAAATATCACATCTTTTTCATCCATTCCTCAGGTGATGGACATTTTGGTTCTTTCCAAGATTTGGCTATCACAAATTGTGCTGCTATAAACATACGTGCACATATATCACTATGATGTGATGTTTTCAGTTCCTCTGGAAAATTCCCATTGGGGGATAGCTGGTTTGAGTGGGATTTCCAGTCCTAGTTTTAAAAGGAGTCTCCACACTGATTTCCATAATGGTTGCACTAGTCTACATTCCCACCAGCAGTGGAAAAGAGTTCCTTTTTCCCCACAGCCTCTCCAACATTTGTTGCTGGTTGATTTCTTTGATAGCCATTCTTTCTGGGTTGAGATGGTATCTCAGTGTTGTTTTAATTTTCATTTCATGGGTGGCTAGTGATGAGGAGCATTTTTTAATATATTTATTCGCTTCTATAATTGCGTCCTCTGAGAAGTGTGTGTTCATCTTGGATGCCCATTTCTGGACTGGGTCCTTAAATTTTGGGGCCATAATGGTTTTTATTTCTTCATAAATTCTAGAGAGCAGACCTTTGTCTGAGTGCTTATTAGTTAAGGTTTTTCCAAATTTGTGGGTTGTCTTTTCATGCTGTTGGTAATTTATTTTGATGTGCAAAAACTTCTCACTAAAAGGAGGTCCCAGTTGTTAATTCTTTCAAGTATTACCCATGGGATTTGACTTTTATTTATGAACTCTTTGTCTACCCCTATGTCTTCAAGAGTTCCTCCTACTTTATCTTCCAGGAGATTTAGTGTTTCTGCTTTAATGTTTAGATCTTCAATCCATTTTGACTTTAGCTCAGTGCATGGTGATAGACCTGGGCAAAGTTTTAGTTTTTGGCATGTAGAGAGCCAGTTTTTCCAGCACCATTTGTTAAAGAGGCTGTCTTTCTTCCAGTAAGCATGTTTGGCCCCTTTGTCAAAGACAAGGTGGCTGAATGTGTTTGTAGTGGCTTCTGCATTTTCTAATCTATTCCATTGATCCTTAAGTCTATTTTGTTGCCAATAGCATGATGATTTTATCACAGTAGATTTATAGTATAATTTCAGGTCAGGAATTGTAATGCTGCCTGCCTTGCCTTTGTTGCCCAGGATTGCCTTTGCTATTCTAGGATTTTTCTGGTTCCAAATAAACTTTAGGAATGATTTCTCTAGGTTTGTGAGGTATGTTGGTGGTATTTTGATGGGGACTGCATTAAATCTATACAATTTTGGGAGTATGGCCATCTTCACAATGTTGGTTCCTCCTATCCAGAAGCAGGGAATATCTTTCCATTTTCTGAAATCCTCTATGATCTCTTTTTTCAGAGTACTGTAATTTTCATTGAATAGATCTTTAACTTCTTTAGTTAGATTATTTCCAATGTATTTCATTTCCCACAGTGTTATTGCAAAAGGTATTGTGTCTCTAATTTCCCTCTCAGTGTGTTTGTTATCTATGTAAAGGAATGCTATTAACTTTTGGGTATTGACTTTGTATCCTGCTATGTTCCTGAATTTGTGCATTAATTCTAGTAACCTCTTGGTAGAGTTTTTTGGGTCTTCCAATTGAAGTATCATGTCACCTGCAAATAATGATAATTTAACTTCTTTACCTATTCTTATTCCTTTTATTTCTCTCTGTTGTCTAATAGCTCTAGCTAATGATTCTAGAACTTTATTGAATAGGATTGGTTAGAGAGGAGTTTCTTATCTGGTACCAGATCAGAGATTAAAAGATTTCAGTTTTTCCCCATTTAGAATTATGTTAGCCATTGGGTTTTCATAGATAGCTTTTATCAGATTGAAGTAGAAACTGTCTATTCCAATTCTCTGTTGGACTTTAAACATGAATGAGTGTTGGACTTTATTTAAAGCCTTTTCTGCATCAATTGAGATGGTCATGTGGTTTTTAGATTTGCCTCTATTGATATAGTGTATTCCATTTATAGATTTGTGTATATTAAACCATTCTTGCATCCTTGGGGTGAATCCTACCTTGTAATGGTGAATAATCTTGATGATTTGCTGTATTTTATTTGCTAGGATTTTATTGAGGAATTTTTCATCTATGTTCATGAAGAAGATTGGCCTGTAGTTCTCCTTTTTAGTTGTGTCTTTCCCTGGTTTTGGTATCAGTATAATACTTGCCCCCAGAAACAATTCTGGGAGGATTGCTTCCTTTCAATTTCATGAAGAGTTTGAGGTGTATAGGGATTATATCTTCTGTAAATTTCTTGTAGATTTCAGCTGTGAATCCATCAGGACCTGAACTTCTCTTTGTTGGTAGGGTTTTTTTTTTAAATTAGATTTTGTATTTCACTGGCTGTTATTGGGTTATTGAGTGTCCTTTTATCTTCTTCATTCAGTATTGTTATCTTGTACCTTTCTAGGTATCTGTCCATTTCTTCTGTGTCTTCTATTCTGTGAAAGTAAAGATTCTCAAAGTAACAGTTCATAATCTTAATTTTCACTGGGTCTGTGGTAATTATACTCTTTTCATTCCTTATTGCTTGTATTTGAATTATTTATTTCCTCTTTTTGATGAGGTTAGCTAGGGGCTTATTAATTTTATTTAATCTTTCAAAGAACCAGCTTTTTGATTCATTAATTCTTCAAGCTATTTTCTTCATCTCGATTGAATCAATTTCTGCTCTAATCTTTATCATTTCTTCCCAGCTTTGGGCTTTAGGCTTGGTTTGCTCTTCTTCTTAGATGTTGGAGGTGCAGCATAGGAGTTTTTATCTGTTCCTATTCTGTTTTCCTAATGTGTGAGTTCACAGCTATAAATTTTTCTCTAAGAACTGCTTCCATTTAGTTTTGTCAGAGAAGGGTATTCCATAAAAATAAACTGCTTTCATTGAATCCCATGTATTCTGATAAGTTGTTCTTGAATTTTCATTGAATTGTAGACATTGTTTAATTACTTGTTTAATTTCATCTGGGATATATTGGTTACTGAGGAGGGTGTTGTTTAATTTCCATGTATTAATGGGGTTTTTCTGGTTCTTTGGTCATTTATTTCCAGTCTCATTGCACTGTGGTCAGATAATATGCACGTAATAATTTCTGTTTTCTTGCATATACTTAAGCATGACCCATGGAGCGGTGTGTGGTCTATTTTAGAAAATGACCCATGTGCAGCAGAGAAAATGTGTATACAGCTGTGTTTGGGTGGAAACTCTGTATACTCCACTAAATCCATTTGTTCCAAGATCTGGTTCAGTTCTGCTACTTATTTGCTAATTTTTTTGTCTGGTTGACCTATCTTTTGGGTATAAGGGGTTGTTAAATTCTCCTGTTAAGACTGTGGTATTGGATATTAGATTTTTCATGTCTATTAAGATTTGTCTTACACAGTTGGGTGCTCCCGTGTTTGGTGCATACATATTTATGAGTGTTACCTCTTCCTCTTGAATTTTTCCCCTAACCAATATAGAGTGGCCTATTTTGTTTGATCAATCTTGGTTTGAAGTTGAGACTGCCTGAGATCAGGATTGCTACCCCTTCTTTTTTCCGAGATATTGGGGCATGTGGTATTATTTTCCATGCTTTGACTTTCAGTCTCTGAATTTCTTTATAAGTTGTTTGTTTCTTGTATCCAGTATATTGTTGTAGTTTGCTTTCTCATTGACTCTGCCAGTCTATTTCTGCTAATTGGTGAATTGAGTCCATTTATACTGATGGTTATAATTGATATGTATTCACTTATGATTGGCATGTTACTTATCTCCTGTTGTTTACTCCTTTTTCTCTTGTGTTTAATTGTTTACCCTATTTAGTGCATTCCTTCCATTCTCATTCATGGAGTTCTGATCATTTTGGTCCCTCTCTAGAACATCTTTCAGTAGCCTGTGTAGGGTTGGCTTTGTCATCATGAAATTCTTTAGTAGTTCTTTGTCATGGAAGTATTTCACTTCTCTATCAAACTTGAAAGAGAGTTTTGAAGGGTATAGTAATCTGGGCTGGAAATTTTTCATAGAGGACTTGAAGTACTCTGCTCCATGCTCTTCTTGACTTCATGGTTTGTGAAGAGAAGTCTGCCATTATTCTGATGGGTTTTCCTTTAAATGTAATCTGTTTCTTTTCTCTACTGGCTTTCAGTATGTTGTTCTTGTGCTGGATTTCTGGGATCTTGACTATTTTATGTGTTGGTGTGTTTTTAATTGGGTTGATGTTATTTGGAGTTCTGTATGCTTTGGTTGCCAGAATATCAGATTGTTTCCCCATATTTCTGCTATCACTTCTGCCCATATACTTTTTATATCATTTGTATTGACTCCTTCTTTCTCATTGATGCCTATTAGTCTCACGTTGTTCATCTTTACATCGTCTTGCAGGTGATGAATTATTTTTTTCCTGCATCCTAGTTGTTTTTAAGAGATCTTTTCTTACCTTTTTACTAGCTGCACCAGCATCTTCAAGATCTGAAACTCTGTCTTCACTTTCACTCAAATGGTTTTGCAAGCTTGTGACTGAGATTTTAAGTTCCCCTATATCTCTTTGACTCTGCTTCATTTGATCTATTTCTTTCCTATATTACTCATTCGAGGTATACATCATTTTTCTAATCTTTATTTTTTCATCAGTGTCATCTTGAGAAGCAGTTATTAATTCTTTCATTATAGTTATCCTTTCTTTTTTTACTTCAGAGATTATTTCCAATCTGATTTCCTCTATATGTTTCTGCATTTGATTATTTACTTCAGACATTATTAATTCAGAGATTTCTTTATTTCAGAGGTTATTTCTGATCTGAGTTCCTCTATACCTTTCTGCAGGTGTTTCTTTCCTTCAGATGCTATTAATTCAGACATTTCAGCTCTGTGATTCCTAATTTCTTCTGTGCTAGTATCTTCTGCACTTGTTCTGGGAGGGCTTGGGGCCTGAGATTGCATTTTGCTCCTTCTCTTTGTCATTTTGTATAGCACTGTCCTCTGACCTTTGGTGTAGAGCTTTGGTGCAGTTATAACCTTAGCACCTACTGAAATTCTTAACCAAGGAAAAATATATGATTAAGGCAGTTATAGTTTTGTATTTACAAAACTACAATAAGGAACACTAATGATATTTAGCATATGACAAACTTTTGTCACTAGTGGGTTTGTATTTTAGACAGTAAGTGCAATCATTATGTCTATATAGCTAAGCAGATATTAAATTGGGAATTTGTATTTAAGTTAGTTCCACTAAGTTCTGTCTGATCGCCTCCCCTTGATGTATCTGGTGTCTTCCAGGCAGACTAGTTCACCCTGGTTATCTTTTGCCCCCTCTCTCAGTCTATAGAGAACGAGGGAGGAAGCTTTTATAGGTCTGAGTCTAGCAAAGTATCTCAGCTTACTGGGTGCAGATCTATGAAGTTTGAATTCATCCAGTTGTGTCTGGCTTGGGTTTAGCTGCTGTGCTCAGCTTCTTCCAGCTGCAGCCTTTGGAAGTGAACCTGTTGTGCCCCTGTGGCAAGACGTTCTGCTCTTGGATTAGCTGGGTGGTTCTGGCCCCTAGTCTCTCTGCAGGGACTTCAGCTGTAGAGTTTCACACCAGGCCTGTATGCCAGGCCTGGACTGGGTCTGGAGGGGTCCAGAGAGCAGAACAGAAGGACTCACTTACAAGTGGGCCTGGGCTGGGTCCAGAAGGATCCAACAGGCAAGGGGAAGTCCAGAAACTCTCCCATACACTTGTCGGGCCTGGGCTTGGGCTGTGTCTGGAGGGTTCCCCAGAGTGCAGAGGAAATTCTCACTCACACACCAGGCCTGGGCTGATTCTGGAGGGATTTGGAGGGATCCCAAGAGCATGACTGAAAGTCTCACTCACTTGCCAGGCTTGGGTTGGATCCGGAGAGGTCCAGCAGGTGCAGGGGAGTGCTGCAGATCTCTCACATGCTCGCTGGGCCTGTGCTTGGGCTGCGTCTCCACTAATAAAATTTTAAAGCATATTTAAAAAAATAAAATACTTTGGAATAAATTTAATCATGTAGGTAAAGACTATAAAACAGAAGCAACTGAAGAATACAGATAGAAATGAAAAGATATGTTGTGTTCGCAAATTGGAAGAATGTTACTTAAATGTTCACATTGTCCAAAACAATAAACAGATAGAGTACAATCTCTATTAAAGCCACATTGACATTCTTTACTGAAATAAAAACTAATAATTTTAAAATTGGTATGGAACCATAAAAGCCAAAGCAATTATGGGAAACAAAGAGCTGAAAGTATCACACTTTGATTTCAAAGGAAATTACACTGCAAAGATAGTAATCAAAATAGAATGGTTCTGGCATGAGACAAACATAGACCAATGCAACAGAATAGAATCCAGAAATAGCCCAACATGCGCTTTCAACTTTTTTTTTTTTTTTTTTTTTTTTTTTTTCAGAACTGGGGATTGAATTCAGACCCTTGTGCTTGCCAGGGAAGTGCTTATTCTACTGAGCCATCTCCCCAGCTCCTGCAGTTAATTTTTGACAGAGGCACCAACAGGCAACAATAGGAAAAGTGTCACCTCTTCAATATTTGGGAAACTGGATATTAACACCCAAAGGAATTAAATGGACACTGACTGTAGAACATACACCAAACCTAACTAAAAAATAAATAAAAGACTTGAACAAAATACCTGAAACCACAAAAATCCTACAAGAAAACACAGGAGGAAAACTCCTTGACATTGACCTTAGCAATGATTTTTTAAACATTACATTGAAAGAAAACTGTAAAAGCAAAAATAATGAAATGGCACCACATTAAACAAAAATGTTTATGCCTATCAAATGAACCAGTCAATAAAATGAAAAGGAAGCCTATAAATTATGAGAAAATATTTAAAAACCATATATCTGATAAGAAGTTAATACCTAAATTAAATTATATATAAAGACCTCACATAACTCCATTGCAGAAATATAACACAATTAAAATATTGACAAAGGACCTGAAGATACATTTCTTCAAAGATAAGCAAAACTAAGCAGGAAGTACATGAAAAGGTTAATGTCACTGCCATCATAGAAATGCAAATCAAGATCACAGTGCAATATCTCCTCATATATGCTAGGATGGCAGATAGATAGGTGAATAGATAGATAGATAGATAGACAGACAGACAGATAGATAGATAGATAGATAGATAGATAGATAGATAGACAGACAGACAGACAGACAGACAGACAGACAGACACAAGGGGATGGATCTCTTACAGTAAGGAAGTGGCCCAAGGGAACAAGGTGAGGAGTGAGGAAGAAGGGAAGGGGAAATGAGAAAAATAAAAATAGGCCATGTACAGGATCCTAATAATCCCAATTCATGTAAACATTATATGCCATAACATGAGCTAAGATAAGAAATATCAACAAGTATGGATGGTTAATATTTTTAAAAGGACTAACAAGTGTTGACAAAGGCATGGAGAAAAGGGTGCACTTGTGCACTGTTAGTGGAAATGAAGATTGATGCAACCATGACTGGGAACAGGAAGTAGGTTCTTCAAATTAGCACTACCATGTGAACCAGCTGTCATTCACCTGGGAATACACCAAAGAGGAAATGGAATCACTAACTGTATATTTGCACTCTTACTTGTACTGTATCACTATTCACCATTGCTAACCCATGGCAAGAATGAAGTATCTAACAATAGATAAATGAAGACATTGTACTATATGTACACGCAAAGTGTA
>NW_004524624.1:4105873-4107322 GCF_000260255.1 Octodon degus
AAATTTTATACATTAACTACTATTTTAAAAAAACTAATGGAAATTATTGTACAATCATCACACCCATCCTGTATATATACTTGCATGATTTCCCCCCTTCCTTTTTTCCTATCTTTTCTCCATACCCTTTGCTTCATTGTTTAATCCTTATGTTCAGTTTCTTTCCATTTTACTATGTCTATTATACCTTTCAGGTTTTAATTATTCTTTCAAATTCTTACACTAGGGAGACAATATGATATTTACACATGTGCATCTGATTTATTTTATTTATGAGCATACTATCTAGTTGCATCCACCTACCTATAAAGGTCTCAAATCTGTCTTTATAGCTGAGTATAAAAATACCACATCATTTATATAAAAATATCCACTGTATAAAAATACCACATCTTTTCATCTATGCCTCAGGTGATAGGCATTTTCATTGTTTCCAAGATTTGGCTATGACAAATTGTGCTGCTATAATCATGGGTGCACATATCAATATGGTATGATGTTTTCAATTCTTTTGGGAAAATACCTAGAAGGGAATGGCTGAGTTGAATGGGATTTCCAGTCCTAGTTTTCTGAGGAGTCTCCACACTGATTTCCATAGTGATTGTACTAGTCTACACTCCCAACAGTGGAGAAGAGTTCTTTTCCCCAAAGCCTCACCAACATTTGTTATTAGTTGATTTCTATATGATAGCCATTTTTCTGGAGTGAAATGATATCTCAATGTTATTTTAATTTGCAATTCTCAAATGGCCATAGCTGTGGAACATTTTTTTTCATGTATTTATTTTCCACTTCTATTTCTTCCTCTGAGAAATGTGTGTTCATCTCAGATCCCCATATTTGGATTGTGTTTTTAAATTTTGGAGGCATAATATTTTTTAGTTCTTTATATTTTCTAGATAGAAGACCCTTGTCTGAATGATTGTTGGTTAAGATATTTTTTCCCAATTTGTGGGTTGTCTTTCACTCTGTTGGTGATTTCTTTTGACATGCTGAAATTGCTCAATAAGATGAGATCCCAGTTGTTGATTCCCTGAAATATTTCCCATGCAGTTTGGTTTTTGTTCATGAACCCTCTGCCTACCCCATGTCTTCAAGATTTTCACCTACATTCTCTTCTAATAGGTTTAGTGTTTCTGTTTTAGTGTTTACATCTTCATTCCATTTTGACTTTAGTTTAGTGCATGGCAATAGAACCTGGTTTAGTTTTATTTCTCAGCATATGGCGAGCCAGTTTTTCCAGCACCATTTGTTAAACAGGCTATCTTTCTTCCAGTGAACATGTTTGGCCCCTTTGTCAAAGATAAGATGTCTGCGTGCATTTGTAGTTGTATCTGTATCTTCTAATTTGTTTCACTGATGCTCAGGTCTGTTCTTCCACCAGTACCATGCTGATTTTATCACAGTAGCTTTGTAGTCAGGAATTGTAGTGTCTCCTGCCTCACCTTT
>NW_004524624.1:4108377-4109757 GCF_000260255.1 Octodon degus
TTTTTTTTTTGGTTGAATCTTTCTTTGGTTTTGGTATCAGTATAATATTTGCCTCTAGGAATGATTTTGGGAATATTGCTTCTTTTCCAATTTCATTGAGCTTGAGGAGTTTTAGGATTAAATGTTCTGTAAATTTCTTGTAGAATTCACCTGTCAATCCATCAGACCCTGGGCTTTTCTTTGTTGGTAAGCTTTTTATTACATTTTCAATTTCATTTGCAAATATTGGGTTATTCAGAGTTTTTATATCTTTTCAATTTAGTTTTGACAATTTGTACTTATCTAGGTATCTGTACATTTCTTCTGTGTCTTCGATTCTGTAAGAGTAAAGATTTTCAAAACAGCTATTGATGATCTTCTGAATTTCCACAGAATCTGAGGTAATTTTGTCCTTTTCATTCCTTATTGCTTGGATTTGAGTTTTTTCTTTCCTCTTTTTGTTGAGGTTGGCTAGGTTTTTATCAATTTTATTTAATCTTTCAAAGAACCAGTTTTATTTGATTAATTCTTTGTACTATTTTCTTTGTCTCAATTGAATTAATTTCTGCTCTAGTCTAATTTCCTCCCATCATTGGGCTTTGGGCTTGGTTTGCTTTTCTTTTTCTAGAGCTTAAGGTGCAGCATTAGGGCATTTATTTGTTGCTATTCTGTTTTCCTAATATATGAATTACCACTATAAATGTCCTTCTGAGAACTGCTTTCATTGCATCCCACAAATTCTGGTAGGTTGCTTTTGAATTTTTGTTGGAGTGTAGATATTGTCTAATTTCTTCTTAAATTTTATCTGTAACCTATTGGTTGCTGAGGGGAGTGTTATTTAATTTCCATATGTTTATGGGGTTTTGTGGGGGTTTTGTTGTTAATTTCCAGTTTCAATGCACTGTGATCAGATAATATACATGGGACAATTTACGTTTTCTTGAATTTACTTAAGCATGATCTATGGACTAGTATTTAGTCTGTTTTAGAGAATATCCCATGTGCAGCTGATAATAATGTGTATTCAGATATTGCTGGGTGGAACACTCTTTATGTGTCCCTTAAGTCCATTGGCTGAAAGGTTTGGCTCTGTTCTGCTACTTTTTTGCTAATTTTTTTTTTTTTTTTTGTCTACTTGACCTATCTCTTTTCGATAAGAGGATGTTAAGGTCCCCTACTAAGATTGTGATATTGGTTATTAGATTTTTCATGTTCATTAAAATTTGTCTTATATGATTATATGCTCTCATATCTTGTGCATACATATTTATGAGTGTTATCTCTTCTTGAATTTTTCCCCTAACCAGTATGCAGTGAACTTCCTTATCTCTTTTGATCATTCTTGGTTTTAAGTTCAGACTGTCTGTGAACAAAATAACTACCCCTGTTTTTTTCTGAGAT
>NW_004524624.1:4111022-4112652 GCF_000260255.1 Octodon degus
GGTTTGTTCTGGGTAGGCTTGGAGCCTGAGATTGCATTTTTCTCCTTCTTTTTGTAACTTTTCTATTTCAGACAGAATTCTTTATTTTGATTTCTTTGATACTTTTTGTGAAAGTTTGATAGTAAGTACCTGTATCACTGCAAAGAACCTCTCTGAAAAGGGTCTGTTCTTTATGTATCTCTCCTGTGTTGGAGATTCTTTTTTGTGTGTGAGTCCCAAGATTTTGCCTTCTCTATTGATTGAGACATATTGGTTTCCACTTGGCACTATCCTCCACCCTTTGGTATAGGATTTTAGTGAGGTTATTACTCAAATGCCTCCTGATATTATTACTCAAGGAAGAATATGCAGTGAAGGCAGATATGGTATCCTGTTTACAGTAGTTCATTTAGTAATTCTAATAACAGCTAGTGAAATTTAGAAATTGATAAACTTTTCTAACTAATAGATTTGTGCTTCAGACAACAGTAGCAAACATTATAGCTGTATAACAAAGCAGATCATAAATTGGAAATTTGCATTGAAAATAGCTCCTCTGAGTTCTGTCTGGCCACCTCCACTTCATGTACCTGGAATCTTTCAGACAGACTAGTTCACCCAGGTTACCCCCTGCCACCTCCATGCTGCACTGATCCTAACCATAGGTCTGGGCCTCAACTGAGGCCCTGCTGGGCCTAGAAGTATGCCTCAGCTCCCCGGGTCTAGTTCTACCAACTCAAACTCAACTGGCTGGGCCTGGTTTAGGTCTGGCTGCTGGGCTTGACTCCTTCTGGATGTCCTCTGCCAAAGGGGATCAGCTGGACCTTATTCAACCTTTAAACAGAAGAGGCTGGGGAGATAGCTCAGTGGTATTAGCACCTACCTGGCAGGCACAGGCCCTGAGTTCAATCCTCAGTACTGAAAAGAAAAAAAAAAAAAAAGAAGCTGTCATTTGCCACAATTGGGAGGTGTGTGGAGGAACTTGGAGGACACCCTGCTAAGAGAAGTAAGACTTGGAAAGAAAAATACTACATTACCTTATTTCTTTTTCATACAGAAAACTGTAGCATTATTTCATGTGAGATAATGGGTAAGTTCATTTGCTTGGATATAATAACCATTTCACTGTATGTAAGTACAGCAAAGCACCATGTGACCCACCTTAAGTGCATTTTTAACATAATTAAAACACAGATTGGAAATCAACTTGGCAAACTTATACTGTGTGATTTTAAGATGTATTATAAAGCTACAATAACTACTGTAGTGTAGTACTCATATAAAATTACCAAATATATCAGTGCAATAAAACAGATAATCCAGAGATAGACTCACACATATACATTTTTGGTACAAGAGCAGAACCCGTTCAATTAGTAGAAGAAAGCATTGTTTTAAAGAATGGTAGATAAGTACTTTAAATAGTGCTAGAACAACTGAACATTGATACATGGGAAAATTGAACTTGAAACTCAAAAATGACTTGTGGTAATAGAAATAAAAATAGTTGCCAACTATTGGATACAAAGGAACTTTCTGTAGTAACAAACATGTTTGGTGGTTGTCCTGGTTATAAGATTTGCTTAAATTCATTAGATTACACACTTGAGATGTGCACATTTCACTGTAGTTGAGTTTTACCTTGAATATA
>NW_004524624.1:4114197-4117581 GCF_000260255.1 Octodon degus
ACCTCTACAATCAAAATCAAAGAACACTGGAGAAATATTGAAGATATTAGCAGATTGGAAGACCTCTCACATACAAGGATTGGCAGAATTAAAACTATTAAAATAGTTATAATACCAAAAGCATAAAAATTTTAACACCCTTCACAGGACTATTTTAAAAATCCTAAGTTCATATCAAAACAAAGAAGATCCAAAATATCCAAAGCAATACTAACAAAAAGAATAAGCCTGGAAACATCATAATATTGGCTCTAAAATTATATTATAAAGCTATAGTAACAAAACCAGCATGATACTGGCACAAAAGTAATAGAACAGAATAGTGAACACGAAAACAAACACACATGAATACAGTTATCTTGACAAAGTGCCAAAAATATATATTGGAGAAAAGATAACCTCTTCAGTTAGTGGAAAAACTAGGTATATCTATATGGAAGACTGAAGCTATACTGGTGACTTTCACCCTATACAAAAATCAATTCAAAATAAATGAAACATTTAAGAATAATACATGAAACTTTTAAAATGCTGGAAGAAAAATTAAAGAAAACTCTCGAAACCACAGTTACAAAAACTTCTTGTACAGGATTCCAATAGCACAGGAAATAATCAACAAATACATTGAATTTTAAACTTTCTTCACAGCAAAGAAAACAATTAACAGAATAGAGAAAGCCTACAGAATGGGAGGAAATCTGTGCCAGCACCTCTTCTGACAGAGGACTAATATCAGTGATCTATAAAAGGCTCAAAAAAAAAAAAAAAAGACTCAAGAAAACATTATCAAATCAAATGTAATTCAACTGGTAAATGGGCAAACGAATTGAACATACACTTCCCTAAAGAAATACAAATAGCCAAAAAGTATCTGAAAAAAAATGTTCAATATCTGTAGATATTAGGGAACTGTGAATCAAAGCTACATTGAGATTCTATCTTACCCAATCAGAGTGGTCATCAGTGAGAATACAAAAGTCAGTTAATGCTGATAAAGATGTGGAAGAAAAGGAATACTTCTATGCTGCTAGTGGCAGTGTAAGTCAGGATAGCCACTAGGGAAATCAGTATGCAGGTTCCTCAACAAAGTTAAAAATAGAGCTACCATATGACCCAGCCATTCCACTCTGTGGCATACACCCAAAGGAATTAAAGTCAGCATTCTATAAGGATGCCTGCATATCAATGTCCATCACAGCATAATTCACAATAGCCAAGATATGGAACCAGCTTAGGTGTCTATCAATAGATGAATGTGTAAAGAAATTGCAAAAAAAAAAAATACACACACACACACAATTGTGTATTTAGCCACAAAGTAGAATGAAATATCATTTTCAAGAAAATGGATTAAATCAAAGGTCATCATATTAGGCAAATAAGTCACCCTCAGAAAGACAAATGTTATGTTTTGTCTAATATATGGAATCTAAGAAAGATGATATGGGCTGGCCAAATAGTTCAGCAGACTAAAGTGCCTGCTTAGGAAGGTGCAGGAACTGGGGTGCCAACCTTGCCCCAGGGCACACTGAGACAGCAACTGAGACTGGGTGTGGTAGCACATGCTTTGTAATCCCAGTACTTGGGAGGCTGAAAACAGGAGGATCACTACAAGTATGATCTGTATAGTGAGACCCTGTAGACCCTAAATACATAAAAGTAAATAAATAATAAAAATAAAAATAAAAAGATGACATGGAAGTAGGAGGGAGACTATTATTAAACAAGAGGAAGGGAACAAGGGCATACAAGGAAGAGCAAAAGAATGTAAAAAAGTTGTTAATTATATTACAGAGAGATTATCATTTTAACAAATTTTGTTAACATAAAAATTATTTATTATGTTCTATTAAGTGAAATGATGGGTTATAAAACAGAACATATGGCATTATCAATTTTTTATTTTAAAGTGCACTAATACAGAGAGACATTAATAAATTGTGCAGAATGGTGTTTACTTAACCATTTTGATCTGTCTCTGGGAGATGCTGAGTAATTTTTCTTTTATGTAAGAGTATGTAAGTCTTTTATGTAAGACTTATGCTATTATACAATGTCTTTAAGAAGAGGAAATTAAGAATTATTATAAGCATGTGAAGTGATAGAAATGTTAATTAGCTTGATTATAGTATTCATTTCACAATGTATGTGTCTCAAAACATGATGTTATATGCCATAAATATAAATGATTTTGTTAATTATACTTTAAAAAACTCCTGCCAAGTCTTTTTTTTCTGCCAAGTCTTCTGATACCATCCTTGTTCCATTCAGCCATCCACTCCAGTAGAAGACTCAAAAATTAATTTCTGGAGAAGTTGAAATAGTCTTCAGCTTCTCAAGCACCACAAGCACTGCTGAGAGGGATTTTTCTTTCTTTCTTTTCTTTTCTTTTCTTTTTTTTTTTTTCTTGGCTCGTTCTGGCTGCCTCAAGGGCTGGTGTGCTCTGGCTTGTGGGGCTGGGGATTGAACTGCAGTCCCCTGTGCCTGACTGCATTTGCCCAAGTGACACTTTAAACAATTGAGCTATTGGGCAAGCCCCTTCCCCAAGCACTGTTGAAGGCAGAAGTAACAGAATAAAAACAAATATCAAATAAAACTTTACATACTGTTAATAGATTACGTCTTCAAAAAATAATACATTGAAGCTCTAGTTTCTAACATGATAATATTTGGAAATGGGGACTTTCAGAAAATAATTAAAGCTAAATGATGATATAACTAATCCTATCAGATCAGTCTCCCTGCAATAGGAAGTGAAAGAAGTGAGAGCTCTCTCACAAAGGAAAGGCCGTGTGAAAACACAGCGAGAAGCCTGCCATCTGCAAACAAAGAAGAGAGGCCTCACCAGACAGCAACCCTGCTGATGCCTTGATCTTGGACTTCCAGTCTCCAGAATTCTGGGAAAATAAGTTTGCATTGTTTAAGTCACCCAGTCTGTGGTATACATTTTGTTATAGCAGCCCAAGAATGAGGAGCTGTCCAGCCTTCTTTTCCTACTAAACGTCCAGAAATCTGGTAGTAGCTATGTATCCTCCCAAGAGAAGATTAGAGATTTCTCTGGGCAATCACGAGAGATCAATAAGATATCACCCTGAGGATGCCCTATGAGAACAAGCCAAGTAGATTGTGCTATGCAAAGCTGATGATTAAAACAACCCCATTAAAGTACACAGAGTTTTCAAGTTAGCCTTTTAGGTACCTCCATCCTGACACATGAGCAATAATCTAAACTCACCAGCTATTTGAAGAAAGTATCCATCAGAAATATAGAGACCAGAACAAATAGGTAATGAAGAGGAAGGGGCCCGGGAGATGGCTCAGTGGAATAAGTGTTTCCCTGGCAAGCGCAAGGGCCTGAGTTCAATTCCCAGTTCCGCAAAAAAA
>NW_004524624.1:4126356-4131322 GCF_000260255.1 Octodon degus
GTTGAAACTGTCCTTCCGATTTGATTTGAAACTGTCTCATTGCTATCTGGTTATCAATAAAATTTTGAAAAAAAATTACAAGTGGTACAGAATTTCACTAAACAAAATAATATGAATTTCACAGTATTTGTTGTACTGCATAGTGTTGTCTTCAAATTAGTTGTTCACATTACCAAACATATGATGCAAAATTGGCAGAACAAGGGCTGCTGAGATACTTCAGCAGACTAAGTGCATGCTTAGGAAAGCACAGGGACCAGAGTTTGATCCCCTATACCACATGCCACACCAGCCTCACCTCTGGGCATGCTGAGCTGGTGAGTAAGTCCAGGTGTGGTGGTGCATGCCTTTAATCCCAGAACTGGAGAGGCTGAAAGCAGGAGGATCATTACAAATTCAAGCTCATAGTGAGACAAAACAAATCAAGGATTAAATGCTCCTTTCCATAGATAGCATAAATCCACAGTATAGTTGTCTAAGCCATCCTGTTTACGTGCATAGGTCCCATTCAACCAAGCTATTCTCTTCCTGAGTTATTTTTGTAGAAGAACTGAAAACATCATACCACAGCAGTATATGTGTAGCCATGTTTATAGCAGTGCAATTTGTCATAGCTAAATCTTGGAAACAACTCACATTTCTATCAATTGAAGGATGGATAATGAAGATGAGAAAGTTTTACACAGTGGTGTATTATTAAGCTATAAAAAAGGATACATCTGAGGCGTTTATTGGTAAATGGATGCAACTAAAGACCATACTCTGAAGTGAAATAAATCAAATTCATATGTACACACATCATATAATTTCCTTAGTGTGAGGACCTGAAATAGAAAATAAAATTTGAAAAGTACAGTAGATATTTGGAAAAGAAACGAACCTGTTTCAAAAGGAAAGAATTACTGAGTTGAGGAAGACAGGAAAGGGAGTGTGGGAAAGAGATATATCTCTGCATGTAAAGGAAATCATTGACAGACTGAAAATAACAACCTATAAAGTAGGAAGAAACACTGGGCAGATATTCATTTAACAAAGGATTAATATCCAGACTATATAAAGAACTCAAAAATTAATTGGAAAAAATCTAATTTAAAAAAGGAAAAATGATCCAAACAGGCATTTCTCAAAAGAAGAAATACAGAGAACAAATAAATACATGTTATGGTTTGTTTCTTGTTGTGCTCCCAAAGCCTCATGCAGTCACTGGAGCAGGCTTCTGAAGTTTGTGGTTAATCTGTGATCCAATTCGGGGATTATGAGTGTGAGTACTACACCTGCCCTGGGGTGGGTAATTGACATACAACGTGGGGAAAGGAGAGAGGCTTGCTAACTTCCACAGGTGCTGCTCCTCCCTTCGCTTTCTGATGTTTTCTGCCACTATGAACTGCTGCCCTCTGTCATGTGCAACTCTGCCTTGGAGCTAGCTGAGTATGGACTGAAACCTCCACTAACTTCGAGCTAAATAAACCTTTTCTTCCTTAGTTTTGGGTGCCAAGTATGTTGTCCCAGCAATGAGAGAAAAGTAACCAAGACAATATATGAAACAATTCTCAATGTCATTAACAACAGTGAAATGTAAGCTAAAAATACAGCGAGATACCATCTTGCCCCATTTAGAAAGGCTATTATAAATAAAATATATCAAGTTCTGGGAAAGATGTGGTAAGAAATAAACTCTTATATACTCTCAATGGAAATGTAACTTAGTATAATCATTATGGAGAACAGTAGGAAAACTAAACCTCAAAAACTAAAATTAGAACTATCATGTGATCCAGCTATTCCACTGGTGGGTATATACCTACAGGAAATGAAATTAGCATACAGAAGACAAATTTGCACACCCATGTTCATGTGGCACTATTCATAGTAGACAAGCTATGGAATCAGCCTAGATGCCCATTAATAGATGAATAGAAAATGTAAAAAAATAACCATAAAAAGTGAAATGCTGTCATTTATAGAAAAATGGATGAAACTGAAGGACATCTTGTTAAGTATAAGCCAGACACAGAAAGACAGTTACCACCTATTATCTCTCATATATGGGAATTTTAAGTCCCTCTTCTTCTCCCCCTTCTCTTCCTCTCCCCTCCCCCCATGCCTGAAAGTAGAATAATGATTACTGGGAACTCAGAATGATGTCAGTGGGGTTGGAAGAAGGCTGATCAGATATGATCAAGGTATGCTGTACACATATATGGAAAGATCACACTGAATCCTATTGATGTGCTCAGTTAATGTATGTTAACTTTAAATTTGACAAAGGAAGATGTACTCAGGAAATTTTTTTAAGAAAGGTAGATATAAATGTAATAAAATCTTCAAGAATAAAATTAAATCACTTGCATAGAAAATGGAAGACTAAAAGATAAAAGACACAAGAAAAACCCAAATATTGGAGAAACAGTTTAGCAGATCCAACAAACACATTATAGAAGTTCAGGGTGGGAGAAGCATGGTAGAAACATAAGAAAATACAAGAGAAAATCTTCAAGGAGATAATTTTCATGAGACATAGCCAGAATTGAAAGATAGTTTTCCAGATTGCAAAGATCTACTAAGTGTCCTGCATAATAGGAAAAATAGATTCATACTAATGAAACTTGTCATGAAGTTTGAAAATCATGGAGACAAAGGAAAGTTCCTCTAGCAGACAGGCAAGAGGTACAAATTTAATACAGGGGCCTTCTTTGCAACACTTGGGGCTTGAAAATAGGAGCAGGAATTCCTCAACAAAGCTATCATTAACCTACAATTTTGTACACAGCCAAACCATCAATAAGCATGAAGGTAGGACTGTCAGTCATGCCCAGTCACAAAAATATTGTTTGCTTTTTGTTAAGCTAATGGGGGGAAATATGTATGAAAAAGTAGTCCAAGAGAGAGGTGGGTATAGAATTCCAGAAACCAGATCTAGCAGAAAAATAAACCAAGGGAATTGCTAAGACATTAATGAAGAGTAATCTCCAAGTAAAAGTGGTATGGCAGACCTAGGAAGCATCTGGCCAGGTTCAGAAAGTTCCAGAAGAGTTTTGCAAGGAGATTAAGTTGGATTGTGAATATAATTCTGAGATGAATTTTATTCAACTGAGGGACAAATTAGTGTTGATTTTTAAAAAATACTAAACAGCAATGAGAGGGCTAAAAAAACACTCCAAGGCAAAAATTTTGATCATTAAAAAGTAAATCATCACAGATCAGCTGTAAATAGTTGGTTCTCAGGGTGAAAATAATGATCACAGAATAGTATTCTTATAAAATTATACTATAACTATTTTTAAAGATTGATATGGAAAATGCAGGTATTGACAGGTGGTGATGAAAAGCAGCTAACTCCAATTCATCCTCCCTTGTGAGACATCAGTATACAATGTTGAAAATGAAAATTGCAAGTAGCTGAAATATAAGCATATTTTTTACAGGTATAGAAACAGATACCCTAAGAATTAGCTAAATCACTATTAGCAGGTGCTTTGGGGAAGTAAGAGAAGGGGTGGAAATGTGTATGCATGGGAATGAGTGTAACAGGCCTCCTAGAACTATGCGACTCTATGCACAAAGGTAACTTTTATTTGAAAATAAAATTTCCAACAAAAACTACAACTTCTAAAAGGAAAAGAAGGAGATGGTTGCTTGACCTCTGGGATTCGATTTCTAGAGCTAGAGCCACTGACTCCCTTCCCGACAGAAGTCTCTCTTCCCACCTGAAGATGCAGGTGGATAGCACAAATGATGCCTCACACCCCACAGCAGGAGGACTGCTTGGATGGCCCTCAGAGGAGACTGGCTTACCCACCCGGAAGATGTGCTTTCATCAAACTTTCCCCAGGACAACCTGAGCCTCAGGCCCTACCCCCGGAGATACCTGCTAACCAGAACACAGGGAACACTGGCCGTGAGGGTGCTTCAGGACCCTCAGTCCCCAGCCTGTGGATGGTAAATTCTAACCCTACAGGGCAGGCAAGAACCTAGGACCTGATACCCACTCTTCAAGACTTAGAAAGACACAGTCTCCTGGACCACTGGGTTCAGACCCAGCTGCTGGCTTCTACTGTACTCAGAGACAAAGTATAGCAAGACCACAATCCAATGTATATTTGAACTACCTTATAATTACCTATCTTAATGAGTAATTATTCCTGGAGTCTTTTGTAGGGTCTTACTGGGGAACATACTAGGCAAGTTTTCTATCACACTTGATCTATGTTCCTGGCCCCTTTTTTAAATTTTATTATTAATTTTTATTTTATTTTAAGGTAGAGACTCACTAAGATGCCTCAGGAGGCTGAGGTACTTAGACCCCTCCACTTGGGATCTTCCTGTCTCAACCTCCTGAACAGTTGGAATTATAGGTATAAGCCACTACCCTGAGTTTCGAAAACCATTTGTTAATGACAGTCTGTGGGGCTTCAGAGTAAACGACTGTCAGTCCAAATGCACCTACAAAATTTGGGAGACTACATCTCTGAATTAGAAAAATGTATGGATTGAGTTTTCTCTTAACAACCATGAAAGTCATTTACACATATGATAAAAACTTATAACACTACACAATAACACTTAAACAATAAGTCTCCTCTCTGACCAGGATTCAAGGGCCTCTGTCTAAAGGCAATCATATGAACAGTTTCTTAAGGACCATGGACCATGCTCTCTCTCTCTATATATATAGAGAGAGATATTACCATATAACTTCTATTTTAATACAAATGAGAGAATGTTCGACACAACGCTCTGGGTCTTTCTTTTTTGGCACTTAACATATCTGGGCAACATGTGCAGACCTGGAAGATCCATGATAGACTCACCATGTTCTTTGCCATGATTGCAAAATCTCTCACTAAACAAAGTCCTTTCTTGGTGTCATCTCTATTAATTGGTGATATGATGAACATTCTAAAAAATTCATATTATGGACTGTATTCATTTATGAATACAAGGTATGATTTAAAAAGTATAGTGA
>NW_004524624.1:4131422-4133284 GCF_000260255.1 Octodon degus
TTTTAAAAGGATGTTTAATTAGAGAATTTAGTCCACTTACAGTCAATGTTATTATTGAAAGATATAGAATTATTCCTGTCAATTTGACTTATTTTTTCCTAATTGTTTTGGATAGTCTTTGTTCTTTTTCATATTTATCTTTGTACTATATTAGTAGTGTTTGATTCTATTTATCTTTTGTGTACCTATTTTTCTAATGGAATTGACCAGTGATATTTTTTACAGAACCATAAAAAACAATCCTGAAACTCATTTGGAAGCACAAAAAACCCAGAATGACCAAAGCAATCATGAACAAAAGAGCCACGCTGGAGGTTGCACAAGACCTATTACAGAGCCATAATTATCAAAACAGCAATTGGTATAAAAACAGGCATGTGGACCAATGGAACAGAATACAGCCCCAGAAATAAACCTGTACATGCACAGCCAAATGTTTCTAGACAAGGTGACAAAAAGGCAATTGAGAAAAGATAGCCTCTTTAACACAATAGGAAAAGTGGATATCCACAAAGCAAAAGATTGAACCTTGACCCTATCTCTCACCTTGGATAAAAATCAATGTAAAATGGAATAAAAACCTAAATTTAAAACCTGAAACTTCTAGAAGAGAATATAGAGGAAAGATTTCCAAATGTTGGTACAGGCAATGATTTTCTGAATAGGATCCCTAAAGCACAGGAAACAAAAGTGTGATAATTAATTAACTATGTCTACTTGAATAAGAAATACCTAACTAAACCAGTTCAGCATTATTTCTAGGTATCAAAGACCCACCACAGGGAGAATTGTCACCAGAATGGCATAAAAGGAAATGAAGAAGCAGGTCATTTCTTCAAAGGAGTCCAGTCTTCACCTTCAATTTGGGCAGTGTGTCCTGGCTTCTAGAATAGACTCTACAGCCTTCGAGCCTAAACTCTACAGCCTCCAGCACCATACCTTCAACCTCCCACTGAAGACCCTTCAGCCATCTAAGAGGGAGGCCAGCAGGATACTACAGTGAGTTCCAGGCCTTCAACTGGATCCTTTGGGTTGCCAGTGTACAGACCTTTCTCACTCTCACACCTGACTCTGTGAGTGGCCCTTGGAAGCCAACCTTGTAAATTCTTGTAAGTGTATATACCTGGAATTAAATCTGGTTCTCTGGTATCATGGTTTGTGTCTACATGTCCCTCCAGAGTCTCTTGTGGCCAGAGGTACGGCTTTTTCAGAGGTGGCTATGTCTAAGGTATGTGACCCTGGGATTGAGTCACAGTACAATGCTAGGATCAAGGGCACTAGGATTAAGTGTGTGAGTGCTACTCCCTCGGGGTAGATATCCTGAATAAGATATAAGGGACAGAAAAAACTGTGGTTATCTCTTGCTTGCTTCCTTCCTTACTTGCTTGCTTGCTTGAACTTCTATCTGCCATGGACAGTTTCTCCCCTGCTATGCCTGTCTGCAAGGCCACCCTGCCTTGGAGCCAGCTAATTATGAACTAAAACCTCTATAAACTGTGAGCTAAATAAACCTTTCCTCCATTAACTTTGGATGCCGGGTATTTTGTCTCAGCAATGAGAAAATTAACTAATATATCTAGTAAGCTCTGATTGATAAAAAAGGTAAAAACAGATGAGATTATATGAAACTAAAACATTTGTGTACAGCAAAGGAAATCATTTCTTTTCTAGAAAACATCTTTTTTCTTTTTTAAAGAGAGTACAAAGTAGTATTAAAACAAAAATTACAAGTGGTGAATCCCCAGACCCAGTCCTAGCCCAGGTCCGGTGAGTGTGTGGAGAGCTTCCTGCTACCCTGCACCAGTGGGACCAGTCCCAGCCCAGGTGCAGCATGGGCCGGACCCTCTCCCACCCCCTTGGGC
>NW_004524624.1:4133384-4133953 GCF_000260255.1 Octodon degus
ATGAATACAAGGTATGATTTAAAAAGTATAGTGAATATTTAAATTAAAAATAAAAATGTATTACAGTAAAAGACACATTGTCCATGTATCCCCCTCAAAGCATTCCCTCTCTCTTCAAACACGTTTACAAGAATGCCACTTTCTGAACCAGTTCTAGAAGTGCTCTTTTGGGTCTCTACTTGTGCTTTTGTAGCTATCTCAAGGTCCTAAACTGATTCAAATCACTTACTGCAAGTTCTCTTAAATAAAAAACTTACAGTGTATCCTCACCCAACTTACTCACCAGATCTGGCACTTCTTCCCCAACATCAAAATGACCATGAAAGGTAAATGTTAAATTTGTCACTCCAAACCAAATGTATCTTGATGCCACCCTGGAAATTCAAATTAGAATTCTAGGCCCCAGGCTGCGGGATCCTGAACAGACCCAGAGTGCAGGCCCTGCGAGTGAGTGAGACGACCCAGGCCGCAGGATCCCGAATAGACCCAGAGCGCAGGCCCCGCCAGTGAGTGAGAGGACCCGGAGCCCGCGGATCCTCATTTGACCCAGGCTGCAGGCCCAGCAGGGA
>NW_004524624.1:4135740-4152684 GCF_000260255.1 Octodon degus
AAAGTATATTTCTATTTTCTGTTGACTTTAAAAAAAACAGAGGTTTGTATCTACGTTGTTTATTTATTATTTCTTGCCTATATCTTGTAATATGAGAAACTACTTTGGCAGTAACAATACACAATGTACTAACCATTGTTACTCTCAAAAAAAAAAAAAACATAAAATAAAAGGAAAAAAAATTAGAATTCTAGCACATGGGCCCCAGGCACAGGAACTGACTGTTCTTTCAGGCTATGCCCACTCTGTTCTCTGGGCCCAATAGGGGCCCTAGCATAAAATAAATGCTCAGTAAACAGCAGCTGAATGAAAGAATAGATAAATGAGCAAACATTTTGTCACTTGTGTCATGCACAAAGAAAACAAAGACAAGTCAGAGGAAGTATGTTGGATGTGGTAAACCTCCCAACTGTATTTGAAAAAAAAAGCACCCAGAAACTTCAACCCATGGTCAATTTGGAGAAATTCCACCAACCCTAGGAAATATTCTGTTGGATAACACTTGACAAAGACTGCCAAGGGGCTGGGGAGATGGCTCAATGGAATAAGCGCTTCCCTGGCAGGCGCAAGGGCCTGAGTTCTATCCCCAGTTCTGCAAAAAAACAAAGACTGCCAAGGCCCCCACTGCTGTCATGTTCTGGTAACCACTAACAAGGCAGAACTGCCAAAGAGTAACTAGGAAGGGACTGTATAGGCCCTCATGTAAGGATCTCTCCTATCACCCATCTTGCCGGTCCCCAGAGAGATGTCACCTATAACGAGTGACCACAGCTCCTTCCTCTAGTTGTTCTGGCTATCCCTTAGCCAGGAATCATCCTGGAGAAAGCACAGGCAAAAGACCCAAAAACCAAGCCAAGAAGATGAAGTTGGCCTTCCCACTCCAAAGCCAAGTCACCGGCTTCTTTCCTCCACCCTTGCCCAGGGACTGCAGTCAATATGCTTCTCCAGGAGAACACAGTGACAGCCCAAAGCCAGCACATGTCCATCCCATAGCTGACTGGCTTTCTGCTGGCTTCCATTCATCTGTTCTTGAAGACACCCACACTGCTTGTGTAGTTACTGTCCTCACAGATTCTGAAAGACAGTGGGGTTAGATAAGTTGCTCAAGGTTACCCAGAGCAGATCCAGGGTTGGAACTCAAGCAACCCACTGGGCTCTTCTACCTAGGACGATGCTGTTTCTTCAGGGGAGACCCTCCAAATTCTGCCATCCCTCAGACCTGGTCATGCCCTCTTCCCCAGGCAAGGGTCTCAGCTCTCAGAAATCCCTCCCCTGCCCCTGGATCTAACAGGTCTTGCTCCTGAGCCTGCATTAGTCATGACATGCCTCATGATTATTCAGCTTCTTAAGTCACAAGCTAAGTAATAATGCTTCATGAGGACTAGTTTGGAAGGCTTCCTATGTTCTGTCCCTACCCCTTCAGGCAAGTAGTCCTGCCAGCTCTCTAGCCTGAGCCAAACAGCTCAGGCTCTAAAGCCATCATGGGTTCAAATGCACTCACTGTCTCTGTGGCCTCAGACTATAAAGTAGGATAATTTAAAAAAAAAAAAAAAAATGTCTCACATCATAGAAGTGTTTTGTTTTGTTTTGTTTTGTTTTTTTAAGCAGGGGCGGGGGAACAGGTAAAGCTAATCAGTGTGAACTCTTATTTTTCTTGGACTTCTGCTGCCATCAGGCCCTGGGAATCTATCACCATCAAAGTGCCTAAAAGGAGGGCACTTCAAATGCCATAGGGAGCCCTCTCTAGGAAGCAGCCTCTTTCCTCCACAGCAGGCTTTTTTCCTCTTTCCAAGCCTCAAATCTCTCCCAAGATGAATTCTTGTCCTGGTCAAGCCTGAGCCCACAGACTGCCCAGGCCCCCACTGCTGTCATGCCCTGGTGACCACTGACAAGACAGAACTGCCAAAGAGTAACTAGGAAAGGGCCATATAGGCCCTTGTGTGAGGATCTCTCCCATTACCCGTCTTGCCGGTGCCCAGAGAGCTGTCACCTATCAGGAGTGACCACAGCTCCTTCCTCCAGTTGTTCTGGGTATCCCTCAGCCACCCTCTCTCCTTTTTCTCTTACAGAGTTCCAATGAGCTTGATCTTAATTAGTTTGACAAAACTCAGTCACCAGGGCAAGTCTTTGAGGTTGGGGATTTCAACAAAGCTAAACCACTAAATCCAGGGGCCGCCAGCCTGTCTTCACAGCTTCACAGGCTCTGCCAGAAATTGCACTTACTCTCATGCAGAAACCACAGCCCTGCCGGCTTAGGTGCCCCCGCCCCCATCCCAGGCAACCTTATCAAGGCAGGCCCAGCCCATCTTTTATCTGCCTGCCATCTCTAAGTGCTTCCATCCCTCTGTAGGTCCCGTAAAAGCTGGTAAAACACAAGACTGGCTGGCTTTTGACATCACTGACTTCAAAGGTCTCCAGTTCTATAGGGCCAATCTGGAAGCTTTGCTAAGTTCAGAGCCATGCTCAGGGCTGCAGGGATGACCTGCTGGCCCTGGGATCACTCTGGGAGCCCCGAAGCTTATCAGTAAACATACAAAAGTGGTTACAAGCACTGTGAGACCCAAGCAGCACTGTTTCAAATCTCAATCTGCCACTTGGTCACAGGGCAAGTCCGATTCTCCTTGTTGCTCTCAACATTTTCACCTGCCAGATGGAGACAACGAGATGTACCTGTCTGATCCTCCAGAGGTCACTGGGGAAGACTTGCTGAAGAGAGCTCCTTGGTGCAGACAGAATGCAGCCCCCTGGGACCTCTGAGGTCCATCCTTATGGGACCTGTCGTAGCATCCAGGGTGATGCTGGGAGTGGGGAGCATCGGGAAGAAGTGATGACAAAAGCACCTGCCACAGTGGCATGCGCAACTTCTACTCCCAACTCCTAGCCACTACTTTGGCCCCTCAGAGTTCAGGCTTGACACCCCTCACCCTGTAGTGGCAAAAGTCTGCCTTCAGGGAATGGGCAGTCTCTGTTTAGCGGGCATTGGTTTTAGGTTTGGGAAGATGAAGGGTTCTGGAGATGGATGGTAGTGATAGCTGCAAAACAGAGTGGACATTTCCATGGGACTATGCTCCGTGTCACTGAACTGTACATTTAAAACCAATAAAACGCCACCTTTTTTTTTTTTCTCTCACTTTGTGTATTTGGTACAGGGTCTCACCATGCAGATTGGACTCATAGTGATCTTCCTGTTTTCAGCCTCCCTAGTGCTCACATGCCTGGATTGTCACTGCCTCAGCGCGCTCCAGGGGTGGGGCCATCACGGCAGGTGAGATCAGGGATAGAACTGTGGTCCCTGCGCTTGCCAAAGCAGGCACTTTGTCCGCTCAGCTATCACCCAATCCTTAAAATGCTAACTTTTGTTATGTATAATTTATCACAAGCTTTTTAGAAGTCTGATGCTACCTCCACCCTACCTTCCCCAGTAGAGGAGAAAGTCAAGAGCAATGAAACAAGGTGACTGTGCCAACTGACAGAAGAAAGGAAGCAAAACACGCTAGCCAGGTGCCTCTTGCTGGCCCAGACCCATCCTGTGTCTGTCAGGCCCCTGTCTAGAGACTGAGCATACCAGGAAAGGACAGGAAGGTCTCCAAAGGCATCTGTTAGGCTCCCTGCCCCACACAGAGACCTGCGGTCCAGGGCTGCCTGGCTCACACCCACAAACAGTGGCTGCTTGGGACCCCTGCTCCAGGTCCTAAGTACAAAGAAGTAAGTGCAGATGGGGGAGAGGAAGAGGGAATTAAGTCATCCTGAGCTTTTCTCCCAAGTTTCACCAAGAAGAATCAAGATGCTTTTTGGGCCCGCTGCCCAGAGGCAAAATAGGAGATGAAAATATTTATTTGTTTCTAAGGCTCTCACAATCCTGGGATGAAAAGCCCACCTTGGTTGTGACTTACTGCAGGTCAAGCTGGCTCCAGAGCAGCCCTCTCCACAGGCAGCCTCCTACTCAGATCTTGGGCAAGAGGTTCCACAATCTCATGGGGTGAAAAGGGGGATCCATGTCCCAATAGAAACTGAATCTCTTACATGAAAATTATCCCCTGTGGGCATAAGGGAGCCATAAATAGACCCAAAGCCCCTGTTGAATCACCAGAGCTAGCACTGTGTCAGCGATTCTATATAAACCAGGGTTTGCTAGAGGATTAGCTCGCAGCCATAAAAAATTTGCTCCAGGCTGAAACTTGGCCTAAAGAAAATCTCATCTGGGAGTAGATGCTGAAAAGAAAGCCAGACAGACACTGCCCCCAAGCCTCCTGAGGACGAGGGTTCCAGTGATCCAAATCTCTTACACCAGAGCTCTGTGGTCAACAACATGGACAAGGTGGTGATTTAGGGCACCAACTGGGGTTGTCATAATTCAAAATTTGATTTCTCTAATTGTTTTAAGCTAAAAGAAGACATATTTGCTGCACTGAGAACTTGGAATAGGCCTGAGTTGGAGAGAATGTGATCCAAGCCCTCCCCTTCCTATGCTGACAGCTGAATATCAAGCAAAGAGACACTGACCTCCTCAGGGAACTGATCTTACATAATCTTATCCTGTGTGTGATCAGGATGGTGGTACTATCTTCTATACCAAAGGTAAATTTTTAAAGCAAAGTCTGGGAATCTCATGTCATACAAGTAGACATATATTACACAGGTACATTCAGTGGGTAAGGATGATCTGGGTTTTTTTTTTCTTCTTCTTCTTCTTCTATGGATAATCTAATATCATCAATTAAATAAAACTAGACCCTTCTGCATACCATAAATGGAGATAACTTCCCTGTGGACTAATAATCTAAGTGAAAAATATCAAAAGAAAATTTAAGAGTAAACTCATAATGTGGAAGGATTCTCTAGTCATAAAAACCAAAGGTCATTAAGAAGGAATGTTTTAATATTTAAAAATTTTAATTAACCCTAAATGTTGGGGCTCTGGAGATGGCTCAGTGGAATAAGCACTTCCCTGGCAAGCACAAGGGCCTGAGTTCAATCCCTCGTTCTGAAAAAAAAAAACAAAAAAAAACCTAAATGTTTAGAAGACCACACTTGTAACACACAAAACTAAGGCAATAGATGAGCAATAAATACTTCCAACATAAATGGCAAACGGTTTGTCTGCTGTCCTAGGAAAGGACACGTACAACAAAAGATAAAAAGAAAAAAAATGTAAGTAGTTAAGGAAATGTGAAACAACACATTTGAATCATTTCAGTGCTAGACTTAAGTGAATAATGCCCATGCGGTAAGCATACCGGGAAATATAAGCTCTCAGTCACTGCGAAGGTGCAATGAATCGCTAAGAACTTTAGAAGATATCTAGAAGCATCTAGCAAAATTTAAAATACTTGTGTTCTCCTTTTTAGGAATATATACTATAAGCCACAGCCACAAGCATGCTTATTACAAGCCGTTCTTGTTAGGATAAAAGAGCAAAAATCTAAGGCATATCCATCAGTTAGTGATGAATAAACTGTGATGTTTGTATCACTGAAGATGAATTTTGCAGCTATGGGGGGAAGACAATAATCTATATTTACCAATACAAAGACTATGGTGTATGTTTTCATTTTCAATTACTCATATATTGATGAGTAATTCATTCTCTTTAACATTTATTGTTTTATTAATAAGTCTACTTCCTCTATTATTTTATAGCCTTTGATATTTCAAAACATCATGCATATGTGTCCAGAAGTTTGAACTTAGCCATGACAGGGAAGGTATTTTTCATCAAATTCACTGGGTAGTGTAATCCTATGATGTGGCATTAATCAAAAAGCAATGTCAAGGGCCGGGGAGATGGCTCAGTAGAATAAGCCCTTCTCTGGCAAGCGCAAGGGCCTGAGTTCTATCCCTGGTTCCTCAATAGATAGATAGATAGATAGATAGATAGATAGATAGATAGATAGATAGATAATTAAAAAGGCAAAGTCAAGATAAAATGTATTTAGTATGATCTATGCAATTTTTATGAACCAGAGAAAGAATAAAATCCCTCTATATACATACATTGTTACATAAATCTGTACATGAAAACAGCTACAGATGGAATCACCCTATAGCACCCTACTCAAAAGCACCTGGTCCCTAACTTTCCAGTACTGGAAACCCCAGAGGAACAGGAGTAGAAGGTGGTCCTACAAACTGCTGACTGCTTTTATATACCCCTATATTGTTTGCTTTTATAGCAAACATATATTAGTTTTACAATATTTTTATGTAGGAAAGTTTTTAATAACTCCAAACTCCAAGCTTTATTGAGAAAAGGGAAGTGATTAACGAATATTATGGAGTAATTTAATCAATGGCCGCTACTGAGGGGCCAGAGAACAGCACAGCCCCGGCCCTTGGGAGTGTACAGCCAGGTTGGGGAGGGAAATGTAGGGCACTCATGGAGAGCAGCTGGGAAGTCCACAGGGTGCAGAGACAGACCAAGCCTCTCATGTTCATCAAAGGCTTCTGGCAGAGGCTTCAAGACTTTGAGACAGGAAGGATGAGATGAGCAGAGGACCAGGCCAGGAGAAGAGAAAGCAACACAGAAATATAAAGATCAAAATAAAAGCTAGGTGACAGGAAGCCAGGAGACATCTTTGTCAAAGGGGAAGAGGATTAAGATATGAAGAGAGGGAGGAGAGAGGCTGAAGAAAGGCATTGAGGCACTCTCTGTCCATGCACCAACTCCCCACTGAGTCACAATGCGGTCATCGTGTACTGCAAACACATACTAATAAAGACAGAAAGGAGAAAAGAGCAGAAACAAAAAGGCACCAAAGCCTCATGACAAGAGACCAAGGATCTAGGAAAGGTTTCAGCATGTGGAATGTGTTACAGGGATGCTTCCCAAATGCTTCCAGGCAAGCCTCCTGCTCTTCAGAAGGTGTCACGGGTAAAAAGAACATTGGCACACACCTTCTCTGCAAAGCACTGCTTTTGCTTTCTCTTCAGTGGATGGATTCCCTAGAGAACAGCTTAAAACTAGATGGCCCTCTGCTCAGAATGCCAAGTCCCAGGTAACCTCCCAGAAAGGCTAAAGCCCTACCTGGCAGCACAGGCATCTGAGGGTCACCTCTGGGGTCACCCAGAACATCTCCCTTAGCTATACCTACCTCTAGGTCACCCTACTCAACAGCACCTAGTCCCTAACTTTCCAGCTAGAACCTGAGCTCCCCAAGGAGCTGTAGGAAAGTTTTTACTAACTCCAAACTCCGAGCACCTTGCTCCCCAAAGGGCAGCAGCCACATCCATCAGGTTCCCCATTCCATGTCCTGTGCTGAAATGGGTGCTCAGCAAGCGACAGCGTATGCTAAGGCAATACTTACTGAGAAAATTGGTCTTCACAGTAGATGTTTCGGGCTCCCCGCTTGAATATAAAATAAACATAAAATAACTCCACATATCACGCAGGGGTATTTTGTGGGCAAGCTATTTTTGCCACTTTGCAAGCAAGACATGCAATCTGGGGCTTATAAGACTGATCAATAGGGCCAGGGAGATAGCTCAGCAGCATAAGCACCTGCCTGGCAAGGTCCCAAGTTTGATCCCTGCTACTGGAAAAAAAAAAAAACACTGATAAGCAATGCTTTGTTTTGAGAGTCCAAGAGAATACAGAAACGCACACCAATATTAGTAAGAGACCATTTGAACTATGTGATCATTATTTTCCACTGGGGAGGGTAGAAACTGTCTTTGCAAATTATTTTTACTGCAACTACAGGCAAATAGTCTGTCACATGTGGCTTTTCTGAGAGAGCTTCAGAGGGTGGTTTTCCCATGGTGTACCCCTAGTCAAAAAGTTTTGAGCCCAGGAAAGTCTAGGTGTTACTTGTATGGCTACAACACTGGGAACAGCAAGGACAGCTCTGGAGAGAACTGTGTGCTTTCCAGCCAGCCCCTCTTCTCAGCCCTCAGAATGCTCATTCCTAGCCAGGAAGACAGCATGCTGCTAGGTGCAGCCCATGTGAATTCCCAGGAGAAGCAAGCTCCCATCTCCAGTCTACAGCTGGAGGGGTTCACTGCATCCTGCTCAGCCTCTCCTGAGTGGCTATCCTGAAAACACCGAGGAAAGACAGACATCATTTTCCACGGTTCTTCCAATGAGCACCTCATTAATTCACTCTAGCTCCACACCAGCTACTGAGTGTGCACTCAGCCCTCAGCCCCGGCCTTCCTGGCATCCTCACCTAAGGCCCCAGCTTCCTTCCCAGAATGCACAGCAGTGACCACGCAATCCTGACAGAATTCAAAAGGGCTGGCTCACTCCCTCCACGTTAAAATGTTTGCTTTTTAAAAAAATCATAATTTTTTATGATAATTAGAGAGGAGGAGTTGAGATGCCATCATTCACTCAACAAACAGAGCTTCTTACAAGCCAGTATAGAATCTAAACAGGGAAGATGTAGCAGTGAGAGAAACAGAGATTCCTACCCTTGGAATTCCTATTCTTGGCGGTTCATTTTCAGTAGGAAAGGTAGCAAAAGAATCGAAGACCCAAATTAATAAATCCATAATTTAAATGCTATAAGACAAAGCAGAGTCTAGGTGGGCCAAGGTAGAGAAAGGCTTGCATTAACAGAGTAGTTCGTGCGTTTCCTTGTCAGCTGTCTCTGCTCAACCTTTACCTTCCTGCCAGGACCGTATTATTACTGCATGAGGCTCCAGGGAAGGGTTCCTCTGTAATGGGATTTCTTTCTTACCCTGTTTGCTTTCATTACCATCCTCTTCTCTCCAAGCATGAGAATCTAACCTTACCAAAAGTATATGTTGGTAATCTGATATAAACTAAATTTAAACTTTGACCTTCAACAATAAAAAACACTATTTTCCTTCTCTGAAGACCTGAAATTTAGATTAAGGGCCTGCCAGCTTCACTTTCCGGGTTTCTCACTGACTTCTAATTAGATTGTAAGCGTTACTCAGGAGGGGCTGGGCACGGCAGGGCCCATGGTGGGTGGGATTCCTCCTGGTCCCCACCAGGAGCCCAACACTTCGGACTTTCTCTCGCTGCAGCCCCTGAGCAGTGAGTGATACCGCCATCAGGCACCAAGTTAGGGCTGAATGCAGAACAAAACCGCAGCCTTCAGGTAGGGCGCAAGTTCCAGTTTCCGCTTGGCACAAAGGACATGAATCGCCCTGTGGGTAAAGGTTAAGTGTGCGCTTACTCCAATCTGCCCCTGTGTCATGTTCTAATTCCTGTGGGTTATCTGATTTGGAAATTAAGGCAAGCAACTGCCAGTGCTCGTGGGGCTGTCTGTAGCCAGGGCCGCGCCCTTCCTCCGGCCTACCGGCTCACCTACCATTTTCTATTTTTCAAAGTTCAGACTTGATGTGTTGCTCAGGTTTACGCTACACAAAAGTAAAGCCTTGCTTTTATTTCCTTAAAGAGGAAAATTCAATAAATGTCTCATGTTCTGGGTCAGAATAATCAACTGCACATTCAAATTCAGGGATGTCCTACATTAATAACTGTTCACCAAGGAAGCATTTCCTGTTTATACATTGGACTAATGAGAATCCATCACGCCTGTCAAATACACTGAACACCAAATTCAAATGTCAAACCAAATGTAAGAGGTCACACATTTCCTTTGCTAACTAAAAGTGTAATTCATAAATATTATTGCTACCAAACTCTCCATCTACAACATTTGTTTAGAAATATGCACATGTAATATAAATTGTGATTAAGTTAAATGGGTATATTATTTCCTGTTTTAAGGGCTAACAGCAGCATGAATTATGCTTTACTGCAAAGAAGGCCAAAGTCACAAGCAGTTCTGCCTGTGTAGAGCCCCACATTTTACACCCACAGATTGGTTTTTGCACTTTCATTCATAAATACTTTACATTACCCAGATTTGCTAATAACTTTCACTTTGGCTGCCTTATAAAATAGCTCTTACTATTGAAAAGCTCAGCTAAATGGACATAAACTCTGGATTCAGCTATATTTAAACTAAGAGTAGAAAAACAAAATAGATTTACAAAGCCAGAGTTTTCACTTAAGGATCTGGCTCTGTAGGCACAGTACAGAATCTGAGTGAAGCTGAAGCCGCATGTCTGAGGCAGGAACTGGGAGCTCAAGTAGCAGCTACACAGACTGCAGGCTTCCAAAGGTGAACACCAGGGAGAAGGGACACAACTGGAGAGGCAACCTTTTATTTCATTTCTGTCGACAAGGAAATTCAGCTAATGCCAGCTGTGGCAGTGCACACCTGTAGTCTCAGCATTCGGGAGGCTGAGGCAGCAGGATCGCCATGAGCTCAAGGCCAGCCTGGGCTACAGAAGCACATTCAAGGCCAATTTGTACTATATAGCAAGACCCTGACTCAAAAAAAAATTTTTTTCACTAATATCCTTAGTTTTAAAAACATGCATACATATTCATATTTACATTATTTTAGGAGAACAAAATGTATTTGCAGAAGGAACAGCAGGAAACAGAACCAACAGAAATAGTCTCATCTAAGAATCTGAGAAATCGCTATCTTTACACAACTTCAATACACAGATGAGGACAGGGAAGATCAGAATCAAGTTGATCCTTCTGCATCGTACTTCATCAGTTCCTGAAAAGAGTAGTGTTAGTCTGCACTTGGTGAAAATCATTGTCAGTAACCAAACAAACAAATGCAGATAAACCACCTCCCTTTGAAGCCTAGGCTGAGAGATTTGTTGCTACAGGCAAGGAGGAGAACATAGCCCCACAGTTCCACAGAGCAGACCCAAGCAAGCACCATGTCCATCCACATCAGAGGCCTTGGGCCTTGTTCCCATCAAAGCCAGGTCCTGCTGGGCTAAGCCTGGCAGAGGAAAGAGGGTGAGTCAGGCGCTCCTCAGAGTAACACTGACTCACCACTGCTTCCAAACGCTTCCAAAGGGCAGCCAGGCTGACAGACATTGTGGCAGATGACCATGAAATGAAACCAAGTCTTCGAGGTCACAGATGGGGGAGAGGGATAAGCCAGGCTCCTAGAAGAGATAACCAAGATGATTCCCAGCTTTTGAAGTCTGATTAACAGTGTTTCATAGGCTCCAGATTCAAGAGAGATTGGGAACAGACACACTGCAGTTCATTTCTGTGGACACCACTGTGACTGCTGCCCTGTGGCTCAGAAGGACACTCTACCTACATGCTACAAATCAGGAAGGGTCCACTCTTGCTTGTCCTTGGTGTCCCCCAAAACTTATGCCAAATGGATAGATTTGTATTCAAGAAAAGGTACTATTGGAGGACATGTTCAACACATTCACAACAGGTCCCTAATTTATGTCTGTGGAGCAACTTGAACTATGGATGCTACGTGCATGACTGTCCCACTGGACAGCAAGAGACAGACAGTTGTTCCTTTGAGTGGCTCGTACCACCCAATGGGATAATTATGTTTGTGCCACCAGTGGTTCAAGCCAGCATGAACATGTTAAAGCATGTCGTTATCATTAAATTTGTTTTCTAGTAGTTTAACCAGAGCATTTTTCCATCATAATAGGATGTCATCAAGTTATCCTGAATGTAGGACCTTCCAGTTTGATAACTATGATTGAAGCCCAGCAAAAGAAAATCATTTCTGCCCATATATTCTTTAAGATAATTTGCACAAAGTGAACAGTCAAGTCTTAGGTGTTCTGTTCAATCACAAGAACCCACATGAAGACACGAAAGTTTTATCACCCTGAAAGAACTTTGCCTTCCCAATCTCTTTTTTTTTTTTTTTTTTTTTTTTGCAGAATGAGGGATTGAACTCAGGCCCTTGCACTTGCCAGGCAAGTGCTTATTCTACTAAGCTATCTCTCCGGCCTCTAAAATTTTTCTTTTGTTTTGTTTTTATGGTATCAGGTATTTAACTCAGGATCCTGTGTTTGCCCGGCAGGCAATTAGGCCACTGAGCTATCTCCCCAGCTGCCTTCCCAACCTCTTGCCCTCAGAATCGCTTGCTCAATAGATTTTTGATGCCGTATACAGCTTTCTCCTACTGCAGACTTTCTTAAAAGTAGATAGCATAGTAGGAACATTTTCATATCCAGCTTTAGTCTCTCGGGTTTGAGATTTACTATATGTTCACACGCATTATATGCTCATTCTGTTACATGGCTTTGTACGCTGTCGCATGATCACACTACAGGGAGTCCTGTACATCCACACTTCATTGCTGGATACAATTGCTGTTTTTCAGTTTTATATTTTTGTGAATGAGGCTGCTAGGAATGTCTCATATTAGGATTTATGTGGAGATATATTTTCATTTCTCTGAAGTAATACCTAGGAGAACTACTAGGTTATAAGATGACTATATTTTTAACTTTTTAAGAATGTGCCAGTTTTCCATTCTTACGCCCTTTTCCACATTTAGTGTCAGTATTCTTCATTTCAAAGAAGTTCTAGTGTGGGACCTTCTGCTGGCTCACCAAATCCCTTCCAGCCAGAGCCCAGCCCCAGCATGTGTGTGAAACCTTCCGTTCACTTGCCCACTCCCCGGATCCCTTTCCAGCCAGAGCCCAGGCCCAACATGTGTGTGGGACCATCCGCACACTCATGTGAACTTCCTCCATCAGACAGGCCTGATGTGAAACCCAGTGGCAGAACTCCCTGCAGAGGCTAGGGTCCAGACCCACCAACCTAATCCAGGAGCTGAACATCTTGCCAGAGGGAAACAGCAGGTTCACTTCCATGGGCTGCAGCAGAAAAAAGCTAAGCACAGTAGCCAGACCCAAGCCAGGCACATCTGGATGAGTTCAAACTTGGTAGATCCGGACCTGGTAAGCTGAGACACTTTGCTAGGCCCAGATCTATGACAGCATCCTCTGTCTTTCTCTCTTGATCAGGAGAGGAGGCGACAGGTAACCAGGGTGGAAACAGTCTACCTGGAAGACCCCATGTATGTTCAAGGGGAGATGATCAGACCGAACTTAGGGGAACTAATTTAAATACAAATTCCCAATTTAATATCTGCTTAGCTATAGGGACTAATGTTTGCACTTATGGTCTAAAATACAAACGCATTAGTTATAAATGTTTGTCAACTGCTAAATATCACTACCCATTATTAGAGCTGCTAATTATAGTTCTGTAAATAAAAAACTGTAACTGTCTTAACATAATCCCTCCTGGGAAATAATATTGGTACATGCTCAGGTAACAACTACACCAAAGTTCCACGCCAAAGGTCAGATAAAATAAAAAGAGAAGGTCAGATAAAATAAAAAGGTCATATAAAATGACAAAGAGAAAGAGCAAAATGTGATTTCTAATTTCTTCTATGTTTATGTCTCCTGGCTTGCCCACCCAGAACAAATGCAGGAGACAATAGCATAGAAAAAATTAGAAATCACACATCTAAAATCTCTAAAATAATAGCGTCTGAAGTAAAGAAACAACTGCAGAAAGGTATAGAGGAAATCAGATCAGAAATAATTTCTGAAGTAAAAAAGAAATGATAACTATAATGAAAGAATTAATAAGGGCTTCTAAAGAAGGCTCTGATTTAAAAAAATTGAGAACAGAATTGATAGAATACTTGAATGAGCAATATAGGAAAGAAATAGAATGCACGAAGCATATTCAAAGAGCTATACAGGAAATTAAAACCTCAATCACATGCTGGCAAAACTGTTTGAATGAAAGTGAAGATAGAGTTTCAGACCTAAAGACACTATAACAGCTAGTGAAAAGGTAAGAAAAGATCTCTTAAAAACAACCAAGATGCAGGGAAAAATAATTCATCACCTGCAAAACAATGCAAAGATGAACAATGTAAGACTAACAGGCATCAATGAGAAACAAGGAATCAATACAAATGATATAAAAAGAATATGGGCAGAAGTTATAGCAGAAAACTTCCCAAAGATGGGTAAACAATGTGACATTCAGATAACTGAAGCATATAGAACTGCAAATATCATCAAGCCAATTAAAAACACACCCACACACATAATTATTAAGATCCCAGAAATCCAGCACAAGAAAAATGTACTATAAGCCAGTAGAGAAAAGAAACAGATCACATTTAAAGGAAAACCCACCAGAATAATGGCAGATTTCTCTTCACAAAACATCAAGTCAAGAAGGGCATGGTGCAAAGTACTTCAAGTCTTGCAAGAAAACAAATTCCAGCCCAGATTGCTATACCCTTCAAAACTCTCAAGTATAATGGAGAAGTGAAATACTTTCATGACAAAGAACAGCTAAGGAATTTCATGATGACAAAGCAAACCCTACACAGACTACTAAAAGATATTCTAGAGAGGTACCAAAAAGACCTCAACTCCATTAATGAGAATGGAAAGAACCCACCACAGAGGGGAAACAAACAGGAGAAAAAGAGTATACAACAGCAGGTAAATAATATGTTAATCATAAGTCAATACATCTAAATTATAACTATCGATGTAAATGGACTCAATCCACCAATTTAAATAAATAGACTGGCAGAATGGACTAGGAAGCAAAATCCAACAATATGCTGTATACAAGAAACACACTTAACACACAAAGAAATTCAGAGGCTGAAAGTCAAAGAATGGAAAACAATACTACATGCCCCAGCACCTCAGAAAAAAGCATGGGTAGCAATCCTGTTTGCAGACATTCTGAACATCAAACCAAGAAAGATTAAATGAAATAAAGAAGGCCACTATATGCTGGTTAGGGGAAAATTACAAGAAGAAGAGGTAATAGTCATAAATACGTACACATCAAACACAGGAGCACCCAACTATATAAAACAGATCTTAAGGGACATGAAAAATCTAATATCCAATACCACAGTCTTAACAGGAGACGTTAATACTCCCTTATCCCAAAAAGACAGGTTAAGCCAACAAAAAGTTAGCAAGGAAGTAGCAGAACTGAGCCTGAACTGGGAACAAATGGACTTAGTGAACATATACAGAATGTTCCACCCAACCACATCTGAATACACAGTTTTTTCAGCTGGACATGGGACATTTCCTAAAATAGACCACATACTAGTCCAAAGATCATGCTTAAGTCTAGGCAATGGAAACAAATTATCCCATGCATATTATCTGACCACAGTACAATGAAATTAGAAATAAATGACAAAAGACACCATAAAAGCCCCATAAATACAAGGAAATTAAACGACACTCAAGGGCAAGTCAAATAGCTCAGCAGATTAAAAAGCCTATAAGCAGGTGCAGGGGCCTAGGTTCAATTCCTGGGCCTGCTGTGCTGGCCCTGACCTTGGGGGGCTGCTGAGATGGCAATTGAAACTGGGAGTGGTGGTTCAAACCTCTAATTCTAGCTCTTGGGAAGCTATAAACAGGTACATCACTATGAGTCCAACCTAGTAGTGAGACCCTGAACACCCTGTAGACCCTTCCCTAAAATACAAAAAATCAAAATAAATAAACAACACTCTCCTCAGCACCCTATGGGTTACAGATGAAATTAAACAAAACATTCAACAATATCTACAATTCAATGAAAGTTCAAGAAAACTTATTGGAATTTATGGGATGTAATAAAAGCAGTTCTTAGAGTGAAATTTATAGTTGTGAATTCATATATTAGGAAAACAGAATGGGAACAAATAAATACCCTAATGCTGCACCTCAAACATCTAGAAAAAGAAAAGCAAACAAAATCCAAAGCCTAAAGATGGGAGGAAATTATAAAGATTAGAGCAGAAAATAATGCAGTCAAGACAAAGAAAACAATACAAAGAATTAACTAATGAAAAGGCTGGTTCTTTGAAAGATTAAATAAAATTGAAAGTCCCCTAGCTAACCTCATCAAAAAGAGGAAAGAAAAGACTAAATTCAAGCAATAAGGAATGAAAATGATGAAATTACCACAGACCCTGTGGAAACTCAGAAGATCATCAATAGCTATTTTGAGTATCTTTACTCTCACAGAATAGAAGACACAGAAGAAATGGTCAGATTCATAGCAAGTTACAAATTACCAAAACTGAATCAAGAAGATATAAGAATGCTCAATAACCCAATAACAGCAAATGAAATTCAAAATGTAATAAGAAAACCTACTAACAAAGAAAAGTCCAGGTCCTGATGGATTCACAGCTGAATTCTACAAGAAATTTATAGAAGATATAGTCCCAATGCTCTTCAGACTCTTCAATGAAATTGAAAAGGAAGCAATCCTCCCCAAATCATTCCAATAGGCAAGTATTATACTGATACCAAAACCAAAGAAAGTTGCAATAAAGAAAGAGAACTACAGGTCAATCTATCTCATGAACATAGAAGCAAAATTGCTTACTAAAATCCTAGCAAATAGAATATAGCAAATCATTAAGAAGATTACACACCATGACAAGGTAGGATTCATCCCAGGATTCAACATACACAAATCTAAAATTGGAATACACTACATCAATAAAGCCAAATCCAAACACCACATGATCATCTTAATTGATGCAGAAAAGGCTTTTGACAAAATCCAACACTCATTCATGTTCAAAGTCCTACAGAAAAGAAAAAAAAAGTCCTATAGAAAATTGGAATAGATGATCTCTACCTCAATCTGAGAAAAGCCATCTATGAGAGTCCAATGGCTAACATAATTCTAAATGGGGAAAAACTGAAATCTTTTACTCTCAGATCTAGTACAAGACAAGGATGTCATCTCTCACCACGCCTATTCAATATACTTCTGGAATCATTATTTAGAGCCATTCAACAAGAGAGAGAAATAGAAGGAATAAGAATAGGTAAAGAAGTTAAACTATCATTATTTACAGATGACATGATACTTTACTTGGAAGACCCAAAAAACTCCACCAAGAACAGACTAGAATTAATACATAAATTCAGTAGCATAGCAGAAAACAAAGTCAATACCCAAAAGTCAATATGATTCATCTACACAGAAAACAAACACACTGAGAGAGAAATTAGAGAAACAATAGCTTTTACAATGGCACTGCAGAAAATGAAATATTTAGGAATTAATCTAACTAAAGAAGTAAAAGACTTATT
>NW_004524624.1:4158183-4182054 GCF_000260255.1 Octodon degus
CCTCAAAAAACTAGGACTGGAAATCCCATTCAATCCAGCTATCCCCTTTCTGGGAATCTTCCAAAAAGAACTGAAAACATCATATCATAGTGATATTTGTGCATCTATGTTCATAGCAGCACAACTTGTGATAGCCAAATCTTGGAAACAACCAAAATGCCAATAACCCGAGGAATGGATGAAAAAGATGTGCTGTTTTTATGCAATGGAGTATTACTCAGCTATAAATAAAAGTAAACTCAAAGCCTTCGTATATAAGTCGATGCCACTTGAAGATATACTCAGAAGCAAAATAAACCAGACTCACATGTGCAAATATCACCTCTCGCTCTTTTGTAAGAACTCAAAAGAAGAAATAAAAATTGAATGGTTATAACACAGTTAAATGGAAAGTGAGAACTTAAAGTTTAAACAACAGAGACAGAGAAAGGAGAAAAGTTAAGAAATATGAAAGGGGCAAAACCATACACTTATATAAACAAGATGTTTAAGGCAATGGTCTGAAGAATCTCCATCAGCGTTTTTAAAATAGCAGTTAATGGGTAGAATTCTCACCCTGACTAACTCTATATGCTGATATCTGTGAACTAAGCAACTAGACTGAGGATAGCAATGTGTAATACTAAAACCATGCTTGAAATACCTGTCATTTTGGTCTTCTAAATGAGTACTGCTTCTAACATCATATCAATTATTGTTATACTCTCTTTAAAGTAAATGTAAAAAAAAGAGGTAATAAAAGAAAACAAGGGTCAAAAAATGTAATAAGATCGTTCTGCTACAGTGTTGTATATGGCTTGATTTCTAAGTTTCTGTGTAAAAAATGTATAATTTTTTTTCACATTCTATAGGGATTTAAATTTTAGACTATCCACGGTTGTTGGAAAATAGAAGTTTCATGTTATGTGTAAGGTGTTTGATATTCAGACAGATAGTGTTGTTAAGCTCAACTGCCTCTGTTGTGGGGCAATAATATCATTAAGCTTCTCTTCAGGATGTTTAATAACTAAAGTTACAGACTAAAAATTAGAGAAATAGATGGGCTACAAGGATAGCCAATGTTTTGGCCCTAGTCCTTCAAGGTCAGTAAGGACTCAGGACATAAGAAAACCTGTGCTGTGACATCCTGCAATTCAGTGGTGTCCCAAATTTTCTGATCAAGGAGATTATGGGACCACAGAGGAAAGTGATTGATGATGTATAGTGTGCCTGAGGAGAATCACCTAGATAGAAAAATTTCTCTCAGGCTTTCACAGAAAGCAAATCGGTCAAGCAATGGCCATGACTCATCCACATGGCTGACACTGACAAAAGATCTACAGTGTGCTGTACATGGTTTCAGGGTAAATCCTGAGGGGATTTGACTGACTTGCCAAATACAAAAGTTACATTTTTAGTTATATACGTCTTGCTTTAACTTGTTCTTAACCATCCAGCAGAAAAGTAGAACCATGAGATATAAAAAGTAAGGCATTATTAATATGCTGAGCTGTAAAAGGCTCAAGTCAACAACTTCTGACAATTGCCAGTTCTGCTGAAAATCCACTACTATTATGGACTATCTGACTATATTGGGTTATTTTGCTGAATTCAAGTGCCTACAGTATTTGAACTGGCATCAAGTATGAAAAGGTCTTTTAAAGACTTTTCCAAATACAGCTTCTCTAACAGCAATGGAACACTCATCTCTGACAAAACAAAACAAAACAAAGAGTGATACAAATAAAGGATCATTTTGTAGTGAAAAAAATATATGCATATACAAAATAATTAGGATAGATATACAGCTACTTTCTCTTAGTTCATTGAGAAGAAAGGTTTGTATCAATAGTGTTCAGACAGGATATCATGTCTGCATTTTGTACTGTGAATAACCACTAGAAGACAATGTATATGCAATGTATTAATTATTGAAACTGTCCTACTAATCAGTTTTGAAACTGTCTCATTGCTATTTGTTGTTGTTGTTGTTGTTGCTGCTGCTGCTGTTTTGTTTTGTTTTGGCAGAACCGGGGATTGAACTCAGGCCCTTGCACTTGCCAGGGAAGCACTTATTCTACTGAGCTATCTCCTCGGCCTGCTATTTGTTTCTGAATAAAAATAAAAATAATAATAATAATAATAATAATAATAATAAAACTTAAAAGGTCATCATAATTTAACCTGGCCAGAAATATATTTGAGCACACTCTGATTTTATAAAGATGTTCATGTGTGTCACATGTATGTGTTTATATGTCGTTCCATCAACAGCTATTCCTCTTTTGAGGTTAAAAATATAGATTTAAAATCATGCTTTCTCCTGAGTCACCAGCTTCTCTAAGTGATATCTAAATTAGTTTAAAATTAAGCAAAACTCATTAAAATGGGGAGAGATTATTGGACAAGTCTCTTGATTGGTGGACAGAGGGGTGGCTAAACTTTGTTCATCCGTAGAAAGCCCCCAGTTATCTCCTTAGAAGACATCCCCAGTAATTTGGTCATTGGCTAAAAGACAAAAATTTTTCAAAAACTTAAATTAAAGTTTTCTCATAAAAATTGCTATTGGTACATTAAATATAGTCATGCCTTTCTCCTATGCTCCAGGTATTTATAATAGCAGATTCATGTCAAACCAACATGAGGTCATCAGTAAAATGATAATTTTCTAACAAACATCTATGTGATATATATCCTGTGCATGGGCTATTACATTTAGAGATACCTAAATAAAATGGGGATTTCATCATCAAAAAAAAAAGAAGAAGAAGTTGTAGTCAAGCCAGGTATGGTAATGCATGCCTGTACTACCAGCATTTGGGAGGCTGAGGAAAGAGGATTGTTGTGAGTTAGAGGCCAGCCTGGGCTACAAAGTGAGATTAAGTCCAGCCTGAACTTCATGACAAAACCCTGTCTCAAAAAGCAAAAATATCTCTAATCAATATCTACCAGTATTAGTAACTCTTTATAATTTTAATTCACATTTCTCTGATATCTAGGGATAGTAAACATCTTTTTATGTACTGTTGTGGTTTGGATACAGTTTGAGTTTGTTCTCTAAGGTTCATGTACTGGAAGCTTTGTCGTTGGGTGGTAATATGAGAAGTAGTGGAATCTGTGAGTTGGGGCCCACTGGAGGGGGGGGTCACTTGGGGTGCTGCCCTTCGATCAGGTTGACACTGGCCTCACTCAGTGAGTTAATTGGTTTGGGAAGTGGGAATTTTCATAAAAGGCCAAGCCTGACGCCCACATCCCTCTCTGGCTCCCTCTCCTGCCATCTGCTATCTCTTGGTGTACACTCCCACCATGATGCCACTGGTCTTGATGTGCTGTAACCAAGGGAGGGCTCACCAGAGACTGCATCAATGGGGCTAGCTGAGCTTGGACATTCAGCTTCCAGAACTACCAGCTAAATAAATCCTTTTTTCATAAGTAATCAGCTTTAAGCATTGTGTTCTAGTAACAGAAGATTAATGAGTGCATGTTCTTCCTGGATCTGTATACCTTTTTTTCTTACAGTACAAGTTAACCCAGGACTTTCCCATTGAACCATGTCTCTAGCCTTCTACTTTTTATTCTGAGACAGAATCCCACTGTCTCTAAATTGCTCAGGATGGGCTGGAACTGGCCACACTCCTACTGCTCTATCATGCCCAGCTTGTGTATCTTTAGTAGAGTTTCTAGCCAAGTTGTTTGCCCATTTTTAGTTAGGTTGTTTAGCTTGTATTGCTGAGTTATAGTATTCCTTTGTATATTCTAGATGGAAGTGTTTGGCCAGGCCTGTTGGTCATATTGTAGTTTACCTCATAGTTCCATAGTGTCTGATGGACAGAAATGTCTAATTTTGATGAGATCTAATTCATCAAGTTTTTTAATGGTCTGTGCTTTGCTTTCTTTTTAAATTTTTAAAATTATGTATTTATTTATTTATTTGGTACAGGGTCTCACTATGCAGCTTAGGCTCGTAGTGATCTTCCTGTCTCAGCCTCCCCAGCACTGGGATAACAAGTGAGCACCACCATGCCGTTTCAGATCAGCAAGGTACGCCTGGGGTTCTGGGGCTGGCAAGGCATGTGGTACTGGGGATCAAGTGCAGGTCCTTGTGCTTGCCAGGCAGACACTTAGACCATCGAGCCACCTCCCCGGCCCGATGGCCCGTGCTTTCTATGATCTAGAAATCTTTGCCTGCCCCAAGGTCTAAACTAGTCTATAATTTTCTAAAAATCTTATCATTTGCAGCTTTTGTGTTTAGGTCAATGACCCATACTGAACTCATTTTTATATATAGTTAGAGGTAGATGGATAATCAGTTGTATTTGTACTATTTATTAAGATATTTTTTTTCTCTATTGAATTTCCTGACCACTTGTGTCAAAACTCATTTGACCTTGTATCTGGGAACAGAAGGTTGGGGAAAGCTTTAATTGAAAATATAATTTTGGGCTGGGGCGAAAGTTTGGCAGTCTAAGTGCTTGTTTGGAAAGTGCAAGGACCTGAGTTCAACCCCCAGTACTGCATGCCATGCCACCCTGAAGGGCATACCGTGCCAATCACCAAAACCCAGCATGGTGGAACAAATTTTTAATCCCAGTGCTGGGGCAGTTGAGACAGGAGGATCACTACAAGTCAGAGCTGTATAGTGAGACCCTACACCAAATAAATAAATAAAAATTTTGAAAAGAAAATATAATTTCATTAATTTCTTAAATTACTTATCAAATATAGAATATTTTTGAAAGTAAGCTATAAAAAATATAAAGACTGCAATTTCTAGAGAAATCAAAAAAAGTATAATTCAGTGGCATCATTACTAAAATGTCAATACACAAGATGAAAATGTAGGGCAAAAGGAATAGAAAAAAAGCCTGAAGAACAGATAAAAATCAATGCTAAATTTAGGGCATTGACCTTCTTACTTAATACAGATTGTCAAACTGAATAAAAATGGAAGACTCAGTTGTACGTGCTTTATAAGAAATGTGTTTTAAATATAAAGATACAAAAAGTTGAAAGTAAAGGCTTAGAAAAAATACATAAGTACTATGAATAAGAAAACAAATGGAAGGGCTGGGGATATAGCTCAGCAGCATAAGTACCTGCCTGGTAAGCACAAGGTTTTGTGTTCAATCCCCAGTACCGCAAAAAAAAAAAAAAAAGGAAGAAGAAGAAGAAAAGAAATGGAGCTATGTTAAATTAGAGGTAGATTTCAAGATGATAGATACAGGGAGTGACGCACAAGGCTGAGCAATACACGCACGCATGTACGCACACACATGCACACGCATACTTCCCTCCACTTGCATCTTCCACAAGAAATTGCTCCCCCCAACTTGTCACCAGAATGCCCTGCTTCCCTCTGTGCCTTTAAGGGAAGATTCACCAGACCCCCTGTGGACACAACAGATTCAGGGCCAAGACTGGGTTAAGAGTGTAGCAGGCAAGCAGTCACCTCGAGCAGGACTAGAAGGCAGATGAGTCCACTTGCAAAAGCAGAAAGAAGACAGGACTGTCCCCAGAGAGTCCCTGAGGGGTTGCAAGCTGCCACAAGCTGCCTCACGTCAGCTGTGTCTCGTCAGCTAGGGAAACTTAAGGACAAGGCCACAATCCTAAGAAAGAAGAAGGAAAACTTCACCTTGGCCACTGACAATTCAGCAGCATCCCTTCCCAGACACACCACCTAGACTAGAGCTTGCTCTTCTGGAAGTAGTCTCCTGCCTGATCAAAGCAAGACTTCATGGAGTCATTTTAAAAAGGAGAGACACTGCCATTACAGGAGGAAAGATCAAACACACCTTAATCTCCTCTATCAGAGGGCAGCTACTTACCAAGCCTGAGACAGCACCTCCAGCTGCTCCCCCGGCAAGCCTGATGGTCCTGGGGCTTGAGACCTGGAAGGCTGGAAAGCAGAAATATGGTTTTACTTATGCAGGTCCTCTGGGAGATGTGTGGGATGATAACAAGTGGCCCAATCAGCTTCCCCACCCCAATGACTGCAAAGAGGGTACTTCAGAATTCATAACTGGGATAGCTGCAGTTGCTTTCTTAAAAAGGGATCAAAACATTGAAATTCATCCAAAGGCACTGCTGTGTAATCTGAGCACAGGCGGCACTCATTAATAGCCCTTGCTCTTGTGTTCTTAAGATTCTTTCAGGGGGAAGAAAAAAAAAAAAAGATTCTTTCAGCATTCCTCAGAGAGAAGCAGGCCCCACAGCTCTAAGCACTGGGGAAGTTTCTTGTCAAGATGACAAGCTAATATCATAGACTTATCCCTTCAAGGTGCTCTCTTATGCCACCAGACTGATATAAATTAAGGTTGCATCCAGAGAAGTATACTTCCGAGGGAGGGGAGGCTTTTCGTGCTTTTCTGTAGGTAATGAATACAAGAGTGCATTGCATTCTGGGCCCTTGCCCTTGGACTTGAAGGGCCAATTAGAGCAAGTTTTCTGGTGGGCGCTGAGGATGGAGGGGGGTTGGGTCCAGGACATACGATGCCATTGCCAGTATGGTTCACATGAATTTAGCTTGCTTGTAGTTTTATTTCTGCTACTGTTGACCAGCACTGTGACATGCTTATGCATTTCTCCACGTCCTACTCTCATGCTTGTGGATTCCTCTCCCTCGACTAACTCTGAGCTCCCCGAGGACAGGGGTGATAAGTGGTCTCCACACAGAGCCTGGGAGAACCAGGGAATGTTTGTTGAATGAATGAAAAAGTGCACAAACAAAAGAGTTGCCCTGGGGGAGCCCCCCAGATGCTAGCACCCAACTACCTCCCTCCCTCGGGGGAAGCGATGACCCTGCCCTTCTCATAGACCAAGAGGATGCCAGAAGCTGTAGGATCTGGCTGTTTCGGAGTCTATCAGCAATCTGGGATCCCACTATAGAAAGCATAATGGTGAATGCTATGCATGCTGAAGCCAAAGACAGGGACAAAGTGGGCCATGAAGCTATAAGAACCCAGGCAAACTGCTCTGTCCACTGTGCCTCACCTTCTTTTTCTTGTAAAATGGCTAAAACAAGTGTTAGAGGATGTATCAAATGAAAAGTTGTCAGTAAAGTGTTCACTTACAATTTTTTAAAAGAGATGATAGGACAGTAGGAAGGAGACTCTCAAGGAAAAGGAAAGAGCCTGGAGGAAGAGGAGCATTGGGGAGGTTAAAAATAATCAGAGTATATTATATGCAGGTAAAAATATGCCAAAATGAGACCCACTATTCTGGATAATTCAAGATAGAAGCAAAAACAGGCAGTAATGGAAACAAAGTGTTCTCCAAGGGGAAGGGACAATCAGACTTTGAGAGGGTCTGCATATCCAAGACAGGAAAACCACGCTACTGCGGCTGTGTCATTACTAACACAACACTGATAATATACACAGCCCCCTAGAAACTGTGTCTCCCACTTGCTTCTGCTGCTAGGAAACTCAGAATCCAACTTGCAGCCACTCCCCGCAAGGTCAGTGGACTTGTGGCCTTTGTATTTCATGCCTCTCACAGGAGACCAGGAGCTTCAGAAAGTGAGAATTAGGACTGGCTGGTGGTAGATGTTCACTGCTATATCCCCAGAGGCAGGCACACGGTAACTGTTTTCTGAGTGTAAGCCCTCATACCTATTTTCTTGCTCTCCTTTTCCCTTAGCCCCAATTTCTTATTCATGTGTCTCCTGCTACCATATCCATATGCCCCCCCAGGTCCTCCTTTGTACAGGTGGGGAACAAATAAATATACAAGAAAAAAGAGGAAAAAGCAAATCAAATAGCCACAGATGCATCATTCTCCAAGCAGCTTCTGTAACAGCAAGGCTCTGCCGACCTTCCCACCCCTCCAGAGGCAGGTCAGGTGGGGGCAGCCACTGACGCTGTTGCCAAAGTTCAAGTTTGTCCTTAGGAAACCTTCCTCCCAGGCTGTTCCTAGAGATTGTGTTACCTTCAGGCCTGCAATCGGTTGCCTAGCAACACCCACCGCTTTCTAGCATCTAAATCCCTCATTTGTGTCCTCCATGGACACAGCCTGGTGTTTTCGTGACCCTGAGCTATAGCCTCTCCAATGAGTCTCAATCAAAGACAGGCCTGATCTGCCTGCACTAGCAGAGTGTGGACCCAGGACCTTCTCATACTGGCCTGTGACTTCCAGCCAGGACCCCTGGACACCCTTGAGCACAAACACATAAACCCACAAGCAGACTGTGCTTCGAGGTGCCTCAGAGCTATGTGTGGACAGGAAGAGGTAAGGGGCAAGAGGTGTACCCAAGTAAGTTGAAGTCGATGAAGATTTTGTCACCTCAGGAGCTACCTCCTTAGAAATTTTCTGTTCATGGGGAAACACTGTTTTTCTTGTAAAAGTGTCCAAAACATGTGAGAATATACATAACTGAAGCATTGCTTAAGAACTTATCTAAGCAACGTGCAAGAACAAATATCCTACCAAGACAGAATCCACAAAGAAAAGCCAAAACAAGCAATAATTTGAGGGGCTATAGCATTATCAGAAGCAAAATTCACTGTGGCTTTACACACACACACACACACACACACACACACACACACACAAAAGCAAAGAACATTAAACTCGCAAACTATGGGTATAGACATGGGTTCACACCCATTCTTTCTGCCTCTGAAAGGCTTGCCAGTGACCTCTTGGTGCGAGTGACCACAGATGTTACCTAGGCCCCTCCAGTCGCTTCCCTAGCTTAACTACCAAGCAGTGCCCAACTGCAGAAACATGAACAGGAAAAGCTTCCTCTTTCTCATGTCACCCAGAAAGGAGGCTATGCTTTCTTGTATCGGGTCTAAAATCAATCAACTCCATCTGGCCTCTGTCTTGAAGCCAAAAGTTAAAACTCTAAACTTTATGTACATAAAAAGCAAAAAAGTAATTTTAGCTCACTATGATGAAATCTATGTTTGATAGCAAAATGCAAAAGGCAAAACTCATTACATACATAAAAAGCAAAAGAGTCATTGTAGCTTGTGTGATGAAACTTATTTTTGATAATTAAATGAAGAACATACCAGGAAAAAAAAAAAAAAAGAACAGACCAGGAAAAAGGGTCAAATCAAGATACTTTGGAGCTACGCTGTCCAGTTCAGCAGCCACTAGTCATCTAGGCCTATTTATATGAAAAGTTAATTAAAATTAAATAGAATTGAAAATTTAGCCCTTTCAGCTCACACCTGTCCCATTTATTGGTGCCTTCAAAGGCTCTGTAGACACGTATCGCTAGTGGCCACTGTGTTGTACAATTCCAACATTAAACATTTCCTTCAGTGGAAAAGGTTCTATCAGACTGCACTGCCCTGCCACATCCCATGAACAGGCTGTGGTCACAATGATGCACCACAAGACCTCTGTCCACGGGACCTGTTGAACGCCCATCCATCCCTTGCTGTCACTCCAAAGCGAGGCTGTGTCTTGACTCTTAGAAAATCCCTACAGCCAAAGTTCAAACTGTTTGGGCAGTTTCCCCCAAACCCTCAGGGTGGTGCCTTATCCACACCAATTTTTCCATCTCCAAATAAAATTACCATGGCCCATCTTTTAAGACCACACTCTTGCATTACTCCAGGAGTATTATGTGCAGAATGATGTCCTCTACCAAAGATAGCTCCCCCGGAGCCTACTGAAAACAAACTTATTCAGGAAGAGTCTTTGCAGATGTAATTAAGTTAAAGATGTTGAGATGAGGCCATATTGACACATATAGGTTCTGCTTAAGTGCAGTACAAGTGCATTCATAAGAAGAGGAGACAACGTGGGTGGGCACATGGAGATGGAGGCAGAACTGGAGATACACCGCTATAGGCGGAAGACACCAAGCAGGGCCCGCAGCCATCTAAGCTGTAAAAAAGCCTCCAGGAGAAACAACCCCGACGACACCTGGATTTTGAACTTCTGGCCTCCAGAATGGTGAGATAATAAATTCCTATTGTTTTAAGCCACCTGGTTTGTATTTGTTATGGCGGCCCTAGGAAATGAATGTATAGGGTTAGTGGCAGAATGTAAATGAAGGCATTTCCTCTTCCAGAGATGCATCCAGCATCTCTGAGGGACCTGAGGCTTCCACTCTAGACCCTGGGTTTTCGGTGAGCACGAGCACAGAGGCAGGCAAGTTCACAGGGCCTGATGTGCGTGCGCCAAGAGGAAGTACCTGCTAGCGGTGACAGGGCGAATGGTTCGAATGCAAAGAGGTCTTCTCAGTACCCCTCAGATCATGCTATGGAGATGGCTGTGCCGTCCCAGTCTTCCTGTGTGTGCATCTCCTTCCAGCTCCCTCCTTCCACCCAGACTATACTCTGCCCATCTCTCTTTTCCTCTCCTTCCAGGCTCACCAAAACCCACCTCCTCCAGGAAGCCTTCTCAGACCACTCTGACAGCTACATGTGACAGCCACATGCCACAGCAGAGGAGCCCTAGGTGTTAGCTTAACCTAGCCACACCCTCACTGTGGGACAGCATCCTCCCAATTCTCTCCTTTTCTCTGGGCTTCAGGAGCTTCGTCTGCACCATAACAAGAAGCTGAACTGTATCTGTGCTTTCCAGCCTCCTGGAACTTGCTCATCAATGTATGCCACTGTCTACCTAGTGTGTAGCTGTTACATAATAACAAAACATTACAACAATGAAAACCAGCCCCATGTGCTGCTTACTGCTTTACATGCATTATCACACTTTTTTTCAGTATTTTAAGAGCAATGGAGGAATGGAAGAGGTAGAGGGCTGTACTCCAGCCAAGCACCAGAGTCACAAAGGCAGAAGGCTTCTGCAGGCTCAGTACACATGGACTGGCAGCAAGGATACAACTTAGAAAGTCTCTTACATATAAACTGGGCCTCCTTTTCCCAGTGGTCTAGCCTCCAATTCTCTCCTTTCAGGAACTTCTGAAAGGAACCAGGACTAAAACCAGGGGATGATGGCCACAGTTGCACACACACACACACACACACACACACACACACACACACACACACACACAGCAAATGCACCTCTGCATTTTCCCTTACCTTAGAAAGGGTAAGGGAAACTTTTGAGCACCTTAGAGTCAAGGTACATGGCCAAATGACACACAATTATAAACCAATAAAATGAATCCAACATCAATACCTGAAGGAACATAAGGTGTCAGAAATCCCCTCTGCTGTATGTGAGGACTACAGGCCACCACTCCCTGCCATATCAGCCTGCTCCTGGGACCCACCCCTTTCCACATTTGCTTATCTTGAGCAACCTGAGCCCAGCAGCCTGACAGAGTGTATTTGAGCAGACACATCTGGCCTTATCCTCAGTGACCTGGAGAGAAGGGGCTTCTCACACCCACCACTGTATCATCCTGGTGCTGGGCACAGAGCTAGCTTGCCTGGGCTCACAGCCTGGTTGCAAGGGCACAAGGTAAGCCTTAGGAGGTCCCAGTCCTTCTTGTGACACATGACACAGGTCCCCATGCACCTTGCAGGCCAGAAGAAAGACACCTGACACTATCAGCTCAAATAGGATAACAATGTCAGGAAGACTGGATTTTTGCAGACTTGTTTCACTCGTGGTTTCTGAGTACTGGGTGCTGGCAGCTACGAGCACATGGGCTGCCAGCTGTCCATTTATCAGCCTCTTCTTGAGGATATTCAAAGGTTTATTAAACCAGCATGAATCACTCTCCTGCCTTCTTTGTTAAGAACAATGGCAAGCACGAAAGCCTATGTCTTCAGGGCCTGTGGGAGTATAGAGCTGCACAAGACTGTGTCACGCTGAGGCCTCCCACCAACAAGTGGCTCCCTGGCCAAGGGCAGAAAGAACAGCTCAGGTAGGGTATGGGCACAGGAACACAAGGACCGGCTGTCACTGATTCATGCAGTCAATGCTACTGTCTGCCAGGGTCCTTGATACACTATGGGGAGGCAACAGGCAACAGGCGTGGCCCTGTCTCTGCTCTTGGGTTGGGTGCAGCCTAGTGGATCTTCAAAGTGGTAACTACTCTGTTTCTAGTTCTTCCCTAGCTGGGAAAAGTTGGACAAGTGTTAGCATCTCTAAGCTTCAGTTTCTTGTATTCTAATGCTGATGCACAGGGCTGAGGTAAGGATTGAATGAAAGAGTTAACGTGCACTGAGGCTCTCCCAGTGCCCAGCATGCTGTCCCTGCTCAACAAGCACTTGCCGTTTTACTGAAGAGAGGAGAGTCAGCAGTGACACCCAGTCAAGCACAGGGAGCCCTCGCCTGTCCACAACCCTCTAAGTGCCACACAGATGACCTGGAACCTGGGCTCCCCTGTACCTGGATCTCCATCCCAGGACTCCTGTCCAACTGTAGCCTCAACTGCAGCTTCAGACCTTCATTCCTGGCAATTCCCAGAAGTCTGGGCAGGCAATAAAGACCCTCCTTTTGCGGGAGCAGGAGAGTCCTTTGGCCAGCAGGTCCTGAACACATTTTCTCTGGCTCTCATCTCTCTCCAAAGAGCTGCAGATTGAAATGAGCAACATCCTCCCTGGGGGCGAGGTCACCACCCTATCCACTCTCCTATAAAACAAGATTGAAAGGCACAAGTCCTACCCTTTATGTCCCATACTGGACTCTTCCTTCCCACAGTAAACTTCTCTCCACCCTCATATACAAGAACGCATAGGCACCCTCCTCGCATTAAGCAACAGGCAGCCCCAGCCCTGTGCCTAATGCACCTAAGAGACCTATGCTGTTGGCCAACAACAGCTGCATGACTTGGCGTGCCAGTTCATCTCCATAATCCTCACCACAAGCCCAGCAGGTACTGGGAACTATCACCCCCACCCCAGGGCAAACAGAGGTTACCCTGTAGTGAGTGAGGACTGAGTCCAGCAAGTCACCCTTACCAAGGCTGGAAGGATACAGAAGGAAATGGAAGACTACTTGTGGGAAGCTGGGATGGAAATGAAACACAGAGGCCCTGGAGGCTACAATCAGAGCAGGCACACCCCTGGGGCCACAGCCTCCCCACCCCACCCTAGTTCTCCCAGGCCCCTCACAGGCTACCCACCCCCCGCCATGCTGGGAACCAACTCACAGAGAGGCAGCATTCCTCACATCACAGGAAGATGGAATTTATCCACCCCCAAGCCTCTCACACGTGCTTCCATCAAAGAAGCCTCCCAAAGTGCAGAGTACCCACAGGTAACAGCAGAGCTACCCTAACCACAGGTTTGGTGTCCTTTTCCAGAGTCCTCAGATCTCATTCCTGAACCCTTGACCAAGAAAAAATCTAACACAACAGCCACATCCATGACTGTGGATGACTGTGGTCTGGGTGACAGCATCACAGATAATGTCCCCTGGCTACTTATATCTAGCTCTAAAATGTTAAGAGCTATTTAATTTCAAATCAGATAAAGTATCAATTATCAAAGGAGGAAGAGGTAGTAGAAGAGGCAAAAACAGAGAAGAGGAGAAGGTGGAGAAGGCAAGGGGCTGCAGGAAACCTCAGAGGCTCGCATCGTGGAGGACAATTTCCAGGCCCACTTTTCTCAAGAGGGGATTTGACACTACTGGCTGGCCGAGTGCCTAAGAGGGTAGGGCCTCACCTTATTCGGAGTAGAAGTCAGGGTCAAAAACAGGCTCTAGTCAAAGGCCACCCCTTGGAATGAGAAGAAAGGGACTGGCCAAAAATGGGACTCCAGGCACCTGCTCATCCTCAGGGTCCCTGTCCCAGCTGGCATTTTGGGGTGAAGCCTTAGAGTCTACTTGATGACTGACAAACCTGTGAAAGGGCTGGCTAATCACAGGTGCCCACATTCACGGACCCTCTTCCAGGAAGGAAACCAGCACAAGCCCTCTTCTGTCCTTGGCTTTTTGCAATAGAAAGCCCCTTTCCAGGTGACAAGGCTCCTGCCCTTGCCGGCCTTCATGGGAAACTGGAAAGGCTTCCATGGCTCACACCACCACCTCTGTGGCTTCACATGAGAAGCAGCCTTGTCTCACTCCAGGCAGACACGTAGCTGCAAAGAAGGGCAGAATGGTCAATAACTTTCCATCATTTCAGACTGAATGAAGTCTGTCGAGGCCCTCCTTTGCACGCCAGAACCAAAAGAGGCCCAGGAAGTGACAAATGCGTCATGGTGTGGCCCAATTACACATGCTCATAACAGATTCGTGCTGGGGCCCAGAGTCACCCAGATGGTAGAGGGGATTTATGGCCCAAACCTGATTTCCCAGAATCCAGTGAACTCAGGAACAGAGAGAAGCCGAACCTGAAAGTTTTCCCTCAGGTCTCCCTGGGAGCCAGTGTATTTTTGGAGAGCTTTGGCTTCGCCTGCTTGCTGTACTTTATTGCTGGCAGAGAGATGGGAAATTTATTACTTTACAAATCATACCATTCGCAGCATAAATGAACTGTCTGGCTGCGGCACGCTCGAGCCCAGATGATTTGCAAAACGTCTAATGGTGAGCAGGGTTATGCTATCTGCTTACGGCCTCCGAGACAAAAGCAAAGCATAACGCAGAGCATCTGCACAGTGTAACTCAAGGCTAGCAAATTGGCTGCGACTCATAAATGTTGGCTCAGCAGCATTACATAACTCGGCGTGCTCGGCCGAGGACTCAGAGGAACACAGAGCAGCCCCTGGGCCCAGGGCGCTGGCTCTGACGAGGCCATGGATGACAAGCAGGGCACCAGAGGGGGCCGGGGCCTGAGGTCAGGGCCAGGCTGAGCCCCGCAGCCCAGCCAGTCCTGAGGCCTGCGAGCCATCAAGAGGCAGGGTGGACCCCTGGGGCTGCCCAGGACACAAGTGCTCTCTACAACTTTTCCGTTTTAAATTCCCCAAGCCTGGTGTGGGAGGGAAGGTGTTGAAATTACCTTTGCCCTGACATGTGGACAGGAGTTACTCAGTGCCCACAGCCCGTGGGGTGGCCACCTTCTGCCACTGGGTCCAGCTAGTAACAGAAAAGTCTGACTGTATGGCCATTGCTGCTAATGGGCTTGATCTAGGCCCTGAAACATGGGGCATCACCAGGAGGGAGGCGTTGGTGCACGTGCTTATACTGGAAGCCGAGCGAGTCATGCAGTCTCTCCAATAATTCAGGATTATTGAACAGGATTCAAATCCAGGCCTTTAGGGTGCTTTTGTTTTTCATTTTGTTTTACTTTCTTTTATTTGGCAGCACTAGGGACTGGATCTAGGGACTTTGTGCTGAGCTACATCTCCAGCCCTTTTTATTTGTTTTCAAATTTTGAGACAGTCTTTCTAAGTTATTCAGTTGCTCAAGGTGGGCTCAAACTTGCAATTGTCCTGCCTCAGCCTCCTGGAGTACTGGGATTATAGAAGTATGCCGCTACACCCAGCACAGCTGTTAAGGTCCTGCTTTTAAGCATCTACACTGTACATGGTGCTTAAACCTCATTTTCACAATGCCCTATGCAGTATGGGTGCTGTCACTGTCATCTTACAGGTGAATTAACTGAGGCTCAGATGAGCCATAGACCTGGACCAAGGTTACACAGTTAATCAGTAGCCAAACCAAGAATCAAACTTGGGATGCCTTGGTTCTGAGGTCTCAGGTTTTTCCCAAGGTGCTTTCCTGACTCCTGTAATCTCTGTGTCACTTTATCCCTGCCCATACACACACACACATTGCCTCCTAAAGTGCTAGTTAGTATGGTGGCATCAGGCAGCCAATCAATGAATTCTCTAGATATTTTAAATGGGTTACTAAAAGGCTCCAGAAAAGAAGTGTCCATGCCTGGCCCTTGGGAGTCACAGTTCAATTGTACTCAAGAGGCATGAATTAGACCCTCTCCAGGAGGGAAGGTACCTGGCCCAGCTGGTCCTTCAAGTAAGGCCTTGAAGGATGCACTCGGCCCAAAATGGGCTCTGCCATGGCCCATCCAAGCAGCAAAGACCTGGCTGCAAACAAACCTGACCCCCTCTTTGGCTCAAAAACTTGGGTGACCTTCTCGGAGCAGGAAGGGGCCCAACTGAGCTGCTCTTTCTACAGAAAAGCCAAGGGGCCCTGCCTGAGTGCAGAGGCAATCCTAAACTCAGGCTTTAAAAGTAACACCAAGAAAAGGTAAACTTGTACTGATTTTCAACTGGTAAAGTCTTTAACCAAAAACCAAAAATAAGAAAGTTTTCTGAACACTGACTTTAGAACAAAGCATGGTTCAAAGATACTTTGATCTCCAAAACTGACAAAATATTTTGATACCATAGGGAACATCAAGCATGCCATTTGGCATTAGAAATATAAGGCTATTTACTGAATACCTACCCAAGAAAACAACCTAACTTTTGGTCATGAGCCTTGAGATAAGTTCTTGGCTCCAATGATACCCTCCCTCCACATACCCACCTCATGGATTCATTCATCTATCTATTCATTCAGCAAAACTCTCTGTCCAATTTCAGTGATGACCCAGCCAAAGGGTCTTAAAGATTTTCACCTTTCTCCAAGTCAAATGCCAAGTACTCCCATTAGGCATGAAGATAGTACACACGTGTCCACGGGAAGCACAGACTGAGTCTACTCAGCACCAGAGCCACCACCGGGACAAATGTCTCCTGGCATTCCAACCAGGAGAATCAGTATGTCCCCATTAGAAATTTTTCAGAACACAACAAATCCCAAGCATGACAACTGCTAAGGAGAGGGTGCAGTTGGCTGGACTGCTGGTCTGTTCTCTTAGGAGAGCCCTTCGAAGCCCTGGAAGATTGGCTGTCACCAGACAGGAACCCATAAGGGGAAAAATGGACAGGCACCTACCCTGTAATGAAACTGGGGTCTCCCAAAGAGCTGTGAAACTAGAGGAGGCTCTTCACCCCTGAAGCACACACTTCAGAAGCTCCCATGCTCCCTAGTGGGGGTAAAGAGAAGGCAATGTGCTCCCAGCAGCATGACCTCCAAAACTCCAGAGATGGCCCCACATCCGTGGCCTTGAGAAGGCATGGGACCCTGTGTATGCACCCCCTCGAAAGGCCCCGACTGCTTCAAAGTCAAAACACAAATAAAGAATAGTTTGCCAACCTCCTTTCTAATATTCTGTCTTCCAGCCTGCATGTGGCTAAGGAGGACCAACCCATGTGGTATGGACAGTCCTCTGAGACTCGCCCTGAAGCACAGCCCACTGGGGAGGTCTCACTGCAGTTAGCTAGACTGTACCCTAGGGCACCTGGCTGGCCAGGTCTGGGGTGCAGCTATAGATCTACAGTCTTTTTTTTTCCATTTATGTATTTGGTACAGTCTCATTACGCAGCTCAGACTCATAACGATACTCCTGTTTTCAGCCTCCTGGAAGTTGGAATTACAGGCATGCACCACCACACCTGGACTCATTCCACCAGCTCAGCACACCCTGGAGTATGGCCAGTGTGGCATGAGGGACAGGGGATCGAACCCCAGTCCCAGTGCTTACCAAAACAGGTGCCTAGTCTGCTGAGCTATCTCGCCAGCTCCTAGATCTGCAGTCTTACAAAGCTCATGACCAGGATGCTGAGCCAGGATTAGAAACCACTAGTTTGAACAGTTCCTTCCTATTTCACAGTATGTTTTGTACACTTCAGTTCTTATTTACAGTTTTGGTTTCTCACACCAGAGAGCTGTTTAAACATATGTGTCCAATTTATTTCACTTATGATTATGGTCTCAAGGTCCAGCCACTTAGCTATAAATGTCTCAGTTTTGTCCTTCTTTCTGGCTGAGTAATACTCCATTATTTTTTTAAAACCCTACATTTTCTTTATTCATTCATCAGTTAAAAGGCATTTGGGCTGCCTCCAAGATCTATTTCCATTTGTCTGGAGATGTCTCTAGTTTGTCCTTCTTTCTAGCACAGAAGTGCTCCATTATATATACACACCACATATTCTTTATCCAGTCATCCATTGATGCATATATGGGCTGTTTCCAGGATTTGGCTGTGATAAATCATGCTGCTATAAACATGGGGGTGCATATATTAGGCACGATGCTTTGGGAATGTACTTAGAAGGAAAATAGCAAGGACAAATGAGACCCCTATAGTGGAAAGTGGGAAGGGCTTGTTCAAACAGGAAGGGGAACAGAGAAGGAGGAAGGGAAGGAAGGGAAAAGGGATTTCAAAATGAAGATAGATGAAAAAAAATGGAAATGGAGCTTCTGTCAATGGGAGTAGAGAGTTGAACAAGTGAGGAGAATGGAGGAAAAAGGAAGAATTAAGATATACTATGTATAGGTGCAAATCCCTTGTGGTGGATGTGATGGTGACGTATGAAAATGTGCTCAAATAAAATGCATAACTGGTTTGGGCCACATGCCTGTGCATCACAGAAATAGGTCAAAAATGCATGGAAAGAACAAAGTCATTTTCTAGAAGTTCCCTATCCATCTAGAAAAACTTGTTCTCGCCTCTCTGGGGGCCTCTAAATGCCTCTCAGGCTTCTTCAGGGAGCTCAGCCTCCTCCTCTGAATCTGCTGAGTCCACCCTCCCCAGCCATGGCCATTCACCGCCCCCATGGCATCCGGCCTCCATCACACCGTCCGCCTTTGCTCTTGACAAGCTCCTGGCCTGAGTCCTCTAAGAAGCTATCCCGGCCTCTGCCGAGTTCTGCTCAGCTTTCAGTTGTGGCCAGCACTATATGCACAGAGCTAGAGGTAGAGAGAGACTGGCTCCTTGTTGATCTTGTGACTCCATGGGGGAATGCACACAGTTGGAAGAAAGGCGGTCTCAGAAGGACATCCCAGGTAGAGAAACTGAGGGGCAAGCCTGTGACTCTGCTCAGAACCCCAGGATTTTTCAAGCGAAACTTCCAAACCTTTTCTTAGTAAACAGCATTTGAAAACGTAGGTCCAGGGGTGTTGGGGCAGAGCAAAGGAAGAGAAAGGAACAACTGCTCTGAAGTTCCTTCCAACATAGGCTTTTCCAAATCCTCAGCTCAGGACTAGCCACTGCCCTGGTTTGTTAGGGTTCCCAGCAATTCAACACAGCTGAAAGAGTACAGGCATGGAGAACGGCCCACCATGCAAAATGTGCATTTGATCAAGGTCATGGTGTAACATGAGTTCTCCTGATCTATTGGATTTCTGCGCAAGAGCCCTGAACTCCTCACTCAAGTTCAACCTCAGGTCTCAGGAAAAATGAGTTTGTTAATTCAAGCAATTCCCCCATGGTCAGTAGTTTATACCACATGCTTTGAAACAATGTGGCCTAAGTCAGGGGAGAAGTTGAATTAGTTCCTAGGGGAGGGCCAAGGACTATCTGTTAACCTTGACAGGCTCTGCAGCCCCCTGCACTCTGTGCAAGCCCCTTCCAGGGAGGTTGGGGGAGGCCCGGCTCCCCAGCTCACACGCCCACACAGAGCAGCCCTGCTCTTTAGACATCCAGGGCTTCCCTACCACCCCCACCAGGAAGGCTGGAGCCTGGGTTTGCCATCACGTGCTTCCTCAGAAGCCCGTGTCTCCAGCGCCAACAGAAAACACCAGGACCATGACCCTCCTGACAAGCAGGTCCACAGAAGGCGCATAGGCCAGTGTGGACTCAAGGTAGGCTCCCCACTTGCAGATCGGCCTCAGGCAAGAAGTTGCGGGAAGATCCTTTTAAGAGAAGATTAATGATTGCAGGAGACCTTCAGGCTACCTGGTAAATTCCAGTCTGTCAACCCAGGTATATTTATTGGACATTCATTACATGCCAGTTTTACCATTCTAGCCCACAAAAGCCTCCTGTATGGCCAAGTGTGGACCTGAGAGACTGTACTAAGAAAAGCAATAACACTAACAATTGATGGTGCTTATTAACAGCCTCTGCCAGCCCTTCCTGGGGACTAGTCATTTAACCTGCCCAACCACCCCGAGATAGGCAGTGGCACCGACAACACTGGGTGCTTGCCCAAAGTCAGCCAGCTGGTAAGCAGGGGGATGGCGACTTGGACTCAGGCAATTTGGCTCTAGAGCCTCAGCCTTTCATCACCACTCCGACCTCCATCTTCATCAATAACTTAGTGAAGACGCTCAAGCTACCTGCCGTGTCCCACAACCCAGCATGCAGGGAGTGGATACCTAGGGTAAACCTACAGTCTCTCTAAGCCCAGAGCCCAAGGCCTTGGCAGCCCTGCCCTATCTTAACAGACCTCAGGCAACTTATCGCACCTACTAAATCCCTTGCTTTCTAATTCCTGTTGTGGTTTGAATATGCCCCCAAAGTTCCCATGGTGGAAATCTAAACCTCAGGACAGTAGTGTTGAGAGATGAGACTTCTCGGAGCTGACTAGATCATGAAGCTACATGTTATTTCCACAGGAGTGGTTTTATTTTTTTTTAATAAAGACAAGTTTATCCCCTGATTGTTCATTCACCATGCGATGCTCTCGGACTCATTAGGGTACAACAGGAAGGCCCTCACCAGATGTAGCCTCAATCTTGGACTTCCTAGCCTTCAGAACTGTGAACCTAGAAACTTTCTGCTCTGTATAGATTAACTACTTCATGGTATTCTATCATATGGACAGACAGTCACCCAGGGAGGTTATAAGATAACCAAATGAAACAATAGATTGAAAGTGCTTAGCATAGTGTTTGCAAAAAAAGAACATAGGCTAAGCTAGATTTTTAATGGCCATTACTATTCATAACATTATCAGTTACATATGAAATTGCAGGACATATAAGCCCTGATCAGGTCAAATACGGAGAGAAATGATGCTCCATCGCACTGTCCTCATCAAACAGCATTATTATATATCATCCATTCCAACTTTGGGCAGTTTGACTTTGTACCTAAAGAAAAACCTCTTTATTTTGTATCTTGCTAAGCTACCTGACATCCCCTTTCCTTCCCTCCTCTTTCCTTCCCACATCCCCACTGCACACACCACCACCTGCTCAAGGACCAAGGCCCCAGGTATGAGTAACAGGCCCTCCCCCTACAAACTAAACAAGGAAGAAAAACTCCCTCCACTTTCCAAGGGTTTTAGCATCAAAACCTCCTGATGAGCTCACAATTTGGGACAGGGTGTTCACTTACTGATCTTTCCAATAAGTCAGATAAGATGGAAATGTTCAAATAATACAAAGCAATGGTGCTCAGAGGAAAAAGACACCCCTCTGTCACCTAAGCGGGATCTACCACGAAAAGTGATCTAAGTTTCAAATCTCAACAAAAGTGACCCCAAGGGCACTCAGACGCCTTCTGGATCTAATTCCTACCTCCACACACAGCCTGTTCTAATTGGGCTTTCCTGGGCAGTCCAGCAAGGCAGAAATCAGTCCCTACTGGCAGATAAGGAGCAGGTTGTAGACCTGAGGGGTACAAGACATGCCTAGGGCCACTCACCCACAGAGCAGGGTTGACATGGGGCCAGGGGAAGGTTGTGGCAAGCCCACGCTGCCTGTCCTAGAGGCTGAGCCACTCACGCTAGCTGCTGAGCCAAGAGGTCATGGCTCTGCCTCACAGCATCCTGGCCAAGTTCTCCATGAAATCATCCAAAGCAGGAGGCGCTTGGGAGCTGCCTGACTAGCTATGGCTTCCTTCCTGGCTGTGGGAATCTGCAGCTCCCATGAGCCTGGGTTAAAGGAACTTTCTACACGTGCAGGAAAGACGCCTCAAGGGGCCAGGCCCCAAGTTCCCAGACAAGGCTGTGCCCAGTTCCCCGGGAGATGGCTATGCCAGCCCCTATCTAGCTGGTTTCTATCACCCCACTGCCAGCACCCACTGAGGGACTGGGCAGTTATAGAAAAGCTGGGCTCTGAAGATGTTCACATCACCCTTTGCCCCAACCCCAGACACCAAGACCCTCAGCTGCATCCATTGCAGCTTATGCCAGCTCAGCTGCAGGAACACACACACACACACACACACACACACACACACACACCTTTCCTGCCCAGAGGACTTGGCATGAAAAGCAGGCATGAAGAAAGAAGCAGTTAAACACTAATGGTAAGTTGAGATGGATGGCCCTCTGTCCCTTCCTACTGGCACAGAGTACTGGGTTGCAAGAAGTCACAGTGGGTGCTGATCCAGGCCTCTCTACCTCTGAGAGAAGCCCAGTAGACACAGAGATGAAAAACAGGCCCAGTTTCTACCCACGAAACCCTTCAGGATGACCACTGAAGCTGAGAAAAGTCAATTCTCAGCAGCGTCTGGAAGCTAAGATTTATTTTCTGAGTGCGAAGAGCCATCGTCTCAGCTGTTCCCTGTCAGCTCCTGTGCGTTTCCAGGCAAGCACAGTCACAGTGCCTTTTCTCCTTCCTCCTCCCTTTGTACATAAACCCACACCCAAAGGTATTGCACTGGGAAGGAGAAACGACCTGCACCAGAAACATCAGGCCAGACAGCAGGGCTTTGCTTCTAATCATTTCACCTCACACTCACCTTCCATAGAGCAAAAAAACACTTGCTAGGGACTCTCAAAGTGCCCCCTCAAATGTGCCCCTGGAGAGGCTAGGAGAAGGGGTAGGAGGATCGGAGCGACAGAAGCAGCAGGAGCTGCTGGACTGCAGATTCCAGGGTGGAGATGAGAATCTCTGGGTGGCAGCGCCAGGCCCTCGCTACTTAGTGTCAGCCCATATTTACTGAGCACTGAGTATCGAGGGCCTTTCTCCAAAGCCATGCCCACCCTTGGCCATTGTGAGCTGCAGCCTCCTCCCTGACCCCAAGGCTCCCGACAGTAGGAACTACAGCAGCTGGCATGGACTCAATGATGCATGGACAATGTCTGTCACACACACTGCTGTCCAGCAAGGGATGCTGCTGACCTGGGCATGCCCCCAGGGTCTCCAGAACCACAGCTACAAGTCTTTAAGAAAGGCCCATGAGCCAGTTCTCTCAGTGTTACCCAAAAGATTGTTTAATCAAAGACTCCCTGCTTCAGTCTCCCTTCAGTTGCTCTGGGCAAATCCCAGCACAGTGTGTCATTGGTTCTTGAACAGAGGCTGCCAAGGTGTGGCCCTGGACTCACGGCACTGCAGGCATTACCTGGGAAATCAGCTGCACTGCACTCTCAGGCCCCACCCAGGCCTCCTGAATCAGAAGCCCCCAGGGTGGAGCTCCACACAAGAGTGCTTTCACCGTGCTAGGTGACTTTGAGGCAGCTCATTGGTACCACTACTTGGGGTGGCCTGTTGGGGGCCTAGGCTACTGGAGGGAAGAGTGTCCTCTAGCTCCTCTGCTATTCCTCAGCCCAAGGTGATGCACCCACCTCTCACCATGTCTTACAGAACTCTTCTGTCCCTCAGGAGTCTTTTCTGTCTGGGTCTGGGTTCTTCCTGGGCCCCCACACCACGCTGGCCACTGTATTTTCCAAGCCCCATGAGACCAATCTTGCCATGTGTTGATGAATATAAAATTTTCACCTACAATATAGTTTAAAAATTATACAGTGCACACCGATCACATACCTGCCTGAGGGTCTTTGCACCTGTCTTTCCTAAGAGAGAACACTCTTCACTCAAGGGCTTCAACATGCCCCACTCCCTTGTATCCCTTGGCCTTTCAGCAAATGCCACCTCCCCAGAGAGGTCTACTCTGGCCATCCCATCTAAGAAGAACTCTCACTCAGCTCTATGCCCTTAGCTAATGTGGGAAGCAGTTAAGAGTGGAATGGCAAAAGAATGAAAACATATATATTCATTTATATATGCAGGATAGTTTGGATAATTACACTGCAGTTTTCTATTGAAAGCAGTTAATGCTTAAACTTTTAATTTTTTCTTCTTTTTAATTTCTTATAACTTTTTTTTTTTTTACCAATTTTGCAGGTTTATGTCTGGTAACCTAAACAGATAACATTATGCAATACAATAACACTTGTTGAATTATTACTTTGTTTAATAATTCAACAAGTGTTATTGTTGAAGAAGAAGAAGGAAAAGGAGAAGGAGCAGGAGCAGGAGCAGGAGCAGGAGGAGGAGGAGGAGGAGGGGAAGGGGAAGGGGAAGGGGAAGGGGAAGAAGAAGAAGAAGAAG
>NW_004524624.1:4182154-4208562 GCF_000260255.1 Octodon degus
GACTATGTGGATGGTCTCACACACTTGCCCAGCCTGGGATCAGTCTGGAAGGGATCTGGTCAGCACTTGGAAGGTCACACACACACCTCATCTTCCTCTTCCTCTTCCTCTTCTTCTTCTTCTTCTTCTTCTTCTTCTTCTTCTTCTTCTTCTTCTTCTTCTTCTTCTTCTTTTTCTTCTGTTTGGTGGTTGTTTGCTTGTTGGTTTATTCTGGGAAGGAGGTCTTACTATGCTGTTCAGATTGGACTTCAACTTGCTATGTAGCCCAAGCTGGCTTTGAATTCACAGCAACCCTCTTGCCTCAGCCTTCTGAGTGCTAGGATTATAGCTGTGCTCCACCATGCTCTGCTCTATATAACAATTTTCCCCCATGCCATGGACATTATCTGTCATTACTTTTGTGAACAGGTATTTTTTTTAATGTCATTTGCACTATCTCCAGCTTTTTCCTCTCTTGCTTTTTTCATAGACTCTGATGAATCTTATGTTGTGTTTACAGTTTACATCATCTAACAGCTGTTGGATTGAATTTTTGTTGTCCCTTGCTATTTTTAAGAAATATTTCTTTTCATGACTACTAACCATAATAGTGTCTTCACTGTTAGATATTCTGTCCTCACATTGTCTCAGTCTGCTGCATATAGCTCCAGTGATATTCTAAATCTTCCAGTGACACAATGACCTTCCAAATTTAGTGGAAATCTAAATGTTTCAACAATTCCATTTCTTTCCTATGTTGAGTATTCATGATTTCCATCATTTTCCTTAGATTTTGTATTTTTTAAAATTGATATCTGCCCTTAAATCACTTATGGTCACTATCTCTTAAGTTATTTGAGAAATTATTTCTGATTTGATTTTTTATGGAGCCCCTTAAACATCTTCTCATTTTCTTTCTTTTTAAAGTTTAATTCCCAGGTAATGTTTATAAGTTGCTTATGGCAGGTAGTGTTTTGCTAGCATTTAGAAGCTCTAGGAAATGACTACTCACAGATGTCTCTCAGGTATAGCTAGCTCATGGGTTTTGAGTCTGTTGCAAAATTCTACCCTTTCACTTTATTGGGGACTAGAAGTCACTGTCTATTTGACTTAGTCTTGGTTCTTTTTTTTTCCATACCAGGGACTGAACTCAGGATCCTGTGCTTGCCAGGCAGGCACTTATTCTACTGAGCTATCTCCCCGGCCTTTAGTTTTGTTCTTTAGCACTGGCCTATAGCATTTTTTATGACCCTAAAAAAATCTTAGTCTTAGCATACCAGGAAGAACAAATAATTAGAACAATTATGACAAATTGGGTAAAGTAATATAATCATCAATAACAATAGCATCAAACATAGCCTACAAAGTGAGCAACAGTGGTAAATATTAATTTTCCTCTTTAACCATGTGACCTAGATTTGTAGTTACATAAAAATACCTAAAACAAACCAGGAAATTGTATACAGTAAATATGATAATTATGGCAACTTTCCCCTCAGGGAAGAAAATTTAAAAGGCTTTGGGGGAAAACAGAGGAGAAGAAGAAGGAGGAGGAGGAGGAGGAGGAAGAGGAGGAGGAGGAAGAAGAGGAGGAGGGGGAGGAGAAGGAGAAAGAGGACAAAGAAGAAGGTAGAAAAAGAAGAAGAAGAAGAAGAGGAGGAGGAGGGGGTGGGGAGGAGGAGGAGGGGGTATCAAGTCCTTAGTATGGACTAAGGGTTCATGGAGCACACTCCTGGGTGTCTCTGGATGGGTTGTGGAGACATGGCTTTAGGATCATTGACTGGTTTTTCAGCTATTCTGGTCTGATGCTGTTCCTTGCCCTGCTTCCCAGTCACTATGAAGTGTCTCCCTTCCATCCACACGTCCTTCATGATGTTTCTGCTTAGGGCCAGCCAACCATGGACCAATCCCCAAAAGCCATGAGCCAAACTACACTTCTGCTCCTTTCAATTGTAGGTGCTGTGAGCTGTGTCCCACTGATGGGGAATCTGACTGCTACCCCCAGCTACCCTCTCCTTCATCTTCTCATGAGATTACACTGCATAGTTAATTGTTTGCAACATATGTGTGTGTCCTTAGGGGCTTTGGGGGATTTCATCTGTGTCTCAATCATAGACTCTATAAAAAGAGATTTCATCTTCTTTACTCACTGCTGTACAACATGGCCACCACACAGCAGAAGCTCAGAAAACACACTGAATATATATTCAGAAATGAAACTTAGAGTGATCCTAGCACAGCTCCTCATATTTTATCACCCTTGAATGCATAAAAAGCAAATTTGAAAATGAAATACAAACAAAACTACCAGATGATGTGCTTTTCTAAAGTTAAATTGCCAAGAATGGTTTAATAGTTGAAAAGATGTGGCCTCGAGCCAGTTCTGTTTCTATATTTTGATTTAATACCAATGCAAGGACTAAGTGGCTGCAAAGAGACAAACAAAGTGACATTAACAACTTCAAGGCTTTGTTTTTAAGTTTCGCATAAGCAGCTTTGATGCAAAACTCAAATCCTACACATAACCCTGAGGCATCAATTTTAATGAGGAATTCTTTGATAACTGTAGAGTTGCTCTGCACATTTGAAGCCACCTTAGCCTCACGGTGGCACTAAAGTCTGCCTGATGAAGGCACTTAGTCCATTTCTTCCTGAGCCTACTCCCAGCACTTTCTTCCAGCACAGGGATTGCCAGTGAGCTCCAGCAAGTTGCCATGTGTCAAGCCAGGACCTGTTGGCAGTGTGAGGGTAACATGGGCAAACACATGCCTTGGCCTCGGCACCACACACTGGCATGTGTTCTGCGCTACCCTGGGCTTTCTCTATCAGTACTAAGGAAACCACACGGAACTTCTTTGTACAGTACACCATGGCAATGTTGGGCCTTCCCTTTGAGCAAACATTAGCAATCAAGCACACAAACATTATCATGAAGACAAAGGGCTTTGTAAGTTGTCTAGCAAATCCAAGTTATAATGTGGGCACCCAGGTCATCTTGATAAGAGTGTATGAATTTTAATGGGTATTTGCCAAAATGGAAGTGCAAATCTTAAGGGCCAAGAAGCAGGCCACTGATTTCTTGACCCTTTCCATAGCCCAGGCACTTGTTACCAAAGCAAAGCAATGAAATACCGAGCACAGCACACAGACCAGGCAGTTTTACCAGCTGAAAACCCAACTGTGAAGCCACCATAGAACTATTAAAGTTCTAATCCTAGCTGTGCCCACATGGGGTGGGCGGTGGATCATCTAGCTGACTTCACACATTTGAAATGGTCCTATAATTCTGGCATCTGCCTGGGCTTTCTAGCCATGAAGGGTGCCAAAAGTTTAATTAAAAATTTATGGGAGAAAAACTCACACTTGAAAACATTATATCCACTCTCTTCAGTTTCGGTTTTATTTCCCCTGCAAATACCAATGAGAGTACCATGATTTTGTTTTATAGGGAACTTCAAAATCTTGGGCCACACAGCTGGGTGCTGCCGACAGGTGGCATGCTCCACGGTGGGGCCAGACTGGGCATCCTGCCCAAACACTCATCCTGAAGTTGCTCCCATTCTCAGGGTGGCAGCCAAGACTGCCACCTGTGAGGCAGATGTTGTGTTTGGTTGGCCAAAGGGTCATCTTGTCCAATCTTCTGCCTGAAAACAGATCCCAGGAAAACCATAAAATTTGGTGGAATCTTGTTAAACCCAGCTCCCTGTCTTGAACAGAACCAGCTCCCCTTCCTATTATTGCTTCAGTCCCCCTCAACTTCTGCTGATGCTGGCCCAATGCATCAATGGCCCAGAGAGGAAAGAACTCTCCTCCACAAACCTTTGCTTTGCTGAAGGAAGTGTTCTCCAGAGTTTCTGAGGCTCCAGCTAGAAAATGAAGCTCAAGCTCCTCTCTGTGTGACATGAGGGTTTGCCTCTTCCCTACCCTCGGGGTTCTCCCTCTCATACACACATCTACGCACAGCCTCTGCCCTGGCAATCTCCCTCCTGCCCCAGATGGTCTGCAAGAGGAAGGCAGGTCCTCTATGTTGGGAAAGCACTGTTCTGTGTCATGTCATCTCTATTCACCACTCAAGTCAAGGGTGAAGCCAGGGCTCTGGGAAACAAAAACCCGGCAGACCAAGTCAGCCAGGGACAGCTCTCAGGAGCAGGGAGAACCAGGCCTAGAACAAATTCCTCAGCCAGTGGGAACACCACCCACCTCCCAAGGGGGGAGCATCCCTTCCAGGGGCCCCAGGACTTGGCTGTGTTCCCACTAACCCCCTCCTGAGCTCAGGGAGCCTTCCATGCTCTTCCATGGTGCCACTGGCCCACAAGCAGACTCCAGCTTCCAGCTGCAATACCAGGGTCCCAGAGGCAAAAGGGCTACTCCATGTCTTCCCCATCCTAGCCCTCTATCAAGGGGAGGGAAAACAGGGCCCTTCCCAGGAACATTTTGTGAATTGCTACATTCTTTTCACATCTCTTTACTCAAAATCCTTTAAGAAACTTTCCTAACAATTACTGTCATTAAAATTTAGAAGTGACAAACATCAGCAGGCTGGTGAGCCCCCTACTCTGACAAATCTTTTCCTTCAGCTCCCAAACCGGGAAGCTTCGAGAGGAAATAACCAAGGTGCTGCCCTGTGGCCTATGGGTGGGGCATTCTTGGTCTTGACCCTTCAGTGACCTCTTAGGTAAAAAGGGCAGGCTGGTTCCTGCCTTAGCCAAGTCCACAGCAAGAAGGGGAGGTCTCCCTTTGGGTGGGGAGGAACCTGGAAGCCACCCACCTTGACTCCCTCCGGGGCCCTGAGAGAGGTTGTGAAGAAAAGGCCTTGGGGGGGCAGGAGGTAGAGTTAGAGAAGCTGGACATTGGATGGGCCCCTGGGACCATTCATCAACTAGCTCATGAATAAGTGGTCTCCTCTTTGGCTTCAAAGACTAAGTACTTTCTAGTACTCAGAGCCACTAAGGCAGTGATGGCGAATGTTTTACAGCTTTCAGTGGCAACAAACCACCAGCTGCGACACACATGCCATTGGTTTGCCACCACTGCACTAGGGTTTTCCATACACATCCCCCTCCCAGCATTCCTCCCGAGTAGATAGTGTTCCCAACCAACAAATGACAAGACTCGGGCCTAGAAGAAGGTTGAGTCACATGTGCTCGTGGGACCACTCAGCAGAGCAACCTGAGCTGTAAATCCAGGCTCCTGAGTCACAGCCCCTGCAGGAAAGAAAGCAGCTCCTCCTCAGGACAATGACTGGGCCTGGTTCTCCTCTCTGGGCCACTGCTTTGAGCCCGCCCTCTGCAAGGCTTGTGTTAGAAACCATGTGGACTCACTCTGCTCTATTCCACCCAGCCCTGCCCTGCCTCCAGCTCCACATGCTCCGTCCCCTCCTGGAGCACATCCCTGGCATTAGCACTCACCTCCTTCAGAACTTTCAATGCCCCTCTACTTTCACAGACCTACGTGTAGACAGGACAGTCTTCAGAGGCCTTGTGTGCTTAAGTGGTGGGTAACCTCCCCTCCCAGACTTGTATGTGTCTCTTACTCAAATGGGACCATACAGTGACACACTTCCTGAATCCTTGTTTAGTCTGAAACACTTGTCCATGTCCCTGAGACCTCAAACACGTGTGAACCCAAGTGTTCACTTGCTGTCAAGTGTACAGCAATCAGCTGAGGGGGCAGGCAGTGGAGAGGGAGCATTCCATATGCAAATAGGCACTTCTGTCTGCTGGGACGGTCCCTTGAGGGCTCAGCACACACAGCCTCTGCCCTGGCCCAGTGGCCCACCATTTCAGCCTTCCTGGCAACTCCTGCACAGAGCCCAGCTCTGCTGAGTCATCCCTCTCCCATTGAAACTCTCAGTCCCTCAGCCCTCTCGGTTCTGTGTACAGTAACGCAAGCATAACCATAGCCACAGCTCTTGCGCAACTCGGTACCTGGCAGTGCAAGGGGACGCCAGGATTTCTCTGGGAGCTCCACCCAGGACAGGTCCCCACACATGTACTTAGGCTGCACCTGGAGACTGGAAGCCAAGCACACATGGGCACTGGACAGGCCTTTGCAGACTTTGAAGGGGACACCAGGGTACAAGGATTCCTAGGGAATGAGGGCCAGGTAAGGGCTCTGTGGACACAGGCATATCGCCCAGGCTGTGAGGCTACCATGTACCCCTCTCCTAACCACATGTCCTCATCTGCCCCATCAGCACCTCCTTGGAGGCACTGGCTCTGTGACTTTAGGGAAATCCGTTCTTCTCTGGCCTCAGGGTATAAAAACACAAAAGGGAAGCTGAGGCTCAACTCTTAAGTTCTGACCTTTGTTCCTGGCATCCCTGGGGTTTTGAGCCCATCATAGGTGTATGTATTTCTTCAACCCAAAGCCTTCCATGGCTATTTAGGACGTGGAAGTTCACAGAACTGAGTTCTTTTCTTCCCACTCAGATCCATGATTATAGGAAGCTAAAGGAGGGAAACCCAGCCCAGAGGCCAGGTTTTGCAGAGAAAACTGGACAAAGCAGGGTGAAGGAGAAGGGGACAGGCAGAGCTATCATTTAGCATGTGGCCACTGACAGGCTGGAGGAGCCAGCTGTGACCCCACAAATGAAAGAACTACAAGACAAGCCATCCTGGATCACCAGTTGAGTGCCTGGTGTCCACATGGAAACCCCTCCCCATCCAGGTCTGCCCACACTTCCAAAGAAGCTAAACTCATCTTCTCTCAGGAAGCCAGGGTTGCTAGTCCTGGGCAGCCTTGACCTAACCCTCCGGCCATGCCCCACTGCCTAGGAAGTCTCACTGGATTCTTGCCCCCAGATATCCTGAACTCTCAGCTACACATGAAGCCTGATGTGCTCTTTTGTCATGAATTCCCCAACTGCATATCTTTCCAAGAATATCCTTTTTTCCAAATGAATATTTCCAGGTCATTTCTTCAGGGAATATATGCTGTTGTTATTGTTGTTAGCTTGTTGGATGACATATACAAAAGAAGTCAAATGTTCCCATGTGAAATTGATCTTGGCCCAAACTGACCTCAGAAGGAAGAGGGGAAAGAAAAACTGGGGGCACTGAGGTCATTGCTTCTGGAAGCTTCTCATTCAGAAATACATTTCTAGAGCAAGAGATGCTCCTGAGATGCTGGATAGAGGGAAGGATGTTCACTCAACTGAGTACAGCAAGACCAGGCCCATCCCATCTGAGGGCCCAACTTCCCCTGCATTCGCAGGAGGAAGCACTGGCCTTGCTGGCTTAATCCTCCAACCTCTTTTCCTAAGGTTAGACAATCCTGAGAGTTGCATTTTGCTGGAAAACCCTGACAAAGTCGCCTTCCTCTCTGCCACTTCTCTCTCTTTCCTACACAAGCCCTACACATCAGTGAGGTCCATAGTGATGACTGAGAAGCCAGTCCCCTGAGCTCACAAGGACCTGATGGGCAACAGCCTCAAACCAAGAGACGGGCACATGTTTCCAGCCAACATTTCCTCTCCCTTTCCTTCCTGGAGAGCTGCTTGTTAAACATGTACCAGCACCACTATGTGAGGCTTTCAATGTTCTGGACATCCTCCCTACCACCAAGCCCAGCCTGCCACCTCCCTCTCCTACTCTTCCCTCCCAAGCCCACCAGGTCCTGCAGCCTCCTGGCCATAGCTTCTGCTTCCCAGATGCTGTAGGAGAAGTGTACACGGGTGCTCTGCCTTCATCCAGTCCAGCTTCGTGACCTTGGGCAAGTTGTTTGACCCCAGTTCCTTCACCTGTAATACCACAAGCCTGTCAGGAGCCTGAAATAAGCTCAGCACCATGTCTAACCCAAGCACATGCCCCACAGCATCTCCCCTTCTCTGTTGGTGTGAACGTCCCTGTTTCCAGGCATGGCCGGCCTCAATCTCACCTCCACACGCTACATTGCAGCACAACCTGCTAACTGTGACTCTGATGTAAGACCACAGTCCATGCTCAAAGCAGGACGCTCTGAAACTATGCAAGGTGACTTACCAAAGTTCCCATCAGAAGCAGGAGCACCTGGCCACCAGGCTCTCCCCCTGTTCTTACCCATAGGACAGCGAACTATGTGCTCCCTCCTTCCTACATCACAAATACCTAGGGACCTGCCTGGCAGCAAAAGGAAGCACACAGACCATGTGGGACAACCGACCTGTGTGAATGAGGGGGGAATCAGCCTGGCAAAGTTCACCTCCACTCATCAGCCCATTTTCAAAGGTGAGGGAAACATCTGGAACACAGCTCTTCTACTTGTCTTGCCTCCGTGCCACTCACACTGGCCCAAACTCAGCTGCTCTAGCAAAGGGCAGGGCACACTCCCCTGGGCCCGGCTATCCTGGGGCATACGAAGGTAGTCAAAGCACCGCCCAACCTGCAATGAGCCAATATGATGCCCCCTACAGGAGGTCAAGAACCAGGGCTAGGCTGTGACAGCCAGGCTGCCAGCCAAACCCAGGGCATGGGGAAGGCCACCTCCCCTCCTGCGAAGAGATCAGCAGGCCCCCAGCAAGTGGCAGGTACAAATGTCACCTGCCAGCTATGCAGCCTACATCAGTTAGTCTCCCAAGATCTCAGTTTCCTCCTCTGAAAAATGGGGACAATAATAGTACCTTGTCCTAAAAAGTTATGAAATAAATGAATAAATGCTTCCAACAGTGTCTGGTGCACAATAAGTGCTTAATAAGTGTTAGCTATTATTATTTATTACCCTCATTTACACAGGAAGGACATGAACTTTAAAAGGGAAATTAGACAGACATAATTTGGTGTTTTGGTCCCACATCCTTGCAGGATCAAACCTCTCCTGGGAACCCTACGGCTGAATGCAGCCCTGGGGGCTCCCAAAGAGAACAGGGCATCGTCTCCTGGGCCACAAGCAAGCAAGGGTGGCGAAGGAGGGAGAGGATTTGCTCAGAGCAGTGCACCGCATCTTCTGTCTTAGGTACCCCTGTGCTGTAAAGGGCCAGTGCGGCCACTCAGACTCCGCTTGTAAAGCATAAATTGCACAATCTTGGGTTTACAAGGAGCCTTAATGACCATCCAGGTCCACTCCACAGCAGAGCACACAGTCCCTCAAAATCACCGCCAGACACTCTGTGAACACCTCCAGGTCTAAGGACTCAGTACCTACAGAGGCCCCACATCCCCTCCAGATGCACCTGAAGAGGAATCGTTTGCAGTTGCCGGAGGCCAGCGCTCGCCCATTCTACCCATCCCTCAGCTGAGCCGCAGGCTGCACCAGCCCTCTGCCCCTGCCTCTGCCTGGGTAGTCCTTCCCCCAGGAGTGGTCCTGGTAGGAAGACAGGGCAAAACTGAGCCGAAAACCAACGGATCCCACACCGCTGGGCAGCAGCAGAGAGAAGGGGGTGGCGGCAGCGAGACCCGGCCAGCCAGGGAGATCAAAACACCATAATAATGAGCCAAATTCTTCTCCCAGAGACACCAGCTAATGAAGAGAGCACAGGAAGCCCCATGTCACCAGCCCAAACTGTTTATACAAGTGTTAAAAATACATTTCAAAAGAAAGCAAGGAAGCCCGAGGAAAACCCTCTGCCGCCCTTGGAAAAGGGTTTCTGAAAACCACGTTAATTTGTTTTCCGAAAGGTGTTTGAAGTTTCTCGGTGTACCCCTTGGGCAACTTTAATTCTACCTCCTAATCCTCTATTAAACCTGATGCTCACTAACACAGCCTGCCTTGGGGATTATGATTTTTATTCTTAATTATACAGATACATATTTGGGGCCATGTGAGTTCCTATGCTGCTCTGTAAATTAAAAAGGAACTGTCAGCCACACTTCTCCGAGGTGCCCAAAAATAACTCAAGCTTCATTAAGGCACTAAGGGAATTTGAAATGAAGTTTAAAGGGTCAAAAGAGTATAATTTTTAAAATTAATTTCCAAAGCTTTGTAACCTTACAGCCAGAGATGAATGGGTTTGTGGGAGAGATGGAGAAGCATGCGTAAAGAGCAGGGTGGAAAGGGTGGGAGGGGGCTGGTCGCCCCTGGACACCTGGGCACCTACTCCGCAGCTCCCGGCCCCCATGGGCCGTGGAGTCAACCAGGGAAACAAGAACACAGAGCAACCACTACAGCAACTATCACTGGCACCATCCTCATCCTCACTAGCAGCAAGCTCTGGTTTTGACACCTACTATGTGTTGGGTTCAGCTTTCTGCAGACTGCTACCCATTAAGTCAGCAACCCCTGGGGGACACCACTGTCAGCCCCTATATCTCAGATGAGACTGAGGCACAAACTGAGACTCAAGTGACTTCCCTGGCATCTCACTGAAGAAGTGGTGGGAACAAAAATAGGATTCATAAGGGTGATACTGATGATGTTCCAGACTGCTAATATTGTGCCTGGCATAATTTATATGTATCATCTCATTTAATCCTCACCAAAAATTGGTAAGATAAGATTTTTTAAAATCAAGCTTCCAAAGTTCACAGGATGAGTAAGACTATCTGACCTGAACCTTAGTCAGTAGATTCTAGAACCCAAGCCCTCAACCTCTCCTCTCTCCACCACAAATTTACAGCAAGCTTCCTAGCTGAAGGGGCTGCCTGACAGCGACATGAAAAGTATGGTAAGAAAATTTTCCTCCCACTGGTCCTCGAAGCCTGGTGCCTGACCTGGAGTGTGTCCAGGCTCTGGATCACCAGGGGCCCAGCAGCTTAGCTTGGAAGAGCTGCTGTGGTGTGGCCCAGAGTGACCTGGAAAGGCTCCCTGGAGGAAGGGGACAAGAGGTGGACTAGAGAAGAGAGGGCTTCAGAGGAGTGAAGACTGAAGTGGATGATACACAGTACCCACAGGGGACAGGGAAAGTGTCCTCATGTGGCCAAGGTGCCCAAAGGGTAACAGAATCAGAAGAGAGATCTGATTTGTGGACAGACATCAGAAGTTTAGGATCTCCCCACCAAGTCCTCCCCTTCCCTCCAGCGGCCCCTGGTGAAGGAAGAACCCCAGCTCCAAATCAAGGTCAGCCTCTCCCTCTGTATGCCACCTGTACCTCCCATATGGGTCTCAGATGTCCCCTTTTCACTTCCCAGCTGGATCATAGCACAGAAATGTGCTGTAATTTCTCCTGGCCTGACCACCACATCTCTCTCTGGTCATTGCCCATTCCTATGTTTTCTGTTTGGGAGATCCCCTGAGAGCTGTATGAATTTGACATCTCTCCTCCCTCTCTGGCTGGGCTCCATCCCATGTCTCTATAGAAGTGGCCCTCACCAAGGTCCCCCAGTCTCCAGGTGATCAGAGCCTGCACTCAGAGGCACCCCCTACATCCCTCCTTCCTCTGCCCCCCATGGCCCCACATACATGCACCTTGAGTCTCTCGCTGGCTCTGCCACATCTGAGATCTGCATGGTCTCAGGCACCCTCTTCTGAGTACTCTTCTCTCCCCAGTCTCCCTTCACCATCTCCTTTGGTCCTATGGCTTTGTCAGGCCAGTGACTAGGCTCGTCTGTCTCCCAACCCCACCTCCCCTCTCAGCTCCCAACTCACAGAGCCAACTTCACACCTTACTTGTGTGTCTAATGGAATTCTCATGCCTAACACATCCGAAACAGGATGCCTGACACCCACAGCTCTAAACCTGCACTTCCTCTGCCCCTCCTACACAGCAGCAAACAGAAGTAAGAGAGGGAGGAGGAACTCGTGGCTGGAGCCCTTGTGCAGACAGTAGCAATCCCTCAGGAAGTCCCATCTACTCCATCTCCAATACCCACTGCTTCCTTACCCCCTCCATCCCCACAGCCCTCCCTGGAGCCTGAGCCAATCACTTTGCACCTACACTCTTGCAATAGCTTCCAAAGTGAGCAACTCCCGACTGCACCTTTGATCCCTGCAATCTAAGGTCCATGTGGTAGTCAACTGGATCATTTTAAAATGCAAATCAAATCCTGTCACCATTATCAGCACCTCAGCTTCCCAATTGTACTTGGGATGACTTAGAAACCGCTAGGCCTTGACCTCAGCAGCCCAGTAGGACCTGAGCCCTGCCTGTCTCATCCCTGTCACTCCTAAGTCCACTTGTGTTGTCCACTCTGCTCCTTGATCTCACCCAGGTTGTTCCACCCAGGGCTTTTGCATATGCTATTTCTTCTGCCTAGAGGGATCTATCCTGATCTGCTTCACATACAGATCTCAGCTGAAATGTCACCTCCTCAGAAAAGCCACCCCAACCACTTGTAACATCACCTGATTTTAATGTCTTAAAGTATACCTATCACATGACAGTCTACATATCCATAGAACGCAAGCCCCAGGAGGACAGGTGCTTCTCCCGTTGTCCCAGTCACTATGTCCCTAACATCCAACAGAGTCCATGCTCAGGACCAACACTCAGGCTCCTGGGCATGAAGGACTGCTTGCTCCCATCTCTTTCCCCCTCCTCCCCCATGGCCCCAGCCTGTCCAGTGGGGTTCGGTGCCCACACAGTAACAACCAATTGTCCTGATGACACCAGGGCTCAGGGTCGGAGCTAAGAGGATTGAAACTCACAGCAGCTGACTTTCATCCTATGGCCCTGGCTGCCACTCCCACCTCACCACTGACTAGGCCTACCCTGGCCGTCCTAGGTCATGTGTGTTGTGAGCCTGGAGACTTCCTGCCAACCGGGGAGCCCAGATTTGGGGGACCCAGCTCTGGAGTCAAACAGGCTGGGAACCTGAGCAAGTCTCTTCAATCCTCTGAGTCTCAGTTTACTTATCTGGATATGGGGACAGGAAGAACACCTTCCTCTGGGGCCACTGCTGTTGTACCAGTGAGATGGTGATCATGCAGAGGGCCTGGCACAGGGCATGTGCTCCGTGAGGTGAAGACGCTACACCTCCTCCTGAATCACTGTGGGACTCAGGAGAAAATGGCCCAGAGAAAACAGGTGCTCACATGCTCTCTCTAGAACTGTATGTAAAGACTGAGACCTCATGCTAACCACGGTGGTACATGCCTGTAATCCCAGAACTCGGGAGGCGGAGGTAGGAGGATCACCATGCGTTCACGGCCAGCCTGAGCTACACAGGGAGACCCTGTCTCAAACAACCAAACAGACTAAGACCTCAGCACTCCACTGATTCCACCATCAGGTCCCAACAGCCCTACCTCCTATCCCCTACACTGTCTCTCAGTGGAGACACAGGACCTCAAGTTAATTTGTGACAAGGTGACATTACAAATAACAGAACTGTGTATGCTGATATCATACTTTCCCCTGGACCCCTCCTCCAGAGTCCAGCACCTTCCACACAGGATAACAGACAGGGCACTAATGCCCACCCCCTGACACCAAAGCTTCAACAAGCCACATGGCTCGGACACTGTTGGACTAGATCATGCTCCCCAGCCCATGCAGCTTGTCTAGACATGGGAATGGAAAGCCCAGACCTAGGCCCCTTTAAGATAGTATCCTACCCAGTGAAAATGTAGCATAGGGCTGGAGAGATAGTTCAGCAGATCAAACCTCTGCTTAAGCAAGTACAGGGACTTGGGTTTGATCCCCAGAACCACATGCCATGCTGGCTCCACCCCCAGGTGCACTGAGCCAGCCACTGACACCAGGTATGGTAGCATACACCTATAATCCTAGCACTGGGGAGGCTGAAAATAGGAGGATCACTATGAGTCCAAGCTGCATAGTGAGACCCTGTACAAATTACATTAAAGGCCGGCCAAATAGCTCAGCAGATTAAAGCACCTACAAGCAGGCACAGGGGCCGGGGATTCGATCCCCATGGCTGCCATACCACCCTTCCCTGCCAGGACGCACTGAGACAGCAATTGAGACTGGGCATGGTGGTGCATTCCTGTACTCCCGGCTCTTGGGAGGCTGTAAACAAGTGGATCACTATGAGTTTGATCTAGTAGTGAGACCCTGAACACCCTGTAGACTCTTCCCTAAAATATAAAAATAAATAAATACATACATACATACATACATACATTAAAAATAAAACAAAAAAATGTAGCATCAAGCCTGTCCCAAATATATATGTGACAAGATGTGGCCTTCAGCATACCAAATAGCTAGACCCAGTACTGGGTGCCATTAATTTATGTACAGCTACGGGCTATTCTTAATCCCTGGAAAGTACCAGGTATACTGACAGTCACACTGAAAGACCTTTGGTCCACCTAGCCCCCTATGGCCAGCCACAGAACTAGAGACTGAACCCTAGAGCACGGATGCCTCACAGGTCAATCAAGGCCACAGAAAACAGCTAGCTCAAACTAGTTTCTGAGGTATACATGGCCCTTGGGCCCACCTTACACCAAGATATCCTGGCCTAAACACCTTTCTGGCCATTGATGCCAACCAAACCTGCCTCTATGGTGCTTCCTAGATTACCCAAGTGCTGACTCACACCACCACCTTGCTGGTGAGTAGCTCAGAGAGGAAGGCCAGGGGGGAGCTGCTCACTCCTCTTTACAGCTGGGCATACTGAGACACGAGGACATATAGAGTTTGCCCGTGGCCACACCACCAGATGGATAGGAGAAACCTAGAAATCCAATGCCCTGAACTCAGTCCAACCCTTCTGTCCTGAATGGACGAAAAATCAATAGAGACAGACTGATCTTTTACAAATCTTTATGATCAATAATGAAAAGTAAGACTATTTATACTTGTCTAGACCTTCACACTTGTATTCCAATTATCTGAGTTTTCTTTTTATTTATTTTTTTCAAATCAAATTGGTAGGACAGTTTTAATAATTGCATACTCTCTTCCTAGTGGTTATTTGCTGTACAAGATGTGGACATTATATCCTTTTTATAAACACTATTAGAACAAATCCCTCTATTCATTAAGAGAATGTAACTATATATCTATCCTAACCATTTTGAATACACAGACACAAAATGGACATTCATCTGTATCCCCTTTTTTGTTTAGTTCAGTCATTTGAATATTATAGGTGTGTAAACACAGCAAAATATTCTAAAAGAGTTCAGTAGTCCATAATAGCATTGGGTCTTCCACTTGACTGGCAATGTCAGAAATTGTTGACCTGAGTCCCCTACAGCTCAACATAATAATATAGCATAACTTCTTATACTTCATTTTTATACTTTTCTGCTGGATGGTTAAGAACAAGATAAAGCAAGACCTATGCAATAAGAGTTGTAGCTTTTGGATCTGGTAAGGTCAGTCAAATCCTCTCAGGATTTATCCTGAGACCCTATACCTCAGATTGTAGATTCTTTTGTCAGTGTCAGCCATGTGGATGAGTCACAGCCATTGCTTGACCAATTCGCTCTCTGTGAAAGCCTGAGAGAATGTTTTCTGTCCATGTGATTCTCCTTGGGCACAAAATGACACTTATTTCTTTCTTTCTTTTTTTTCTTTCCTTTTTTTTTTTTTTTTTCAGAACCAGGGATTGAACTCAGGCCCTTCTGCTTGCCAGGGAAGCGCTTATTCCACTGAGCCATTTCCCCGGCCCCTGAGTTTTCAAGACATATGAGAACTTATACTGTAACATCATGTAACTCAGTAGCATCCCAAAGTTTCTAATCAAGGAGATTATGGGGCCACAGAGCAATGTGATTGCTGACGTAAAGTGTGCCAAAGGAGAGTCACATGGAGAGAAAACATTCTTTCAGGCTTTCACAGAGAGCAAACTGGGAGACCCACAGTGCAGGCCCAGCATGTAAGTGAGACCGCCCAGGCTGCTGGATCCCGAATAGACCCAGAGCCCAGGCCTGGCGTATGAGTTAGACCACCTGGGGCCGCCGAATCCTGAATAGACCCAGAGCGCAGGTCCAGTGTGTGAATGAGACACCTGGGGCCCACTGGATCCTCATTTGACCCAGAGTGCAGACCCAGCGTGGAACCCTGCAGCAGAATTCCCTGCAAAGAGGCTACAGGCAAGACCCACCCAGCTGATTCAGGAGCAGAACATCTTGCCAGAGTCACATAAAGGGTTCAACTCCAAGAGCTGCAGCAGGAAGAAGTAGAGAACAGCAGCCAGACCCCAGCCAGATCCAAGCACCCACCTGCAGTAATCAGAACTTCATAGATCTGGGACTGGTGCTAAGATAATAACTCTACCTAAGCTCTACACCAAAGGTCAGAAGACAGTGGTATACAAAATGACAAAGAGAAGGAACAATATGCAATCTCAGGCTCCGAGTCCACCCAGCACAAATGCAGAAGATACTAGCACTGAGGAAACTGGAAATCACACACCAGATATCTCTGAAATAATAGCATTGGAAGTAAAGAAACAACTGTAGAAAGGTATAGAAGAAATCAGATCAGAAATAATTTCTGAACTAAAAAGTGTATTGATAACTATAATCAAAGAAGTACTAAGTGCTTCTAAAGAATACACTGATAAAAAAAAATAGAGCAGAACATAAAAATGATGGAACCCCTGAATAAGCAATATAGGAAAGAACTAGAATGTATGAAACAAATTCAAAGTGATATACAGGAAATTAAAAACTCAATCACAAGCTAGCAAAACCATTTGAGGGAAAGTGAAAATAGACTCTCAGACCTGAAAGACACCATTGCACCTAGTGAAAAAGTAAGAAAAGATCTCTTAAAAAACAACTAGAATGCAGGAAAAAATAATTCAATACCTGCAAGACGATGCAAACATGAACAATGTGAGACTAATAGGCACCAATGAAAAGGAAGGAGTCAATACAAATGATATAAAAAGAATATGGATGGGAATAATAGCAGAAAACTTCCCAAATATGGGGCAACAATCTGACATTCAGTAACCAAAGCATATAGAATTCCAAATAACATCAACCCAATTAAAACCACACCTAGACACATAATAATCAAGATCCCAGAAATTCAACACAGGAGCAGTATACTAAAAGTCGCTAAAGAAAAGAAACAGATCACATTTAAAGGAAAACCCATCAGAATAACGGCAGATTTCTCTTCACAAAACATCAATTCAAGAAGAGCATGGAGCAAAGTACTTCAAGTCTTGCAAGAAAACAAATTCCAACCCAGACTGATATATGCTGCAAAACTCTTTCTCAAGTATAATAGAGAAGTGAAATACTTCCATGACAAAGAACAACTAAAAGATTTCATGATGACAAAGCCAAGCCTACACAGACTACTAAATGATGTTCTAGAGAGGAAGCAAATTGATCACAGCCCCATGAATGAGAATAGAAAGAACCCACCAAATAGGGCAAACAATTAAACACAGGAGAATAAGAGGTATACAATAGTGGTCTTTCAGTTATTCTTTTGTGTTCAGCAGCAAAATATTTCCATCAGCACACTATACAAATGGACTTCTCTTCCACCCTATGGGTCATGATTCCATTTGAGTCTACAGGGTAGATTTCAAAGAAATAGCTGTAGCTCAGTCCCACAAGTGATGCCCGGCCACCAGTAACTGCCATGGTCATTATGCATGTCCACAACACACTAGAACTTTGTGCGATATCCTATCCTCAAACTGTTAGAAGTGCTGGGCATTTATTTGCCATTCCAGTATTTATCTTATGTTTCACTCTTAATACTTCTTTGCTATCATGAAAACTTTTTCTTAGTTCAATTGTTTTGAAATTTAATTCAGTTGTTTTTGAAACATGTAATTTTTAATTAATTAGTATTTAATTTTCTGAATATTACTTAATCTAATTTTTGTTCTAAGATTTATGCTATATCTTTGACTTACAATTTATTTAAAAGACATCATATGATATCCTCTCCTAGTATTAGAAACTTTAAAAAATATATTTCCATTTTATGTTGATTTTATGTTACTTCTTCCCTGTCTTTTATACACACATATACACACACATATATATGAAAAAAATACGTGTAAAACCCAACATAAGATTGGTACTGTTTCATAGAAATTTTCAATGACCTTTAAATAAAGGTTCATCTAATATATTTTACATAGTCCTGCATAACTATCATATTGAGAGCTTTTTATTGTTCATCCAGGAGCATACTGCAACTTCTCTTGCCTTGTGAATTATGCTCTTTGTTATTTCCTATATGCTACTTCTGGAGGTATCAAAATATTTCAAGTTTATATAACTAGAAAATCTTACTGTTAGTTTTCAAAGGTATGTTTGCTAAGTATAAAATTCAAAGAGGACAGATTTTTTTCTTTCAGTCTTTTAATTAGTCTAGTTTATTTATGTATGTATGTATGTATGTATGTATGTATTTATTTATTTATTCATTTATTTTGGTAGAAGAGGGGATTGAACTCAGGCCCTTGCACTTGCCAGGGAAGTGCTTATTCCACTGAGCATCTCCCCAGTCCCTAATTAGTCTAGTTTCTTACACACTTGGTCCTTTTTTTTCTTTCTAATATGGAACAAGATGCTATTTAACTTTGTTCTTCCATAGCTAATATTTTTATGTATATGCTCTAATGATTTTTTTCTTTACAAGAAATTTTGGACAATTTCATTTTTGTGTATCTTGGTATGATTTTACTTAAATGTCTTTGCAAAAGGTTCATTTTTCTTGGAAATGTGGTATTATAAGTTGAACTAAATTCAGAAATTTTAAGTCTTTAAATATTTATTGCCTACTCCTTTCTACTGTGAGAATTCTCATTATATGAATATAAGTTTCTCGGTTTTGACACAGTGAACTATTATGAATGATCTGTAAATTCTTTCTTCATTTTTATTTTGGACAATTTTTATTGTTATATTCATTTATGTTTGTAAATAATTTATTTTCAGTTTGCAATCTATAAAAAAATTAAATAAATAAGAGCAAATTGGTCAATCTGTGACTCATCCACATGGCTGACACTGACAAAGGATCTGCAAACTGAGGTACAGGGTAATAAGATAAATTCTGAGGGTACTTGACTGACCTTATCAGATACAAAAGATACATTTCTTGTTATGTAGGTCTTGCTTTATCTTGGTCTTAACAATCCAGCAGAAAAGTATAAAAACAAGTTATAAAAAGTAAAGCCATATTAATATGCTGAGCTGTCAAAGGCTCAAGTCAACAATTTCTGACATTGCCAGTCCTACGGATAACCCACTACTATTATGGACTACTGGACTATATTGGATTGTTTTGCTGAATTCATGCACCTACAATATTTAAAGGTCAATGGAATACCCATCTCTGACAAAACTAAACAAAAAAAGGGGATACAAATGAAGGCCCATTTGGTATCTGTATATACAAAATAGTTAGGATAGATATACAGCTACTTTCTCTTAATTCAATGAGAAGAAAGATTTGTACTAATAGTATTTGGATAGACTATCATGTCTGCATCTTGTACAATGAATAACCACTAAAAGATAAACAATATGCAATGTATTAATTATTGAAACTGTCCTATTAATTGGTTTTGAAACTGTCTCATTGCTGTTTCTCAATGAAATTAATAAAAAAAAAATCTGAGTTTCATCTTAAGTGTTTCAAGCTAGTATCACACTCCATATTTTACAGATTTTGAACTGAGCCTGGCTTGCCTAAGGTCACATGGAATATCAGAGGCAGGGGCCATGTGTACCAACTCCCAGCCCGGTGTTCTAGGACTTCCACTCACCACCCACATGGAGCTGCACCCCAGCACCCTATAAAGCCACAGAGCCACAGCTGTTCCCCAGCTATCTGTGGGAGGTACCAGTTTATCCACTCTGCAACTCACTCCTTTCCAGCCTTGGCCCACTGCCTTCAAGTAACAGTTTATTTCCTTTACTACAGAGTCACTGGGATCCTCTATGATTGTACTTGAATATACTTATCAAATAACATGGCAATCAAATCATTCTCCAACCCCACCCAGAGCACTGTAAAAACTCCTCCCAGTCAGGTAGAGGACTGTGAGAAGGCCACACAGCACAGGCAGGGCTGACAGACAAGATGAACAAACTGCAGCCCACAGGCCAGGCTCCTGTCAGTGTTATTCACCCATCTACCCACAGCAGCCAACATCTCAGTCTATGCTATGGTGCAGTTAATAAGCCCAAGCTATGAGTGAAAAAACCATAGGTTCTAAGCACTGACACCAGAATGTTTGAGGCTGACCACAGGGGATAGGACCGGAGGGACTCGACAGAGAAGGGGCTGGTTCTCAGAGGAAGATTTGAGCCAAGACTAGAGGGGTAGCACAGGGCAGGTGATAAGATTCACACATATGTGGAAGGCACAAAGCCCCAACAGGGCCAGAATTTCCATGCCTAGTAGTCCAGCATTCGAAGGCATCAGGCAAAACCTTGTCTACTATCACTTCCTTCCTACTGATGTATCAATGGCTTACCAAGAATGGAGGAGATGGCTACAGAGAGTGAGTGGACATGGGAATGTCTGTCTGCCAACACCACCCTCATGGGGCGGGGATAATGAAAAGAACCCACATGGACATCTCCTACTGTCCTAGATGCTGGGTTTCTAGGGAATGTAGGAGGAGTTTGTCAGTGCCTGCCCTAGTAGCAGGGCTCCTCAACACAACAGGATTTTCCTGGAAATAATCCTCTCATGCCAAGCCTCCCAGCACTCCTGAGTGCCTAAGCTTCTCATCTGGCTGAGGAAAGCAAGGCCCAGAGAGGGCAAAGACCTTCTGGGTCACATAACACAGTGAAAATCAAGATTTCCCCCTAGTTCTGGCGCTTTCTACTTCCTGCAGGACCTCTCTCAAGGCTGCTCTGCCTGTTATGTAATAAGGACAAGGGACTCTCCAGGGCTGTGACAGAGCCCTTCCTCTTTCCAGTCAAGGGTCCTCACTTGCTGAGACATAATTTCTCAAGGGCAGATGGTAGTGTCAAGCTTGAGGCCAGAGAAAGGATATGAAAATGGGTATGCAATTACATAATGATGTTTGATGCACACACAAAGAAAACAAATGTCCTTTCAAGCATGAGACCCACTGAGAAAAGTCAAGGCAAGATGACCCATGGCTTGATGGGTCTTTTAAGGCTTTGTTTGGGCAAAATGTTTGCTCTTATTTTAAAAACTTCTTTGTCACAGATAAAATTGTTCTCTAATTTGGTCATACATTTGGATTTCATTATTTTCAGAATGTATTCCAGACATCTAAAATTAAACAGATGTCATCAACCCCCGTTTAGACCTAAAAGACTTGTAACCAAACAGTGACTTCAACCCCAATACAATACTGACTTGGAACACTGTGTTTTAGTCATTAAAAGTTTTAAAACTCTGCTCCATTTTTCTCATTTCCTATAATGAGATCGCTCCCCCTTCTTGAAATACACCAATTCTTCAAGGGTCAGTGGAAAGTCAAACCAGAGAGTAAAGCAAATTTAAATACGAAGAGCAAAATAGGAAATCCTTATCCCTGAAATTCCACGAGACAGACAGCGAAGCTCAGCTTCAAGGCAGAGGAGGAAAGGAGTGAGGGAGCTGCTGCAAGAGCATGAGTGCAGGAAGGGGATTTGGCTTCTAAAGCCGGAATCGCTTTATCGTTCCTGTTCTGACAGGGATTAGACTAGTGCGAATCCTCCAAGCCTGCGAAGGGCGTCCTGGGGACACTTAAGAAGAAAAGACAATTCTTTTTTCTTCTCCGATCCTCATCTCTGCACTCACCCCCAAATGAATTTGTTAAACAGCTTAACCAGGTCAGAAGAAAGTGCCTGTCTTAGATGCCCAGAATTCACAAGCAGGGGTATTTGGCCACTTGGGAAGGGTCTGAGGAAGGAGCCTGGGTCTGAGTTCGCTCATATTTGAGATCTGATTTATTTAGCTACACAATCTCTTTGCTAATTTTCTTAAGCAAAAGGTAAAAAATAAAAGAGTGTAAGAGAGGTAGAGAGGTCCAAGAGGACCTTTGCCGATCTCACAGGACCTCCTGCTATCCCACAGAGAGGCAGATCCCCTTCACCAAGCCCAGCTCCCTCCTCTGCAGAGCGGGTGCAGGCCTGTGGCCCTCAGGAGCCCAAGCCCAGCAGCCACATTGCCACTCAGTTCCTCAGCTTAAGCCCTGCACAGCAAGCTGCATCTTCCCCGCCCTAGTCCCACTCCCTCATCACACTCTGTCATGGGTGTGAGGAAAGGGGAGCTCTGGCCAGCTCCCCAAAGCTTTCTGATATGCACAGAAGCAGCTCCTTCTCCCTCCTCTCTCCTACCAAAGAACTCTCTTTACCCAAGACCTCTGCATAGGAGCTAGAGGTCACCTGAAACAATGGGACCAGCTTGATTTCAAAGGATAAGCCAGGCCCAAGCCTCTTTTTCCCCTAGGGATGCAGCCATAGATCTGCTTCCATGTGGACAGGCAAGATTCTCCAGCCACTTCTGCCAAAGCATAAAGCCACCAGCCATCCCTGAGTTAGGCAGGAGACAAACAAAGGAAAGCACCCACTTTGGGCCTGAGTTGGATCTGGTCTATGGGACCCAAACTTAAGAATCCATCTAAACAACTTCTCCAAAGCAAGCTACAAGTTCAGAGGTGCCTCTCCTCCCCAATTCTGAGACTAGTCAAACTCTCTGGGACTCGATTCTATTTTCTCTACCTGTCAGAGTATTTGTGAGCATCATTCTCCATAACTTGCAAATAGCTTTTCCCCTATTCACCTCTGATCTCCTAGCACTGACCAGCTATCCGGTAGGCCCTACTGATTCTCAGGGTTCGTTAGTGGTGTCTGCTTTTGTTATGAGAAGTGAAAGTGTGACAGCAGCTACTTTTCCTATCTTCCAACCCTAAATCAACCCAACTTGTTTCACAAGTATGGAGCATGGTGCCCAAAGAAGTAAAGTGAGCTTACATATATTATGACAGGACACCAAGACTTTAAAAAGTCTCAATACTAGAAAACTAGCCACTGGACACCTCAGGGCTCCCTGGATTTGAGTCAGGTTCAAGGTTTTTTGTTTTTTCTTTTTCTTTTTTTTTTTTTTTTTTTTTTGTCTGATAATTATTTATTGAAAGAAGTGACCAAATGAATCCCAGGCCCAGCACATAGATCAGACTGCAACACCAGATCTTCCACATCTTTGGGTCCCCTTCACTTCTGCCCCAGGCCCTGGAGCACAGGGGCTTAGTAGAACTCTTCATTGTCAGAGTCTGAGTCAATGCCTTGGTTCTGAATTTGACTTTGCTTGCGGTACAGACAGGCCAGCTGGGCACTGGTAGTGGCGTCCTCTGGCTTCTTATCTTCACAGATGCGAATAAACTGAGGGAATCGAAGGGAGATCCTCTTCTCACTGTCCACCAGGCCCCGGGCCGCAGGATAGATGCGGGGGAGAGAGAGGTCAGCACACTTCACCTCCCACACAGCGCTGGGATCCAGCCAGTGGTCGGGCGCCACAGCGCCATCTGCCCACACATAGGGCCGTGGGGTGGGCAGCACCAGGGCCTGGAGACTCTGGTAATGCTCTTCCAGCTGTTCGTCGCTGAAGCCCGTGCCAAGCTTGCATATGGCCTGCAGCTCCGCACTCTCCACATCGTAGGCAGCCAGCAGGAAGCCCCCATAGCGGCCAGCCCGCTTTCCCAAGCCCAGGTAGGCGCCAATTGCCACAAGGTCCAGGGTGTCACCCACACCATCCAGGTAGTCCTTCTTCAGCTTGAGCCAGTTGTGCGACCTCTTGGCGATCTCATAGGTGGCATCGACATCCAAGGTCTTCACCATCAGCCCCTCACAGGAATCTTTCACCGACTGTTCCAAGAATTCAGCAATCTGCTCCGTGTCCTTGGTGTCCAGGGAAGTGGCGAAGACAAACTCACCCTCTGTCTCTACAAAGTTCTCCTGGAGCAGCTGCCGGCGTCGCGACAGGGGCTCACGGACCAGGGACTCTCCATTGAGGTAGATGAGGTCGAAGGCATACAAACACACCTGCACCCTGATCGCAGCCGTGTCTACCTCCTTCCATTTGCGAGTAGTTAGCACTTGGAATGGTTGGATCTGCTTCTTTTCTGGGTTCCAAGCCACAGCTTCAGTGTCCAGGATAAAGGATGTGACTGAGGGGAGTTTAATCTTGGGGATGCGGCTGATGATGTCGGGGTACTTTCCGGTGTTGTCTTCCTGATTCCTGCTGAAGATCTTCACCTCCCTGCCTTCTAGAACATGGATCTGTGCCCTCTGCCCATCATATTTGTACTCTCAGGGTGAAGGCTGCCTCATCAAAGCATTTCAGGACCTCACTGACGCCCTGAGTAGGATGAGCCAACATGGGTTTCAGAGGGACCCCTGGACTTAGCCTGCACTGCTCCAGGAGACGCTCCAGGCCATGCTCCAGCAGCACGGGGATGGTTCGGTCCCGGTCAGGCACCTCGCAGAACGTCTGCTTCAAGACCATGGCTTGCTCCTCCAGCCACGACTTTCTGGTCTCTGCAGTCTTTCCCTTCCCAGCACCCACCGCAGCTGGAGGGAATTCTTGGCCTGGGGGTGTGAGGCTCACAGCCTGGGAGAGGGCAGCCAGCACTGACTGTTCAGCCAACCCAAGGCACAGCCGTCCACTCAGGGCCCTGGTGATGAACCGGGCTTCTGAGTGGCAGCAGGCAATGAAGAGGCCTTTGATGATGTCCATCTTCTTGGTCATGGAAGCATTGCCAGTGAGCCAAGCAATGTCCTGGAACTTGGAGAAGACCCCAGCAGTGGTAAGAGGGGGTGGTGGGAGCATCAGTCTCTGGGTGCTGCGGCTGTTCCCTGCCACCAGCCCAACATCACCCTTCTCAGCAGCCTCAGCCCAGACAGATTCTAGCTGCCGGCCTGTGGCCTGGGCCACTGCCTTGAGAAGGACACCATCACCAACACCCAGTTCCAGGCCCTGCTGAGGAGGCCAAGGCGGTTAAGGGTGAGCTAGAGGACAGGGAGCAGGTCTGGAGGGGACAGGGCCACCACAGAGTGCAGCAAGTTGCTCAGCGTCTCCACCATCCGAAGCCGAGCAGAAACTTCCTCATTCTTCTCAAACGTCCGGGCCACAGCCAGGTAAGGGACCTTCTGGCCCTGCCTCCAGCAGGCGTCCTCAATGGGATGGTAATTGTTCTTGGCAGGGTTGAAGTTCACTGGGTCCAAGGGTCCCTTGGCCTCCTTTCCTGGAGTACCTGACGGCTCTTCTTTCACTTCAGTTTTGACAGGTGGCTTCCGGGGTGTGAAGAAACTGTTGAGGGTCCTGGGGCCTCTGGGGGCAGGAGTGCTCTGGTTCTTTTCCTGTGGCTCCTGCTTTGGGGCTACCTCAGGTGTGGAAACACTTTTTATCTTTGCTGGAGTCTTTGCTGAGTTCTCTGCTTTGGGGGACTCTGGGAGCTCAGCAGGCGTCAGGGGCTGGACCCCCTCCTCTTCTTCCTTCACTTTTGCCTCTCCAGTCTCAGCGGGGATTTCTTTTGGCATCTCTGCTTCTTTCTCCATCTTCCTCTTCTTGGCTTCTCTGCCCTTGTCCTCACTCTGATCTTCCAGGACGTCCTGAATGACCCGTTTGGGGATCTGTTTCCGAGCTGTGAGACACTTTGGTATTCCTGACGGGGAGATGTCCATGGGGGTGGTGCCTGAGAAGGAAGGGCTGTTCTTGGGGCACACAGCAGAGCTGGAAGAGGGCCCCTGTGGGGAGTCTGGCCCTGGCTCCTGGTCTTTGGTGGGGCTGAGGGCTTCATCATCCTCCTCCCCTTCACTGCTCAAGACCCTGGCTGCCTTCCGCCCTGGCCTCTTCACTGGAGAGTCGCTCTCAGGCAACACCCCATTCCACTCCTTTAGTGCCACCTTTGGAGGGGGCTCCGTCTCTCTGCTGCTGCTGTTGGTTTCCTTCTCAGGCTTCTTTGCTTTCCCCTCTTGTGTAGGGCAGAAAAATGACATGATACTCCGTTGCATGATGGTGCTAGAATTCTCTCTTGTGAGTCTATTTTTATCTTGTCAGCTGTTCCTGGAACCGAATGTATTGTCCAATATACACTTTTTATTCTCCAAAAAAACTCAGGTAGCAAAAACATCTATGCTTAAAAATTCTGGGATGATATTCAGTCAAGACCTTTCAAAACGTGGACACCACTTGCACTCGGCTGTCCCGAACAACATACTCACCTAGCGCAACACACCAGGCAGCCCTAGATTCGCGTCAAAGATTTCGCGCACAGACTTTGGTGGGCAGAGGTAGGGCCAGGTTCAAGTTTTCAAAACACCCCAGTTGAAAGAATTAACAACTGGGACCTGCTCTTACTGAGAAGCTTTTTCATGTCAAAAGAAATTACCAACAAAGTGAAAAAGCAACCTACAAATTTGGAAAAAATCATGACAAAAAATTACTCAAACAAAGATCTGCTCTCTAGAACTTATAAAGACCTAAAAAACACCAGGGCCCCAAAATTTAAAGACCCAATCCAGAAATGGGCATCCTAGATGAACACATGCTTCTCATGATAAAATTAAAGAAGCAAATAAATATATGAAAAAACGCTCCACATCACTAGCCATCTGCGAAATGCAAATTAAAACAACATTGAGATATCATCTCACCCCAGATAGAATGGCTATCATAAAGAAATCACCCAACAACAAATGTTGGAGAG
>NW_004524624.1:4209241-4209730 GCF_000260255.1 Octodon degus
GCAGTTAATTGGAAAGATTCTCACCCTGACTAACTATATATACTGATACCTGTGAACTAAGCAACTGCACTGAAGATGGTAATCTGTCATAATAGTTTCATGCTTGGCGTGCCTGTCATTCTGGTCTTCTGAATACGGGCAGCTTGTCATAACATGCCAGTTGCTGCTGTGCTGTCTTTCGGGTAGATGACTGTTCAAAAAGAAGTGGGTGGTGAATGAAGGCAAGAGACAGGAAAAGGAATGTTGTAGGACTATCCTGCTTCAAGGTTGTATATGGTTAGATTTTTGGACTTATGTGTAAACATAAGCATATAATTATGCCTATTTTTAAAAATATGTTCTAATTTTTAAATGTTTTTTCATCATATTCTGTAGGGACTTAAAGTTCAACATATCAATACTTGATAAAAATACCCATTTCATGTTATGCCTAAGATGTTTGATATTCAGACAGATAGTGAGGTTAAGCTTAACAGCCTAGGTTGTATG
>NW_004524624.1:4209830-4218233 GCF_000260255.1 Octodon degus
TTGTACAGCAATTAACCACTAGGAAGAATGTATGCAATGTGTTAATTATTGAAACTGTCCTACCAATTTGGTTTGAAACTGTCTCTTTGCTATTTATTTCTCAACAAAATTATGGAAAAAAATTATTTCAAGCAAAAAAAAAAAATCACCCCAAAATCACTTTTCAAAGCATCCACTATCTCAGTGTGAATCCCATACATGTGTGAGAGATATATCAGGCTAGAGGAGACTGAGGTCAGAAGTGTCACTGAGGCAGAGTGACACTCCCACTCCCACAATTACAGTAACAAATCTGTAGATTGGAGGAACTCAGACCAACCTTTCCACTAGACCACTTGTCAGTCACACTGGCACTGTCACCCACAACCCAACAATAGGGGCAGGCTGGAGTTAGCAAAGCACATTACATACTCAAAGAAGTAGTGTGACGAGAGAATCAGCCATCATAAACTCTGGAGAGAATAAGAGCAGTGATGAGTTGTGGAATCCACCACAGTATTTTATTTTATTTTATTTTATTTTATTTTATTTTATTTTATTTTTATTTTAGGGAAGGGTCTACAGGGTGTTCAGAGTCTCACTACTAGATCAGACTCATAGTGATCCACCTGTTTACAGCCTCCCAAGAGCTGGGATTATAGACATGCGCCACCACACACAGTCTCAATTGCCTTCTCAGCGTGCCCCAGGGGCAGAGCCGGCATGGCAGGCCCCCAGGGATCAAACCCCAGGCCCAGCCCTTTCACTACAGTCTTTGCATCACTTTTTAGCGACTTGGAAGGGAAAACCAGCCAATAATAAGACACCATCACCACCAGGACCCTGAGCCTACTCCCACAAAGACTTTTAGCCTGCTAATGTCAGTCATTTCTCTAATAGGTAGCTAACAAAGCCCTTTTAGTACCTACAATAAACCGAGTCACAAAGGGAACAAATTAGCTAATAATTGTTTGCTGCTAATTATTTGCCTCACCAAGGATTGTTTTCTCTTTACCCCAGGGTTCTTATAAATAGCAAAAGGCCTTCCAGCATTTGGGAATAATCCACTCACAAAGACCTTGAGTACACCCAGCCTTTTAGAAACAGGAAGCTGTGCACTAAGTCTTGACTTAAAAACTCTGATGCTGGTCTAAACCTCAAAGATGGGGGCAGGAAAGGGTGGGTATGACCACAGAAAAGATGCCAAAGAGAGTGGGCATGGGCTCCAAGGCAACTCCCAAAGGGGAAGCTGGAAAAGCTCTGGGAGGTCCTTGTTGAATCTCAGAGATAAATACTCATTAGGCATGTGTTGATGGAGTGCCTGCTGGGTGCCAGGCATTATACTAGGCAAGGGGTGAGGTGAGGAGCAAATCCAATGGTCCTGTTCTCCTGGAGTGCAGAGTGGAGGGGGATGTTCAGGTGGATAGCCACCAGGTAGCAGCCTCCCTGAGGATGTGAAGAAAAGGAGCCCTGTGCTCTAAAGGGGCTCGTGATGAAGGCTCCTGGCCCAGCTTGAAGCTCAGGAAGGCTTTTCTAGAAGTGTCTACTGAGGTGAGATCTAAAGAATAATGACAGCTCCCCAGGCAAAGGAGAAAGGCAGCAAGCAGCCCAGGAAGAGGCCAGAACAAGTGTCAAGGCCCACAACGATGAGAACATAGCGTGGTTAAGGAACTGAAAGGAGAAAGCCAAAGGGCACACTCAGTAAAAAGATGACAGATGGGGGCTTGTCCACAGTGCTATGGAGTTGAGTTTTTGTTCAAAGAACAACACAAAGCCACAAGAGGGTTTTAAGCAATGAAAGCCATGGCCAGCCTGTTTCAAAGGATGAATCTGGATGCTGAGTAGAGACAGCAGGATGGAAAAGTGAAAACAGGCAGCCATCAGGAACACAGCTGGGAGGGGTGTAACTGGACTAGAGTGACAGCAGTGAAGAGGGACAGAAGATGAAGATCCAATGGCTAGAGGATACAGGCTGGAAGATGGGTTGGAAAAGGGGTCTAGAGAGAGGGTGCATGGGGTGTCACCCAAGTGCCTGAATGGATGAACCACAGACACATTCATGGAGATGTCCTCCAGTGGGGACACTGGAGGTAGCAGGAGGTGGTGAGCCAGGATGGAAGGTCAGGGCACATGTAGAGTCCCTGAGGAGCCAGATGAGAGTGCAGACCCACAGGAAAATACAGAGGTAGAAATCCCCACCCTACTCCAGGAGCCCATCCCCAAGGCCTGTTCAGAGGCAAGTCCTAGGACAGTGGTGGGGAACCCACGGCATGCATGCCACAGCAGGCTGTTGGCCATCACTGAAAGCTCTGAGAGGTTCACCATCAAAATGACCTAAGATCTATGGCACATTCCTCCCATCACAGGGCCTCCTTTCATCCTGTGAAATCTGCTTTTAAGCATGACAGAGCTGCTTGCCACAGGAGTCAGAGACCTTGCAAGAGGAAAACCTCAGTCTTCTTTCCTTAAGGAAATGGCAAAAGGAAAAAGCCCCAGACCTGTAACAGGGATTAAATGCAGACACTCTGAAGAACCTCTGGCTCCATGGGTGTGATCTGGAATGCATTAGTAAGCAGGAGCCTAGACCTTCCTTCCCCTGAGGTTGCTCTGGGCCATGGCAGAATGCCTCCTCCCAGGGATGCCTGGAATGCAATCACACCATGGGCAGGGGACTGTGCCTAGGGGACCCCAGCACCCTGAGCCCAGGTGACTAAACCCCAGCCCCAGGAACTCTCCAGACTCCTAGGAACAATAGCTCCTTTCACCAAGCTGTGCCCTCATGCAAGCACAATGCAGTGCACAGGGCTTCACTGAAAGCCTTCTGAGGAGCCTCACACCGAAGTCCCTAGGTAGGTGCTAGTACCTTGTGAAAGATGCAAACACAGAGGTTCAGGGAAGTTAGGTGACTTATCTAAACCACACAGAGAGGTGCACTCCTGGGATCAAACTTTTGACAAGGCCAAGTTCATACTTCTCTCCCTTTTCCACCACCCCATCCTCATTCTTGCATATTTTAGTTCTGTTTAGAAGAGCCTGATACTGAAGTATAATTAGAAATGTCAATAACATGAAGGGCCGGCCAAATAGCTCAGTGGATTAAAGCACCCGCAAGCAGAGGGTTCAATCCCCAGGGCCTGCCGTGCGGGCCCTGCTCCCAGGGCGCACTGAGACAGCGATTGAGACTGCAGTTGTGGCATGTGCCTGTAATTCCAGCTCTTGGATGGCTGTAAACAGGAGGATCACTATGAGTCTGATCTAGTAGTGAGACCCTGAATACCCTGTAGATCCTCCCCTAAAATACAAAAAAAAAAAAAAAAAGAAAAGAAAGAAAGAAAGGAAGAAAGAAAGAAAGAAAGAAAAGAAAAGTTAATAACATGAAGGGTAAAAACATCTGCAAATAGCATTTTAACACAACTTATAATAAAACAAGCTAAATGTATTATATAATTATGCCCAACAGAAGGAAAATTCAACATCTCATTATTAAAAGGGAAATTAAAACTCAGGAATAAAGTTTGTAAGATACAAATGATTACAGAAATAGACAAAAGTGTTTATGGATGCTATGCATGTTTTAAAGATACTTATTACATTTTGCCTAAGAGACTTTCAGAAAGATCATCCCTGTCTCCACCTAGTTTGATAGAAGATTCCTACTGTACCATCTTCACAAATAGACATTGCTACTTATTTCTCAAAATTCTCCTGTGTTCTTGATCTATCATGTGGCTCCAATGTAATTTCTCCATTTGAGAAATTTAGTTATCTTTATCTTTACTATTTTTATTTTATCTTTACTATCTTATGTCTACTATTTTCTAGGTTTCTTTTCCAGAAATTCAACTTTAATTGCCTAGTTTCCCAAGTTGCCTAAAGCTATCATTTAGAGCACAAAGGACCTGTCACTTGCAAGGACTGCTCCCTGCCAGAGAGGCAGTAAAGGCAGAAAGTCTGCCATGTGTCTTGGGGCTCCCCAAGAGCGGTGGTTGGTGGATGATGCTTGTAGGGTCCCTAGAGTGAAAGCCAACGTAAGTTATCCTGTCTCAGGGCCCTGGAGCCAGCTAGGAAAGCCTGGCTCCTGGTTAGGGGAGGCCCAAGCTCCCTCCAAAGCTCCCCCTTGACCAAGGTCCCCATCACACAGATATACACATCAGCATATGTCACCAAAGGAACTACTGATCAAGATTAGCCCATGCAGCTCCAAGTCCCTCAAGGCCTTATAATGGAGAGCAGAGACACAGAGGTGCAGCTTTCTCTCTGCCCCACAAGGAAAGATAGGAGCCAATAACAGGGACCCTAGGGAGAGGTAGACTGGGAAAGAGGGTCTATGTAAGAGGGCTCCCTACACTGCTCCATTCTTCCCTAAGACAGCAGGAGCTGCTACAGCAGGACAAGCCCCTCTAATAAGAATAGGTGCTGGGGAAAGGCCCCTAAGTTTTGGGCAAGCAAGTACCCTTGCCTGGGACTTCAGCACTCAGAGAAGTTTTATAAGTATTGAGTTCCAGGGTCCCAAGGGTATGAGCTGCCTAGGGTAGGGCTGGAGGAATCCGGTCACAAGGGCTTTCTGCAAACCAAAGGCCCATTCACTCCTGGAGATCAGGCCTCTGAAGCCCCTTTGACTCTGCAGCTTTTTGTGTCTCCCCTTCCTCATGTAGCCCAGCTATGCAAACAAAGGCATGTCTGGGAAGAAGGGCACTCATATTTAATAATACTCAAATCTGGCTCCACATGTGGCTATTGTTAGGTAGATTTAAACAGCAATTACAGAGATACCTCCTTCCTCCTCAGCAACAATCTAGGCCCTTAATCCAGCTAAGACTCAAAGAGTTTAGGGCTGAGCTTACTGAGATGAAGGTATCAGTTTATGCAGAGCCTGTTCCAGGTTAGGGGGTGGGGGGATGCTGAAAGATGAACAATGAGTCTCCTAAAATTTGCTCTCTTGACAGCAAGAGAGAGACAGACAGACAGACAGACAGACAGAGACAGAGACATGAAGATTCTGTGGTTTGCTGGAAGTTCTCTTGGAAATTTTGCGGAAAGGTAACATGTCCCCTTCAACACCCAAACGTGCCTAAAATTCAGGCGGAGACTACAGAGTGGAGACTTCTCCTTCTCAAACACTTGGTGTTTAAGAGGGCCCATGTCTGACTATAGAAAAAAAGTTTACATGGAGGCAGTATGGCTGGGGAGGTAGGACTGGACCTGGAGCGATCGGCCACGTCAGGTCCAACAGGAAGCCTGCGCCTCATCTCTGGAGCTCAGCCTTTCGGGAACTGCTCATGCATGCAGGCTCACGGAGCTTCTGGGCAGTTTGTCCTTCTGCACACCAGATCACCACCACAGGTGGGGAAAGTAGCGCTGAAAGTTGAAGACTGAGACTTTTCTCTGCGGGCATGAGCTGGCTCCAGCAGGCCAGCTTGCATTTGAAAAGAGGAATTCATTATTGCTGCTGCTGCTGCCGCTGTTGTCTCATAGTGTGTCATGGTTAGGTTAGGGTACCTGGTATATGTATCATGGGAAACACCATTTCTTTGTGTTGGTAATATTTAAAATCATCTCTATGAAGATTGTAAAGGGACCTGAGGCTGGAGGGCAGGACAGACAAGAGGAAGTTCAAAGGATTAAGATGCAATAAGTGTATGTACTAATTCCTCACAATGAATCTGTCACTAACATGTACTAATAAAAATAAAGAAAAGCCTTTGTATTAGCAGAAAGAGAGCGAGAGAGAGAGAGAGAGAGAGAGAGAGAGAAAGAAAGAAAGAAAGAAAGAAAGAAAGAAAGAAAGAAAGAAAGAAAGAAAGAAAGAAAGAAAGAAAGAAAGAAAACTATAAGAAAAAGTCTGGGCTGGGGAGATAGCTTGGCAGCCTAAGCACCTGCCTGACAAGCAGAAGGACTCAGGTTCAACCCCCTGTACCACATGCCATGCTGGCCTTGGAAGCCCACTGAGTCTAGGCATGATGGCACACACCTGTAATATCAGTGCTGGGTAGGCTGAGACAGGAGGCTCGCTACGAGCCTGAGCTGCATAGTGAGACCCTGTACCAAATAAATAAATGAAAGATATTTAAAACATTTATAAGAAAAAGTCCTTTCTCATTGTTCCAGTATCAGCAGAGGGGAAGGACCCACCACCACATGCTTTCCAGCAAGGCCCAAGGCCATTTGCTGCAGACATTCCAGGTGGACAGGGACTTGCGAGGGGTGGGCCTTAGGGGGCTAGGACTGTCTGCAAGTCAGTACCTCTTATCCACCTGTCCTTCAACCTGGACTTTCTCACCCAAGTTTTCTGAGTATTTGGTTCTGCTTTATCACAAATACTGAGCTGGGGATATAGCTCAGCAGCATAATCACCTACCTGGCCAGCACAAGGTCCTGAGTTTGAACCGAAGTACCAAAAGAAAAAAAAAAAAAAAAATCAACACATAAATACTGAAAAACATTTGCTGCCAGCTATGATCTTAGAAAAAAGCCTATCTGTGTCTGAAGTGAAAAAGAGATAAGAACCAGTCCACAATGAGCCCTGTGCCCTGCCAGGCAGCCACCATGCTGGGAACCCACACACCTTCCTAGAATAAAGACAATGGCTCAGGATGACTCAGACCTGAACTCTACTACTAGCTTCACCCCCTAGTGGCTGTGTGACCCTGGACGCTAAACCTTCACTTCTGCATCAACAAAGTGACAGAACACTTCTATGTTTATGGGGTTTCCAGAATGACTGAATGAAAAGAACTCAGGCAGCGATGCCCAAAGGGTGGGCCCAGGACCATCTTGGCGTCACCTGGGTGCTGACGAGAAAGGCACATTTACCCACCTTCGTCCTACTGACTCAGAGCCACTGGGAGTGTGGCTCAACAGTCTGCGCACTGTGTGCACCCCAGGGGTGTCTGCTACACCCTGATGCTTTGAGAGTCCAGGAACATGGTCAGAGTTGCAGGCATACTACAGGAATCACCACCAGACATCCCTCCGCTCTCCCACTGAACCCAAGGCCTGGGAGTTAAGTTACTCCTCCAAATCCTCACGACAAGACTCTAGAGCCCACAGCCCTCCACAGTCTGCTGCCTTTCCTTTAAATTTCCGGTGCTAAGGCCAAGTGGGCACCGATGACATTTTCCACCAGCTCATGCAGATGACAACTACAAACACTCCACATGGAGTTTCAGGAAAGCAAGAGAAAAATCATCCCTCTAAAAATGTGAGGGTACAGATCCTCAGGCAGAGAGGACTCCCTTCCCAGGAACAAAGGAGACAAGAAACAAAGTCAGAGGACACCCCAGGACTTACTTGGCTATAGGCCCAGGGAAGCAGTGTCTGGCCATCTCAGCACCAACAGGAAGTATTTGAGCTGAGCAGAGAAAAATATCTATTTCTCTGCAGACTTTCCAGGCATGATATGAAAGTAGTGTCCAGCTGATCAGGAGATGCTGCGCCTTGCTCTCCAGGCCTCAGCGTCTCCATCTGCAGCCAACAAGCACACCGATGTTCTGGAGCCTGAGAGGCACTCTTCTTGCTTGCCCAGGTGCACTGCAGCTGAGACCTCTGTGTTGCTCTGTGCCCTCAGGCTGGAGTCCTGGGGGCTCCTCTGGGCTCAAATAGCACACTCTGGGGGCACCATGCCCCTGCTATTCAGAGCAGTGAGAGCCCAGCAAGCCTGAGTCCTCTGGCAGCCAGGTATAAAAGTGGTTTGGGAGTCAGAAAAGAATGTGGGCATTGGACCAGGGAGATAGCTCTGTGGTCTAAGCACTTGCCTGGAAAGCACAAGGACCCGGGTTCGATCCCTGGTACCACATGCTGTGCCAGCCCAACGCCGAGCTGGTCACTGAAACCAGGCATGGTGGTGCTTGCTTGTCATCTCAGCTCTGGAGAGGCTGAGACAGGAAGATCACTACAGGTCCAAGTTGCATAGCGAGACCCTGTACCAAATAAATGTAAGATTTAAAAAAAAAATTAAAGAATATGGACAACTGAGAAATCATTTCACATCAGGGATGATGTTCTATTTCCATGTTTTGCCGTGTCACCCAAACTGTCACCCCTAGGGGTTTCTCTTAGCTTCTGCAAGAAGATGAACTCCATTTGTTCTACTTCAGCTTGGTACACACTAGGCTCCAAGTAAACGCCTATATAATAATGCACATAAAGCAACATGCTGAGTCTACCGCACCCTCCCCATTCTCCATGAAACCCAACTTCCTTGTCAGAGCCCACGCAAAGCTGCCCAGAGCCTACAGTTCCACTCTGACTTGTTCCTAGCTCACCTGCATTCAGCACATGCCAACCACACTGGTGGGTTCAACTGTACAAGGAAAACAAACTGTGCCCCCATCTCAGGACATTTGCATATGCTAGGTCACTTCCAACATTTCTAAGAGGCCTCAGGTCAGAAGTCTTCACCTGGGGAAAGCCACTGTACCTAGA
>NW_004524624.1:4219179-4224431 GCF_000260255.1 Octodon degus
CCTCCTCTGTCTCCTTCCTACCTCTCTAAGAGCACCCTTCCCAACTTGCCCTTTTCTTGTAGTCTTTGTGTTTTGTCCAGCTGTGCTCTTCTCACCCATGAAATGTTAGCTCCAGTAACACAAAGATCACATCTATTCCCCCACCCAAATCCCAGCATAGGTACAAAGCATTTGTAGAATGGATAAGTGAATAAATGTTTAAATGAATGAGTTGCCAGAGACAGACAGACAGACAACAATAGTTAGCATCATGCAAAAATCAGTGAGAAGAGTAGTGGAGTTCCTTGGCTATGGGTGGAGTACTGGCAGGGAAGGCTCTAGCCTCCTTACAGAGGCTGGCAAGGGCAGACATAGGACTGAGGCAACATTCTGCCCTGCTTGTCACCAGCTCCCCCCTAACCAGAGCATCTCAAACAGCTGGCAGTACCTGACCACCAGATGCAGGCTGGAGTCTGAGCTGTAAGAGAGATCAGTCCCTTGCCAGCCAACTTGTACCATGTCACGGTCTCCTGTAGGTCAAGGTCAGTGGTGGGGAATGGTCACTCAGGAGGACAGCAACCATCAGCACCATGTGGACCCCACCGAATAGGCCCTCACCAAGTGCCTGGTCTCGTCCTGTGTAACAAAAGTACAGCACCCAGGTGGTAAGCACCTGGAGAAAACAACAGGGCCCACACCCAGCCCCCTAGACAGACCCCAACCGGTGTTTTCAGCCCATGAGTTGCCCTGGGCAGATGTCTGCCAAACTGCACTGGATTCTCATTGTAACATTTGCCTTTCATGGAGTCAGAGCTTCTCCCTCCCAGACTTATATTTGAAACAAGCGGTGATGGATGTTCATGCTAATAGGAAGACTAACAGCTGGTCACCATTTATTTATGCAAAGAACTTCACTCTGGGAGAGACTTCTGCATACCACATTCCAGCTATGAACCATGTTATCACCACCCACTAGCCTGCTGCGTGTAGCTTCTCACTGAACTACACCCATGGCCTCCCCGGCCTCTGGGGTCCACGAAGCCCTTGCAGAAAAAATGACAAGGATGAGGAAGGGACTCTCCTCTCTGCATTCCGGTCCTCATGCACTGTGCAGCCCTGACCTGCAGCATCTGTAGAGCAGCTTCAGCCTGTTCGCAGCCAGAGAGGTCCATTAGTATGATGTAAATAGCTCTCAGCTCTTCAAAGGCCAGAGCAGGCCATTCTGTGAGGTCTGAGCGAGTCTGCCAGGGTCTCACATTTCAAGGCTTATTCATCTTCCTGATAACTTCCATAAAGGGCCACAGCAGGCTTCGTGGTATGTACAGCCTGCCAACAGCAGCCCCAGTGGGACTCTCACAAGAAATTTGGCATTCTCTGAGCTCCTGCTGTATACACAACTCTGTCCCAGTCATTCTGTGGAGGGAGGAAAAAGCAGAAAACACATTCACTATACTCCAGGGAACAAGGCACAAATGGATAGGAAATATGAAGGGGCAAATTGCGCAGAAAATCTAAGAAAACCAAGAAGGGTACCAAGGGTGGTGAGGTGAATGTAGGGCAGCCTCACAGCCAAGAAACAAAATTTTCAACCAGGGAGATGGGTTCAAATCTCGACTATCTCTTTCTAACTAAGTGGCCTGTACCAGTGGCTTCACCTCTCCAAACATAGATTTCCTCATCTATGAAACTGAGACAAGAACAGTTACAGTGAGGTTCTCCTGAGGACTACATGAGATGGCACACGATGCCTGTAGTGAGCAGGTACACAGGAAACAGCCACTGAGGATTACTGCCACAGGTCTTGCTGGTGAAGGCAAGATTGAGACACTGTTATTAGGAGTGCACACCCATTCCTTAGCTTGCTGTCATGCCGGTGGAGTGAGGGGGTGGGGGTTGGCACACACCGCTGCTCTGATCCCATATCAGAGTAGGAGGAAAGAGTAGCTGGTGGTCTTCCAAACAGAAAAAAAAATCGCTTCTGGAAGGCACTCTGTCCTCCAAGGAAAAGGTACAGAAATCCCACAGCAAATCAGCCTCATGGGAATCCCCTAAGAGAACAAGAAAAGCCTGAGGACAAGTGGGGCTGGGTTGACAGCCTTTTCCTTGAGGTATATGGACTGCTTGGGGCCAGAGTGGAATCCTGAGGCCTGAGGAACTACCTTGGCAGCAGCAGGCAGTTGCCAGCCCAGCCTCCTGGGCTTAGGAAGTGGCCCTTCCTCAGCCAGACCCTGCCCTCCTTCCCCACTCAGGGAGCCTGGCTTCCTAACTCCACCAGCCGCAACATGAGAGCAGACAGCAGTGTGAAGTCCAGAGAGATAGGCCCATTTTTGATGCTTCAGAATCAGGTAAAAAGACTGGGTTGGCTCTGGCTTGGCTCAATTATCCTTGGTGTTTTTGTTGTTGTTTTCAATTTAAAATTTGAAGTATTGGAACCATGGGAATAAAGGTGCAGCATCCTTGTTTTGTTTTATTTTGTTTTGTTTTGTTTTATTTTGTTTTGTTTTATTATATTGCCATTAATAATTAAATATCTGGAAGAGTACTCCTTGAACTGTTTTCTGATGAGTTCCCCAAAATATGTGAGAACTTTTTTTGTCTTTATACAGGAGAAAAGAGAACAAGAAATCAACTCTGAAGCCATAACACTATAAGAGTTGTCTTTTTCACAGAGTTGTTAAGGATTTTATGGTTTAGGGTGGTGACTTCAGTGAAGGGCATGGACAAGCAGCAGAATCTATTTATGGAGGACTTTCTGAAGATGAGTTTCACTGTTAAACATGACAAAGAATTTCTTTTGTTGGTTCCCAACAGGGAAAGATGAAAATAGTTCACAGGTCTTCATCACAACAGAATCAACTCCTCATTTGGATGGGCACCATGTTGTCTATAGACAGATGATCTCAGGTCAAGAAGTCATGAGAAGGGCCAAATAGCTCAGCGGATTAAAGCACCTGCAAGCAGGCACAGGGGCCGGGGGTTTGATCCCTGGGCCGCTGTGCCGGCCCAGTCCCCGGGGCGCGCTGAGACAGCAATTGAGACTGGGCATGATGGCAGGTGCTTGTAATCCCAGCTCTTGGGAGGCTGTAAACAGGCGGATCACTAGAAGTCCAATCTAGTAGTGAGACCCTGAACACCCTATAGGCCCCTCCTTAAAATACAAAAATAAATAAATAAATAAATAAATAAATAAAACAAGTTATAAGAAAAGATAGAAAAACAGAAAACATACTGAACTCAAGTTGGAAGAGGAAAGTCCGGTCTCAAGATGGAGGTAGAACCGCCACCCAGTCGCCCCCAGCCTGACTCCAGCCATCGCCGTTGCCACCGGGGGGAGGAGGGCCGTGATCCAAAGGAGCCAGAAGCTGTTTATTGGTGGTCTGAGTTTTGAAACTACCAACGATAGTTTAAGAGAACACTTTGAGGAATGAGGCACATTCACAGATTATGTGGTCATGAAAGATCCTCAAACAAAACGTTCCAGAGACTTTGGTTTGGCGACTTACTCTTGTGTTGAAGAGGTGGATGCAGCAATGTGTGCTCGGCCGCACAGAGTTGGTGGGTGTGTAGTGGAACCAAAGCTGCTTCTGGAGAAGATTCAGTAAAGCCTGGTGCCCATCTAACAGCAATGAAAACTTTTGCTAGTGGTATTAAAGAAGATACAGAAGAATATAATTTGAGAGACTACTTTGAAAAATATGGCAAGATTGAAAGCATAGAAGTTATGGTAGGGCCAGGGAGATGGCTCAGTGGAATAAGCGCTTCCCTGGCAAGTGCAAGGGCCTGAGTTCGATCCCTGTTCCTCAAAAATAAATAAATAAAATAAAAACAAGTTATGGAAGACAGGCAGAGTGGGAAAAAGAGAGGATTTGCTTTTGTAACTTTTGATGGTCACAACACAATTGATAAAATTGTTCAGAAATACCACACTATTAATGGGCATAATTGTGAAGTGAAAAAGGCCCTTCCTAAACAAGAGATGCAGTCTGCTGGATCACAAAGAGGCCGTGGAGGTGGATCTGGCAACTGTATGGGTCATGGAGGAAACTTTGGGGGCGTGGAGGGAATTTTGGCCATGGTGGGAACTTTGATGGAAGAGGAGGTTACGGTGGTGGAGGAGGTGGCAGCAGAGGTAGTTATGGAGGAGGTGATGGTGGATATAATGGATTTGGAGGTGATAGTGGAAACTATGGTAGTGGTCCTGGTTATATTAGTAGAGGAGGGTACGGTGGTGGTGGACCAGGATACGGAAACCAAGGTGGTGGATACGGTGGTGGTGGAGGAGGATATGATGGTTACAACGAAGGAGGAAATTTTGGTGGTGGTAACTATGGTGGTGGTGGGAACTATAATGATTTTGGAAATTACAGGGGACAGCAACAGTCAAATTATGGACCCATGAAGGGGGACAGTTTTGGTGGAAGAAGCTCTGGCAGTCCCTATGGTGGTGGCTATGGATCTGATGGTAGAAGTGGTGGGTATGGTAAAAGTTTTTTAAAAACAACAGAAAAGGGCTGTAGTTCTTAGCAAGAGAGAGTGCAAGAAGTTGTCAGGAAAGCTGCAGTTTACTTTGAGACAGTCTTCCCAAATGCATTAGAAGAACCGTAAAAATCTGCCACAGAAGGAATGATGATCCATAGTCAGAAAAGTTACTGCAGCTTAAACAGGAAAACCTTCTGGTTCAGGACTGTCATAGCCACAGTTTGCAAAAAGTGCAGCTATTGATTAATGCAATGTAGTGTCAACTAGATACATATTCCTGAGGTCTTTTATCTGTGGTAGCTTTGTCTTTTTCTTTCTTTTTATTATATCAGGTATATTGCCCTGTAAATTGTGGCAGTGGTACCAGGAATAAAATATTAAGGAATTTTTACCTTAAAAAAAAAAAAGAAAAACATAAAACAGATGCAACTAGTAAACCATTTAATGAGGTATAGACATGCAGCTACGAAGAGCTGATACCAATACCTAAAGTTAATAAAGAAGAAAAGGCATAAGTCCTCCTATTTGTTGGCCAGTGATTCCGATAGCTCAAGTGATTCTCAGACTTCTGATTCTGAAAGTGCTGCTAAGGAGAAATCAAGAAAAAAAAAAAAAAAAGAAAGAAAAGAAAAAGAAACATAAGAAAATATCCCAAAAACACAAGGAAGAGAAAGGCATGTGGTGAAAGTGAAGCTGAAGATCTTTTTTTTTTCAAAGTTTTATTGATAAACAGATAGCAATGAGACAGTTTCAAATCAAATCAGAAGTACAGTTTCAACAAATAATACACTGCA
>NW_004524624.1:4226726-4269718 GCF_000260255.1 Octodon degus
TATGTCTTCAAGAGTTCCACCTACTTTCTCTTCCAGGAGATTTAGTGTCTCTGCTTTAATGTTTAGATCTTTAATCCATTTTGACTTTAGTTTAGTGAAGCTAAAGATCTTGAAGCACAGCTCCAGTCAGCTGTCCATCCAGAAGAGAGCCCTCCTATACCAGCAAATAGATTCCTTGTGAGGAGAAGTCCTCTGAAAGCTGACAATAAGGAATGGAAAGGCAGAGAGAAAAAGAGTAGAGTGGGCTAACTCCCAGCCTGCTTCATACCAGAGACCACTCTTAGCATGAAAATTAAAGGAAGAGGACCAAAGTGTTGTTGAACTTCTTCCAGATCCGGGTCAAGTCATTATTTCAGATGTAAGACTCCTCCACATTGGAGGCAAGAGATGGAGAGAGCTCAACAAACAAGAGCATCCAGCAGTGAAGAAGGATCACAGGAGATAAGAGTAAACTGAAAGAAATAAAAGAAAATCAAAGGAGCCCAGTTAGAGTCAAAGTGAGAAAAATAACTGAAGACAGACATGTGTCTCAAAACCCAACAGAAAAAATGAGAAGGAAAAGAACATTAAAGACCATACATGTGACAGCAATGCCAGAGAAATCAGAAGAAATTCAGAGAAAGAAAATGAATATCATAAAAAAAAAAAAACAAATGAAGAAAAGGGCCAAGTCTAAAAGCAGGATAAAGAGCAAAGAGGAACCAAAGAATAAGGAAAGAGATTCAAAACAGACACAGAGAAAAGAGGCTGAGGCCCAGGAGTACAGAAAAGAATTATGGGAACGTTAGAGAAAAATGATCTGATTCTAAAGCAAAAGACCAAGAAAGAAGTAGAGGTCAAGGGAAGTCTAAGTAGAAAGAGCCAAAAGGTGATGAATGTGACCACAGTAAAAGAAAAGGGTGTAAGTGCACAGTGCAGGATAGAGGGCATGACATACCTAAGAGTCAACACGGCTACAATAGCAGGACAAGGGAATGAAGCGGAACTAGGGCCAGGGCCAGGGCCAGAAGCAGGGAACCCAGATGCTGTGATAGAAGCCGCAGGAGAAGCAAGGAGAGGGGCCAAGAGAAGGGGCAGGTCACTGAGCTGAGAGAGAAGAACACCAGGAAAACCAAAAAGATAGAAGGAGCCCGGAGAGAAAAGTAAGACAAAGCAGAAAAAGCTGGGCTCCATCCCTGGTCCCACAAGCCTTGCCGGCCCCACCCTTGGGGGCACTGAGCCAACGGCCCAATCCAGGGCGTGGTGGCTCTGGCCTGTAATCCCAGCGATGGGGAGGCTGGAAACAGGAGGATCACTATGAGTCCAAGGTGCGTAGTAACACCTTGCACAAAATAAAAATAAAAAAGCAGATAAAGGAAAAGCCTACAAATCAAGAAAGTAAAAGCTCACAGAAAATTCTGAGAGTGACAAAAGAAGGTACTCTAAGGCTCGCGATCACAATAGCTCAGGTAGTAAGGGGACAGTTGATAGGGATCCAAATCCACTCTCAAAATTAAAACAAAGAAGCCAAGACAGTGAGTGAATCAAAATCCTCCACACTGAAACAGAGGGAGGATGAGAAGACAAGACCTTCAGTGAAAAATGAAGACCAGAAATCAAAGGCTCAAGGAAGTGACCATGTACACAATAAAAACAAAAAAGCTGAACACGAATCAAGCCCCGGAACAAATGTGGACAGAAGAGGATGGGTGAGTTCTGTCCATTTATTTCCCTTCTGTCTCAAAACTTTAGTAGTAGAGAATTTCTGGTGAATAGCCTCTGTGTTGTTCTCATTGGGTTTTTTTTTAGGGGGGGGGTCTTTTATGCCTTTTATACCTTTAATGTCTTTTTGGTTTGAAATGGACTTCATTGGGCTGATCTTTTGATAACCTACAACTTGGATAATGTGTACTACTGAAGTTTTAATAAACTTGAAATGAGAAAAAAATTAGCCTCATAGGAAAGCCTGCTCAGACTGTCCACCATCCAGGGCAGCCCTACAATGAAGAGAAATGAGGCCTCAGAACAGCTGTGGGCCCTGGAACTGGGCAATGGGTGTAGGTAGCCAGCATGCCTCTTGGAGGCACTGTTATTGTCATAGCTGCAGGGAGGAGCACAGCCTTGGACACTGAGAGGGGACCCAGCCAACTCCCTCTGACCAGAAGCCTTCCATTCCTGCTCCACAGGAAGGCAGGGAAAGGGCCTGCATCCGGCACAAGGTCATTCTCCTCCTCTTCACAGATGCCCTCAAGCAACCCTCCAGGGCAGGTACAGCAAACTGTAGATAGGAAGAATGAAACTCAGAGAGCTTAAGCAGTTTACCCAAGGTCACACAGCAAAGCACTGACAAAGCTGGAACTCAAACCCAACCCTTCCAGTGCCTGAGTCGGTCTTCATTGCCTTTGCTACCTGTCTTCTTGCCACCTGTGCCAGCTGCCACATCTCAGTGGTTTGAACAGTTGAAGTACATATACAGCCAAGCACGAGTCCATGAGAGTCAAAGATATAAGACATATAGCAATTTCTCAGAGTTTCGAAGATGCAGAGAGAGCTTCCAGAGTGAAGACAGTAAGTTCTCAAGAGGCAAGCAACTGAAGTTCTTGGTAAGAGACAACAGTGAAAGAAACCACAGCATGGCCACACTGTGGAATGCCATGAGCCACGAGAAAGGAATGAGGCCAGTCTTGAGGTGCCAGTGTGGGTGCTGAGGAGTGGGGTGCAGACTGTACAGCAGGCCTGCTGCGCACTCTCGGGGATATTTCAAATGCAGACAACAAAACCCCTCACTGTCTCTGGAATCATCGGAACATAGGGAAATGCAGAGCCTTCAGACCCCTCCTGCCTGCCAGGATCCTGCTCTGTGTCCTGTATTGCTGATCCCAGTGGGAAAGAAATAGTCAACTCTCTTCCTGATCTTCCAACCAAGAAATCAAAAGAAGAAACCCTGGTTGAAGCATTTACTCTCCTAGTCCCTGCCCCAGATCTGGAAACTGATCACACCCCTGGGCCAAAGCTCCTCTCCCAGTGCCCAGTCTCTCTTCCTCTAGGTTCAAAGGTGAGAAAGCCCCCCACGCCTAGCAGCAAGCTCTGCGGGGCCACACTGCTCCCAGCTCAGCCCTGCCCAGATTTCCATATTGCTCTGTAATCAGCCCTCTTCTAATCACCCTCATCTCCTCTAAGATCAAACCTAAACTGATAGCAAAAGTTAACTGGAGTGAGAGAAGGAGTGGGAAACCCTTGCTACCTGAGTCTCAGGATCTATGGTAACTTCAGCCCTCCTTCTCATTCTGGAACATTTCTAAGCATGTACTGAAGTAGAATAATGTACGTAACAAGGTTCCAGGCATCTTTTGCACAGCTCCAACCATTACCAAGCCACAGCCAATATTTCAAACCATCTCACACATCCCCCTAACCCCACAGCACTTTAAAGCAGCCCCAAGACACTGTTCATGTTTTTGGAACTTACAAAGAAACTGTATCACAATGGCTGGGTAATAAATTTTAATTAAAAATAAAGGAATTCTCAAGAGTAGAGCTTCTGGGGGTGAGGAGATCCTGTCTTTGTGTTTAGTCTGGACCAGAGCAAAGCTTTTTCCTGCAGTCAGCCTTCATAGCACAGCTCAGGAGTTGACTGGGTTACCCTGCTCTTCCCTTCAGTGGGTGGAGCGAGGGGCAGGTAGCACTAGCTAGCTCTCTGTGCCCACCTGCCCTGAATACTGAGGATCTCCTTATTGATGCAGAGCCTTGGTATGCTTCCCACCCATTTGGGGGGCTTTGCTCAGCCTACTGTTGTCAGTTGTTTTTCTGTGTAAGAGGATGGAAGGAGTTGTTAACGTTCTGTGTATGAGATCCATCCCATATTGTTGCATATTGTTACAGACTGTTCTTCTCCCTTAGAGCATAATATTCCATGTGTGAAGTTAGACCACAATTCATTGATCTCTTTTACTCTCGATAGAAATTTGGATGGTTTCTGGTTTGGAGTTCTTCCAAATGGTGTTGTTCCAGACGTTCTTACAACTGTCTTTGGGTGCTCCTAGGCATGCGTGCGTTTCTGTAGGGTAGACACCTCAGACAGAACGGCTGGAGCAGAGGAAGCCACATGTGTGATGTAAGTGCTGACAAGCGGCTCTGTGATTAGGAGCTTTATGGGAATCTCATCCTTGCCAACACCTGCGTATTTCCTGGGTTGCTCAGTTTGTTTCAGTTCAGTCATTCTTGTGAAAATGTAGCATACCTCAGAATGGTATTAATCTGCATTCACCTGATAACTAATGAAGCTGAAAACCCTGTCACATGTTTTTCTTTTTACTAGTTGCATAGCCTTTTATGAAATAAACTTTCATGTCTTCTGTACATGTTTATAATGGGTTGTATTTCTGTCACTTTTAAATGTTCTTTATGCGTTCTGTATACAAGTCATTTACAGATATAGGTTTTGCATGTGACTTCTACTCTGTAGCTTAATTTTTCACTTTCTTAATGATTTCTTTCAAAAAGGAGAAATTTGAATGTTTAATATGGTCCTATTTATAAATTAGACATCCCTGAATGGTTCTTTTTTTGTATCATTCAAGAAACCTTTGCCTCCACTGCTTTCAGTTCTTATGAAGATTCTTTTAGGATAAAAACACTTATTAGAAAATCAATAAGAAACTACCAATGAAGACACAAGATAAGCAGCTGCCAAAAGCAATCAGTATGTGGTCACCTCATTAGGAAGTCCATCTCCTAGGGCCAGGGAGATATCTCAGCAGAATAAGTGCTTTCCTGGCAAGCACAAAGCCCTGAGTTCAATCCCCGGTACCACAAAAAAAAAAAAAAAAAAAAAAAGGAAGACCATCTCCTGATTTTGTGAGGCCCTTGTTAGCAGCTGCGTGTGAGAACCACGGCTCTCCTCTCCCACACAGGCGCAAAAGAAAGCAGCTCAACCTGAAGGTCTTTCTATTCAGAGAAAAAGGTAAGAGCACAGAGAATTTTTAATACTTAAGATATTACCAAATACTTAACAATATGGTAACAACCAGCAGAGACAATGCATGCAGGGGTTCTTAAACTATAACACCTAGTACAAAAATTCCAGCATTAGAATGGAAGGGAGCAGCTCCTGCCCACAAGCGCTCTTTGCTCCCGAGAGGTCTGCATCCTCTTCTGCGTAAAATGTTGCTAAAATTTCCATAGGTAGGCCTTTCTCCCACTGGGGATAATAAATGAAAACATGATTAACATACTTAGCGGTCTCATAAGCACCAAATATATTAATCCAAGTAATTTGAAAAGTATTTGTGGAAATGACAAACTTGCCTTTGAAAAACCAATGTTTTCCCTGCTTAAGCAGTGCTAAATCTGGAAGGTCATGGTGGCCTCCTAAATTCAAACCTCTCCTCACATCTTGAAAACAAAATAAAACTAAGATCAACAAGGGGGAAAAAACTGCACACGACCCATGCCTACAGCATTACTCAGAGCCAGATAAAACTATAAATTTTAAATTGTGTGAAAGTAGAGAAGCAAGCACCAAATTCCAGCAGAGGACCTAGTACTGCTGCAGGCCTGTGCCTCTCGGGGGCAGGGAGGGAGGTCCTAAGAAAGGCCCTGGGGAAAAGGAGAAGAGAATGGAGCAGACAGCAGAAGCACAGGCAGGACCACCCTGCAAAGGAAAAAATCCAACACAAGATGCAAAAATAGTGACTATAAGTCTGAAACCTAATCGTTCAGGGCATTCCTTATAGGGAAGGTACTTGGAAATGAGTATGGAGCAGAAGTGGAAACATCAGAGAAACATTGCTTTGGGGAGGAGGAAAAGAAAATAAATCAACAGGAGTGGTTGCCCTTTACTCCCTTTAGCAGTAAATAAAAACAAGAAGTTAAAATTTCTGCAGAAAAATATTCATGAGCCCCCACCACCATTCTCCATCTAATAAACTGCACCTTGCTGTATTGACAGGAGAGGGCGCTGTTGAAACAGGCACTCGCCACTGAATGCCTAGGAATGAGGACCCCTCAGATAGATGAGCTCCATTTCTAGCCATCATAAGAAATAAAGATAAAATATGAATGAAACGTTTCACCTGGTGAAAATTCCCCTCCCCTATAAATCAACCATGAAACAAAAGACAGCTGTAGCATAATATTACAGACTGAATTGTACATCATGATACAAACACTTGAAGATTAAAAAAAAAAAAAGAAAACTAGAATAAGATACAAAAACTAACACAAAAGAACTAAAAAAGTTGAAAATAAATACAATAAAAGTTGATCAATATTGGAAATAATTGAAAAAATCAAAGCTATCTCAGAAATTAAGAATAAATTATATGCCTAAGAGGAAAAAAATCAAATGAAAATTTAATGAAATTAATAAAAGCAGTAAATAAAAATACAAATTAAATGACTGTAAAATAATTAAGAAGGATGAGTAGTAGTTGGACATGGTGGTGCATGCCTGCAATCTCAGCACTCTGAGAGGCTGAGGCAAAAAGATTACAAGTTTGACCCCAACCAACGCATACTAGCAAAACCTAGAGTCAAAACTTAAAAGAAGAAAGAAAGAAAGAAATTTTAAAGGATGAGGACATAGATTAATCTGAAGGCCCTGGATTCAATTCTCAGTATTTTAGAAAATAAAAGAAGAAAGGAAAAAAAGAAAGAGGTTGAAACAGAAAGCAAAGGTCTAACTTGTGTATAATTGGAGTCCACAAAAAAAAAAAAAAAAAAAAAAAACCCAAAGGTAAATAATTAATATTTGGAACTATAATCCAAGAAAGCTTCCTAGAAACAAATCCTAAATCAATGTATTGAAAAGGTCTGTCGTGTTTCTTATAAATTTGATCTGGAATTATCAAGCCTACGCATTATCCTAAAAGAGCTACTAGACTTTAATTTAAAAAAATTTTTCAGAACTTCAAGGCAAAAAGATCAAATTGTTATTCAGGTCAGAAATTCAGACTGACATCAATGTTTTTGAGAACCACAGATGAAACTGACCAAAAGGAGGCATATTTTCAAGAAATTCAAGGAGAGAGGCACAAGTCAAGGGTTTCATGTTTAGCCTTCATCAAACAAAACAACTGAGTGAATCTCAGCAAAAGGATGGACAGAGAAAATTTAATGTATTAAAGATAGAACTGAGATTAAAATAATATTCTGATTCCAGGACCATGATTTACTCTGACAAAGTAGAAATAATGTAACCTTAAAAATGATAGCAAAAAACAGGGAAAGGGGAAAAATAAAACAGTGTATGTTCTTGGTTGTTATTTGGTCATAGATGAGAGTCAAAGGATGCCATATAAAACTAACAAACAATACAGTAAAGAGTAAGAAAAGGGAGACTAAAGACATCCTAAAAGATATAGATACCATGGCAACCAATAGATCAAAAATACAAACAATACTAAACACCAAAATCATTTTCAGGGCTGGGAATACAGCTCAATGACATAAGCAAGTGCAAGATCCTGAGTTCAGTTCCCAGCACCAGGGAAAAAAAGATACCAATATCATTTTCAGACCATGAAAATACAGTAAATTAAGCATAATATACACACCTAAGCCTACATCTCACTTACTGGGGAAACCCTAGAGGCATTCCCACCAGCGGAAAGGACAAAGCACACTCACCTACTTCAAGGACAGCAGTACTATGCTGGAAGCTTTACCTAGTGCAGTTAGGACAACAGAACCCAAAGAGAAGCTTGGTAATTAGAAAATAAGGAAAACTAACTCTGTTACATTAGGATATACCAGTGTATCTAGGAAAACCCTATCAAACAAACAATAAAATGAGTAACTTTCCAATATCTGTTCAAATTTCTTTATACTCCAAGCCCCTTTACACTAAAAAATTATTGAGGCTCCAAAGGGATCTTGTTTATCTGATTTGTATCTACGGATATTTACTGAATTTGAATTTTAAGCTGAAAAAATTTCAAATGTTTCATTTTAAGGGTAATAATAAATAGGTAATCATAAGTAGAATATTTTTAAATAATTATAAACAAAAAACTTCAGCAACAAGAATAACGTCATTTTACATTACCATAGATCTCTTTATTGTTAAGGGTTACAGAAGACAGTGTGCTTTTTGTACCTGCATCTGCATTCAATCTGCTCTGATAGCACACATGAGAGTTTTATTAGGGTATTTCTCAGCCTCTGGGAAATTCTACTGTACACTCAATTGAGAATGAAAACTAAAGGACAGATCATATCTTGTCATTGTGAAAATAGTTTTGACCTTATGAATCCACTAAAAGGATCTCAGAAACCTAAAGGATACCCAGGTTATATAGTGAGAGCTACTGAATCAATAAAATAATTTAGTGGGCTGGTAGGATATAAAATAAACACCAAAACTCAGCCTTTAGAGGCACAAATAATAACTAATAAGATGTAACAAAAGAGAAGTTCCCATTTACCATACCAGTGGAAGATTCAATTCCTAGAAATAAATCTAACAAAAAATGTTGAAAACTTATATAAAGGAAAAAACCTATAACCTATTCCTAAAAAAAACAAATAAATAAATAACAAAATTAGACTTGAGTCAATAGAAAAGACACCCCTGGTTCATGGTCAGGAAGTCTCATCATCATTAAGCTATTACTATAGTTCTCCCTCAATTAACTTACAAGCCCAATATGACCCCATTAAAATTCTAAGCAACTTTTTTCCTAGAGCTAGGCAAGTAGATACTAAGGTTCATCAGAAAAGGTTAACACACAGGAGTATTAGTAAAATTCAGAAAATGAAAAGACACAAGGAGGGAATTAGACCTACCCGATATTTTTACATTTTACAAAGCCTCCATAATGAAGAGAATATGATAAGGGCCCCAAAATAGGCCAATGAAACAGAAGGAAAGCTTCAGAAATAAGCCCAGCTGCATACGGAAGCCTTAAATGATAAAGACTGTATCTCAAATCACTCAAGCAAAGATGATCTTCCAACACATGATGTTGGTACAGGTGACTAATATTTGGAAAAAATAAAATTAGAGTCATTCATCACATCATGCAAAAGAGTAAATTCCAAATAAACTTAGAGACCTAAGTGTAAAAAATTAAAACTATAGTATCTGTAGTATCAAAAAAAAAAAAAAGTGAATTATTCTGCAGTCCAACAATGGCTAAACTAATTATAAATCAAAATCCAAATTAAATCAAATAAAATTTCACAATTTGACCATAGCTTTTTAAAAGTTTACATATCAAAAAATACCAAAAGCAGGCCGGGGAGATGGCTCAGTGGAATAGGTGTTTCTCTGGCAAGCACAAGGGCCTGAGTTCAATCCTCAGTTCCGCCAAAAAAAAAAAAAAAAAAAAGCAAAATCAGAAAGCGAACATAAAACTGGAAGAATATATTTGCAACGTTTATCGCAGAGAAGCAGTAAACACACCTTTTCAAAGACAAAAAGAAATCCTAGAGAGAAGTGGGGAAAGACAATCCACCTAGACATAAAAACATCTGAAACCTTTGAAAAATGTTTAACTTCATGTCTAACTAGAGAAATGCAAACTAAGACCTCACTAAGATACTATTTCCCACCCATCAGCTGGGAAACAATTCTCCGCGTTCAGCGGGCAATCTGCAAACAAGTGTGCTCCTTCACTGCTTGTGGGAATGCGCACGTGCAGCTCCTGCGAAGAAAGAACTGGCCATGCTGACGGAACTGTTTACTCCTTCACCTTGATTCTGCGTTCCTCCTCTAAGAAATTAGCCTACACATCCATCACTAAACACCTGTTATAGGATAGTCATTCTGGCATAATATCGGAAACTAAATTATCAAGTACAAGGAATTTGTTGGAAAAATAAAACCTACGTTACATACATAGAATGAAATAACATGCTTCTGTAAAAAAAAAAAAAAAAAGAAAGAAAGAAAAAGAAAAAAGAATGAGAAAGAACTCTGAACTGAAAAGTGATTTCTATGTTATGTTGTTCAGGACCATCCAGATAGCTCAGCAGACTAAAGCGCCTGGTTAGGCAGAGCTCACTGATCTGTGTTCAGTCCCCAGTGTGTGCCGGCCCTGCCCCCACCCCCTCCAGGGCGCGCTGAGACAGGACTGAGACTGGGCGAGGTGGTACAGGCCTGTGATCGGGAGGAGAATCACTGAGTCCGATCTACAGAGTGAGACCCTGTACTAAATACATTTTTTTAAAAAATAGATTATATTGTTCAGACAAAAGGGTAAAGTGCAATGTATATTCTGTGTAAAAGGGAAATAGGAAACCATAGGCAAGTTTGCCTAGTTTTCCAAAAGAACAAAGGAAAGAAAAACAGTCAGCGTATTTGTTCAGTACTTACCCTCAAAAAGCTGCACATGGAGGCACATACCTATAATCCCAGCACTCTGCAAGGCTGAGGCAGGAAGATTACCAATTCAAGTTTAGCCTGGGCAACAAATTTAGTGAGTTTTAAAACATACCAAAAAAATGGCTGGGAGGTATAGCTCTGTGCAAAGGACCTTAATTCAATTCCCAGCATAGAAAAAAAAATTACCAAAAAATGTACATAGACAAAAATGTGCCTTTGTCCAAATCCCTTTCACTGTCTCCTCCCTCACTCCGGAAATACCAAGTTTTTATCTATTTTTCCTTCCAATGTTTCTTTTTCACAAAAATAAGCAAACACAGGTACACTTTTTATGGAGCTTTTTTTATTATTTGTGTATTTGTATTTGATACAGGGTCTCACTATGCAGCTCGGACTCCTATTTTCAGCCTCCTCAGAGCAGGGATTACAGACATGCACCACCACACCGGGCCTTTTTATGGAGCTTTGACTTTGGAAGCTTATTCAGAACTAACCCTCAAATCAAATCAACCAGGATGAGAAAAACAAATACTAAATTCGCTATTCTTTTTTTTTTTTTTTTTTCTGTTCTTTTTTTGTTTCATTTTGGTTTTGCAGTACCAGGGATTGAACTCAGGACCCTGTGCTTGCCAGGCAGGTGCTTATTCTACTGAGCTATCTCTCTGGCCCCCAAAATAGTGAATTTGAAAGCACTAGTCATGAAAAAGAGAATTAACAAACCCAAAGTGAAAACCAGGTAGAAGAACAAAGAGCTTTTATAAATTTTTTTAAATTCATTTTAATGAGAAAAAAAAGATAAAATAGCAATAAAACAGTTTCAAAAACAGGTTAGTAGGAGAGTTATAAGTAATTTTTGAACAAAGTACATTGACTACAGACACTCTATAAAGGTTGAAAATCCTGCAAACTAAGTAAAAACTTCATACCTATTTTCACAGTAGCATGGGTATGCCAATTTTGAAACTTTTCTGCACAGTGGAGGAGGAAGGATATGAACAGACGTACAGGAGTGTTGGAGCTCAGTTCTCACCATGGAAGAAGGGACATTTAAAAATGAGATGAAGACAGGCACAGTGGCACATACCTGTCATCTCAGCACTCCAGGAGGCTAAGGCAGGATTATGACAAACTCAAACCTAGCCTGGGCAACTTAGTGACTTAGCAAGACTCTGTCTCAAAATAAAAAATAAAATAAAATAAAAGTCTGGGAAATAAAATTAAAAGGAAGAAAGGAGGGAGGGAGGGGAGGAAGGAGGGAGGGACACTGAAGAATCTGTTATACAGATAGAATTGGACATACAGCATGAATTCATAAAACTGTGTTCAGATATGTATATATAACTTTAAATGTAAATTTGTGTATAACATTTGTATATTTCAGAATTAAGATGGGTAGGACCTGAAGGACCTCAAAGCAAAAATCCCTCCAGTAGCATTGGGTGAAAAAAAATCTACATTTCTGCATCTCTGTTTAGAAACTAGGGCTTCTTGGAAAAAATGATTGATTCCAGGATCAGTTTGGGGAAGACACAAGGTAAGCTTGGAACAATCTTGTTGATCCCAGGATGTTAGAAAGTACTCAAAATAATAATGCTGGCATGTCAAAAGGAGATGGAAGCCAAGCCTGAAGGGGTCTCGCAGACTACTTGGGCACTAAATAAGTAGTGATATTAATATATAAAAACCTATTGAATAAAACAGAAATTTATGAGACTGTACTGATGAAGAAGCAGCAACACCAAGATAGAAGATAGAAGGTAAGGTAAGAGGTGGAGGAAAAGAGAAGAAAAGGAGAGGGGAAAAAGAGGTAACTCTTCCCCAGAATGTTGACAAAGGGGCCAGGGAGATGGCTCAGTAGAATAAGCACTGGCCAGGCAAGTGTAAGGGGCCTGAGTTCAATCCCTGGTTCCACCAAAAAAAAAAAAAAAAAAAAAATGTTGACAAAGGCAAGCAAACTAATGGAATAGAAAGATCACCATTTATGATCATCTCAGTAAACTATGTTGGAGCAAGAATTATGAGTAGGTGCTAAACTGACAGGGGGAGGGTTGAGGAGGAGCAAAATATTTGCATGTCTAAGCACAAGTGTCTCATCAGAGGTTGCTTCTTAGCTCAGGGAAAATAAAAGTAGGCAATGCAGTAAGCAGACAACACCTTGACCAGGAAATCATAGCTTGTTTCACCAAAGAGCGCAGGCAGATGGCATGTGGCTCCAGATACATACGCGGAAGGATGCAAGGGTCCAGCTTGAATCTGAATCTAACCATTACAGAGCATCTGGTGCACCCGAACTGAGCGACAATCGATGTTCCTACCTGTCCTTGAACAAAACATCCAAGTTGTGACAAAGAAGTTTGGAAAACCATTCCCACTGAAAGGCTGATAAAAGAGATTTGACGATATGTAGGCAAATGCAATTCATGATCACAGACTGGACTGCACACTGAAAGGAAATTTTTGGAGTATGGACTGTCCAGTAAATAATGCATGGTTAAGATGAAATATTTCACGGTGTAAGTATTGTAATTCTGAATGAGCTGTATGAAATGATGGCTTAACACAATGTATTCTTCCCCCACAGCCCTGCCCTGCACCAGTGAGTAAGCAGGTAGTCCCTGACAGGGTGGAGGGGGCTCCACAGGAAGGCCAGGGAAGGGTGGCCTCCAAATCATCAAATGTAATCTACTGAAAGAGTATATATAATTTAAGTGCTTCCAGACTTCTACAGTGGATACACTTGGCAAGAACATCCACCTGGGGTCCCTTGTGGAAGCCTAGAACCAAAGGGTGTGGTCTTCCTCTGACCCGCAGCCAGAATGGACACGACCCAGAAGGCTAAGACCCAAAACTCTCACCATCTGAAGCTCAGTGACCTGTGTAGACTGGCAGCAACCCCAGGGTCCTGTGACAGTCCCCCCAGGCTTAGCCAGCCAACAGGAGCCCTGGACAGCCACCCCAGTGACTCACCCAATGTGAAATGGGGGAAGGGTGGGGAAATGAGAAATGAGTGATCACTCCCTTTCAGATGTATTTCTCTTCCTGGAGATTTACTCTGGATTATTGCACCTGACACCATTCATGTACCGAGAATGGCTTTTGTACAGACAACAAAAGGAAAATGCAAGAGTGCTTTTATTTTACTGTCTTAGAGATTTATTTAGTTGGATTGGATCTGGCATCAGTACACCCACGGGCTCCATCAGGCCACATTGGCAGGAGACAGGACAGACCAAGTAAGGAGTTTGCATTTTCCACGTCTTCAAATTTCTGTGGCAATTCCAGAATTTCACAAGATCCTCTCTCCTAGCCAGGTGAACACCAAGTGACACCAGCGGCGTATGCAGGGGTGAAGGAAGGGGGAGAGAGGAAGAGAAGAGTGCATGGAAATTCAAAGAGAGGAGCCTGACGTCTATGATGACAACTTGGTCGGCTCCCTTAGTCCTTCCAAAAGAATTTGTTCCTAGACACTTGAATGTTCTTTGACGTCAAGAAGCATGATCAGTTCGGTCTAATAACAAAGACTTGAAGAGAAGAAGCCAGCTTGCCGGAGTTAGAACACCGCTGCCTGTGCTGGGATCGTACAGAGAAGAAAAGCAGAACCGCATTTTATCTCCATCATGGGGGTGACCCAGGGCACGGCCTCTCTCAGGGCTTAAGTGGCTAATAGCTGTGACACTCAGGGGCAGAGCAAATGCTCTCTAAGTGATTGTTTGAAAAACAGCAACCCAATGGACGGTTGTGAAGCCCATTTTGTCTTCTCCTTCTTTTACAGATAAACACTCCCATGAATTTCCCAGCTGATAATCACAGTGGATTCCAGCATTTTATAAAAAAGCAGCCTTATCAGTGCCAAATCCCAAATGCCACTACAGCCTCATCACCTCTCACCTCTGAGAACTAGGAAAGCTTCAGTGTCTTCTGCTAAAACTGAGACTTTAAGCTGAAACTGAGACCGTCCCACTCAAAAGACTTTTCCACACACAGCTTCTTCTGTTCACTGGTCTCTAGAATCTGTTATCTCAGGACTGGAAAAGTTAAAACAAATGAACTTGCAGCCATCAGGAAGGAAGACTGAGAATGACTTGGAAGTCTTTTTCTCTCCACACAGGGACATTTCCTCTCCGAGCACAGAAAAGGTGGGAAACTGAGTGGCATGCTAATGTTACCTGGGTGAGGTAAAGGAATATAGCTTTGAAGATATTATTGTCAATAATGCACTTTCTCTATTGGCCACTACTCTGGAGAAGGGATCTCCATTCCCAATGCATACAGCCTGGAAAGGTGTGCACAGTTCAGACACCTGCCTCCTCTTTTGAGGGACCCATAGGGGCTAGTTGGATACCATCAGCATCGCGAGCCACTGACTACTTGGGATAAGCTGGGAACCTTGGAAACCCTGTTCATATTTGTTGCTGAAAGTGAAAAGGGACTGCGAACCACAAGCCTCCCATCTCCCAGCTCAGGGATCATCGTCTCCTGAGAGCAGGGTTAAGCACTTGCAGGTCCCACAGATCCAGGAGCCTACTTACCCGATAGGTCAACCAGCCACACCCAGGGCAGCTGCATAGCCTGATTTTAGTATAATATATGGCCATAAAAATTGTAAAAAGGCAGCTTGTAGAATTCCTCTGGAGAGCATGTGAATGAGGAGAGGGCAGCCAGCTGGCTGGTGGCCATTCCAAGCACAAAGGCAGGAGCCAGCTGTGTCAGGTGTGTTTAAAGTTATCTTACCTTTGGTCCCCCAGTCCCTGTATGACAGACAGTATTGATGGAAGGCAAAGTCAAATCATGTGTTTCTGTTAGAGAGGTTCGAAATAAAAGGGGGAGGTGATAGGATGTAGGTGACATTTGTGCTGAGGGTAAATAATCAGGTTTTTCTTCTTCTCTTATTCATGTTCACGAGACCGGAAGGGTGGAAGTTTACTGACTTTCCTAACATTCCTCTTCTCCATAAAAATGCAAGTCGTGGCTAGGTAAGATTTCTCTCCCTCCTTGCCTGGCAGACCTAAGAGAGTCCAGTGAGCCACTTGCATTCCCCAAAGCACAGACCTGGCATGACAAAGATTTCTGACTATGGGGTATTACTCCACTCTGAAAGTAGTTGGCACCAGGAGGAAACATGCCAAAGAACTTTTCGCCATGAAATTATGAGGTGAGCTGAAAAAACACAACTAAATCATCCCCAGTCCAGAGTTCACATGAGCCCCTAAACTAAAAAAAAATTACTTTGCAGGGCTGGATTCTCAACAAACCATTTGGCCAAATACCAGTGGGCCTTACTATGATTTCAGAGATGAGGAGGTAGGAACACTTTGGTCTCAGATAAGCAAGAAGATAATCACTCACAAACCAGCTCCCTTGGCTTCCACAGACAACACTCCTCTTCAAGGCCGAGAAAAAGTATCTGGTCTACACATAAGTTGGCCAGTTACTACCTGCTGAAGGCCCAGTGGAAACTGCCTGGCCTGTGTCTCAGAGGGCGGGCTCAGGGCTCTGTGCAGCCCACCCTGCCCCACAAGCAGCATCAAGCACCCATGCCATGTTTAATGCTCAAGCTTGCTGCAGGCGGGTGGGGTTGAGAGTGACGCAAGCTTTGTGTATAAAACCACCACAGAATAAAGAAACACTGCATCTTCAACTGGGCCAAAGGCCTATCTGTGGGCCAACAGCAGCTGGGAATCGCAACCCTTTCCAGCAAGGCATGGGGGAAAACATGGTTCTGACCTCCCTGTCTAAAACAGGAACGCAAGCACCATCAGCACACACTACCCTCTGTGCTGCGGAGCCAAGTGAGATGCTCTCAGCCAGGCCCAATCTATGCTTAGCCTCAGTCCACTCAAGACTTAAAGGGATGTTTCCTTTTGCACCCAGATGACAGAAAAATGTGGCTGCTCCCCATATTGGAAAGCCACCAAGACCCCTACTTTCCTCAAGACCACGGTGCAGATGACTCCCAAACCATCTGTAAGAAGCATCCTGTGCTTCACAACAGGTTAGCTCGCCTGTGACATGAGGGAGTGTCCCATGGCCGGCAGTGGGGAGAAGGTGTGGCACCCTCCTTCACTCTGATGCTCCTATGCCCTTGTTCTTGACCTCTGGCAGAATTCCCCATGCTGCCTCTACATCCAGACCTCAGAAGACTCCTTACAAAAAAGGAAAGGGAGAGCCTATGCAAAGCCTGCACCCAGAAGCAAGAAACTAGACAAGCTGGTTCATATTGCCCTTCCACAATGTATAGTGGTGGAGCAGGGCCACCACTCAGGAGGACTCTGTCCAGAGGAAAGGACAACTCACTGGTCTCCCATGGTGGCGCTACAGCAAGCCCTTCTTAGACACAGCCATGGAGACCCAGATGATCTGGTCTCTGCTGTCACAGATACCATCCAGTCTCCCTCAGCACATTGGTCTCCAAGAGACAGGGCCCTGGACATGATATTCCTGAGCAGATGGGCTGCAGCTGTTCCCTACCTCAGTTGTGGTGGTCTGACTAGCTAGTGACCTAGGAAGCTCAGGTAGACCAGCCGGGGCTGGGGGGACACAGCTCTGAGACTACCAGCGCCCAGAGTGTGGGTGCAAAGAAGAGCTTAAAATCCTAAACTGGCTTGGAAGCGCTGCTTCTCGGGTGGCGTCAGCACCGCCGGCAGCCAACAGGTGGCAGGAGAGCTTCGGGGAGCGCTCACCTGAGGCAGCGCCTGGTCCCAGCGTCGCAGCTCGAGGAGGCCGGGATCCTGCTGTCGCCCAGCAGCAGCAGCAGCAGGAAGACGGAACCCCTGGGGACTGGAAGAGCGAGCCGGAGAGGGGCAGAGCAGGCCGGCGGTGGGAGCCTCGAGCCCGCAACCTCTGCCTCCCCACCTCGCAGGCGCTCTCTGCAGCCGAGCGCACCGCCCCTTGAGCCTCCGCATCCGGCGGATCACTTTGGGGAACTCAGCCCCCCTGGGCTAGCACCCTACTATACCTCCTGCAGCCGGGCCGCGCAGTCCTACAATCCGGCGCTAGTCCTCTTTCCAAGGGCGGGTTTTGAGTTACTTGTAAAGAGTCAAGAGTTTGCGGGGAAGTGGATAATGGAGGTGAGAGGGACAACCTCGAGATATGGGGACGAGGCTGTCATCAGCACCCTTTCTTGGTTTCTTAGTGAAAGCAATAACGATAAAATTATGTTGTGTTTTTTTTTTTAAACCGGAATGGTAACAGTGGAATTTTTCCTCTTTACAAATAACATTTCCTACCACCAAATTCCTTAACTGACAGAGGGAACCCCTCAGCAATGCCACAGCACTTTATGATGTATCGCCCCACACGTTACAGACAGCGAAAGGAATCCATCAGCTTTAATTTGTTCTGCTCTGGTCAGAACTGAGGTCTCTAGAAGCCTTCCATGTACTTTTCAATTTTAAGTTTGAGAACCCTAAACTAATGATGTGAAACTAATGTAGTGTAACACCAAGTGCCCTCTCTGCCAGTAGGAAATAATTTCTACAGTGCTTCTAAAAACCAAACCAAACCAAACCAAACAAATAAATCAAATGATTTTACAATGTGGAAAAGCCGAGAGCAAGCTGGGCTGCAGCTCTGTTTGGGGGAGGCGGGCGGTCTGAGCAGCTCGGAGTGGCTCAGCCACCAGGCCAGGAGCAGCTTTGCCGGGCTGGGTGTCTGCAGCTGGGAGCAACACTCAGCTCTGGCCCAGCACGCCTCGGGAAAACAATCTGGGCCACAAATTCAACATGACAGTTTTAACAAATACGATTTCAGCTTTTATATTTGGATTTAGGAAGGGGATGATGGCCTTACCCCGGAATCACTATTAAATAATAAGCTTATAACATATTTGCTGACGGCAATATAGACCTTACTTCAAATTAACTTTAAAGCGTGCTGCCGATTCTGCTTATACTTAGAAGGAAAACAAAACTGGTGTCTGGGCAGACCTAGTCAAAAGGGAACTGTACAGAGCCATACACACCACTGTGGACGGCATCTTTTGCTACCTGAATGAGAGAACAGCCTTTAAAATTCAAGTTGGTTCTTTAAAGATTTACAAGAATTTTTTTTTCTCCTCAACTGATTAGCATATCAATTTAACATTTAAAGCAGGCTCAAGCTCTGACAATTCTAGCATCTCAGAAGTGTAAACATTTTTAAATGTATTTACTTTATTGTAAAACTGCAACATTTGTTAATGAAAGAATTGGTTGCATCTGTCTATTTACAGGTTTTTAATATCCACTAGTCATTTGACCAATGTAGAAAGCAAATAAATATTTTCTCCCTCATGTCATTTTTTTTAATTTCCCAGAAACAAGCTTACTTTTATCATCTGTGACCTACTCAAATGAGAATTATTGTTAAAAAGTTACAGGTTTTTATACCTGTTGGAGTATTTAGAGCCCAAAGCACCATATTTCTCTGGAACATTTTTGTTGAGCTTAAACACAGTCTTACCTATCTTATATTACTTGGGGTTGGGTAACATATATCACTTTGGAAAAGATAAACAGGCTACCATAAAAGAGAGGAAATAAATAACTCGTAAGGATGCCCTCAGTTCCAGCAATCAGAAACTTACTATTACCCTAGTACTAGAAAACATTTATTTTGGATAATGCAAACAAATAAAGAACAAACCTTCAAGAATTAACTGAAGGCTCAAATAATACAAAGGTTGGTCACCATGTGTCCATGTGGGAGGAAAGTTCACACAAAATTTAGCTTACATTTATTGAAGAAATTAAGGTTATCTGAATCAACACTGGCAACTTGGGTCGGGTCGACAAACCCAAGTTTACTACTCACTCATCCAGCAGAAGGAAGGCGTCTGCGGGAACCTTTTGTACGTGTGCCTCGGCCTTTCTGAAAGCACAGGCACAAAAGAGAAGCCTTCGACGCTGTTGTTTTAAAATGATTAGAGCTAATACCTGACCACGGCAGATTTTCCTGTCGTTCACCACTTTAACATCGGAAGCATGTGATCGGCCTCCAGATGTCCATTATTAATTGCATGCCCTTTGATGTCTGAACGTCGATGGAATCTACAAAGGCATTAACGTAAGAAAATATGCCTCCTGAAAAATTCCCGGGTCACTGGCGGCGATCGCGCACGCTCCCCCATTTGTCTGTTCACCTTCAGTGGCACTGTGAGTGAACATGCCCCCAAACCCCAGACATTTTTGCCAAGAGTTCTGGCTAAACAAACAAATAAATAAATAAATAATAAAGGCTTGCTTAACAATTCTACTTCACATGGGGAGAAATGGAGCATTTGCTCATTTAAGAAGTATCTGTGACTAGAAGAAACAAATTTCTAAACTGCTTAAGTTTGGGAATTTGCATGAACAGAACGATAAGAGAAGAAAAAATCCACAGAAAGGGGAGAAGAAAATAAAGATTAAACAGTTCCCCTGGACAAGTGAATAAAGATGCCTCATTACAAATATCTACATTTCGATGATGTTTGTTTTCTCCAAAGAGACAACTTTATTTTTTTAAAGGCTTATCATGAGGGAAATCGCTGACTATAGGTAAATTTCTTTTCTCAGGCGGAACTCAAATAAAAAGAGATATTGTTATAACATGGTTTCTTGTGTGCAATTTCAAAACAAACAGACTTTTGTTTTTACAAACCATTTATTTGGGGGGATTTATTTGAAGAAAAAATTTCTTTTGCAAAGAAAAATTTATAAAAAGCTACATGTGCAGATGACTTGACCCACTGCCTACCATAACATCTTTACACATCTCAAGGATTTAACATCATGAAAGAAAAAGAATAAAGAGGGTTTGAAAGTTGGCCCAGCACGGCTTGCATGGATGGTCGCTTTCCAATGCAGAGCTCAGGAATACATCCACCCCAGAAATATTTATCATGAAAATAATGTATTTGAGCCACTCGTTGAATTCTTGCGCATTTTTGAGCAAAGCCTTTTGCTGTCTGGAATTAAGTATGCTAGCAAAGCTTGTATTTTTAATTAGATGTTCTATTAATGTCTGAAATTATCTCAAAGCAAAAACAAAAAATAAAACTGGACAATATAACCTCTTCATAAATAAAGATGGAGTAAAACAACTAAAAATACAAATTTTTAAAGAAAAAATTTCTTCCAAAGAGGAAAGCTGAAAAAAATTATTCTACTTTGTCTTTCTCAGAGTTAAACTAATGTGCGACAGTTCTACAAAAAAAAAAAACTGATCATGTATTCATTATCTGAAATGATACACAACTAAAAGTTAAGTAAATATTTAAAACAATCTTCCTGCTCTAAAGAAGAATTGGAAAATTAAACATTTACAGGCAAGAATCTTGGAATCCCGATTTCTATACTCTATGCTTTGCAGGGGTACAAAATAAATGCAGACATGGAGTTTCCAATTGTTTAAAGATTCCCTCTACAAATAACATCATGGCTTCTAATGTGTACAAGCTCCGCAAATATAACGATGCATTAGCTAAACGTAAAAACTCTGAGTTCCCAGTAAATCTAAATATGTACAAAATTAAAATTGAAACAAGGAACAAGTCTAGTGTTAGTCCTTTCAAAATACTAATTTAATAACTCTCCAAGAAATAGAGTGTTTTAGGAAAGGCAACCCAGATGTCAGCATATAAAATCAAGCTATAAAGTGCCCTTCAAATATATTTCAATCATTTTTAAATATTTACATTTAATAAGGACAAGTTTTTATGGCAAGAGAAAGGTAATTACACTTATCATTCATGGAAAAATGTAGTTTTAATGGCTTATATATTGATTTCCAAAGGTGAAATAGTAACCTAAAATATGTCATTGTCTTTTTTTCTTGTGTTCAGCCATTTGTTTTTGGTGCTTTTTGCAAAAGCAAATAAGTAACGCTAGATGTGTCACTCATAGGGTTGAAGCCGTTGTTAAAAAAATATATATATATATATTCACTCACACACATCGGCCCCTCATTTCTTCACGACTCCTATTATGCTGAAATGAAACTCCAAGAATTTGCGCTTTGGGGGATAATTAGAAGAATCTTATCGGACTTTTATAGCCCTTCCTAATGAGGTTATTTATTTGGCAAACATTAGCCCAAATGATTGGTATCACCTTGATCGGAGACCTTATTGAAGCTGCTCCCCTCTTGCCTGCTCTACACAAAAGCCTATCTTATCAACTGAACAAGCTTGGTGCAGGCAAGCTATGGCTTCTGAAAATTCACCAGGGGTCAGCCTTCATTAGTCAGAAATTCTGAGGCTGGGAGCGAAGGCAAATTCAGGTTGGGTGACTTTGAGGCCAGTTAACCCTGATACAACTCAGGCTGGTAGGTTGCTGGGAAGATGGGGTGGGGTAGGAGCCCAGAAATCATCTGGTGAGTCTTGGGGGAAATATCACTAACACCCAGCTTGCAGAGTCACCCCTGGGAAGGACCCAGGCCTCTGGTTCCCAGAGACCTTCCTCTAATTCCCAAAGAACATTCACGTGAGGACTGCAGAAAGCAGCACAAAATAGGCCTTCTCTGCTTGCCGCAGTAGCTGGTGAAGCAAGTCAAGGGAACTGCTTACCTGTCCCCAAATACTGCGCTCTTACTAATGGCCTCTTTATTCTAATGCTTTGACATAATCCTAGAGAAAGACCCTTAATTTGATTAAAAGTGATCTGAAAAGTGATTTAAAATGAATTCATAAATAAAATACTCTCACCTCTAGCAGGGAGGGCAAAGGGCTTTGCATGTCTGGGCTGGGCAGCCCTGACACACTCTAGAACTCTAAGAAGGGCAGACTAGAGAAATAAACAAACCATTCAGGACAGCTTTTCAAAATCTACCAATGTGGAATTCCCAGTCCAAGGCTTCTGACTTCATTTTGGGCAACCAAGCTGAAGGGGACAAACTTGAGGTGGGATGACAGGGGTTAGGTTTGCAAATGACCTAAGGTGGATAAATATTTGTAAAACACTTTGAGAGTTAACGAGCTACACAAGCACCCCAGCTACAGAAAAGGCCTCCATTTCGTCACTTAGGAAATTTTGGGGGGTGTGGAGCAGGGCTGATATTTGAGGCCCAGATCAAAATGTGGCCTGAAGGAGCAGCCCCTTACAGGGCCAGAGCCAGGCTTTGGGTGGCAGGAGGCTCCATAAAGAACACTTCATCATGAATTTGTCCCAAGACAGAGGAATTTTTAAATTTCATTTTCTGCTACAACTGAGCAGCCTTTTCTCCATGGGCAAGCCTACCTGTGGGTTCTCTCTTGGAAGGCCAGGTGATCATTCCTTCCCAGCCAAGCTGTTGGAACCCTAGAATAATGGTAAGGCAAAATAGTCACTCCAAAAGACTGTCACCTTCCTCCCAAAGCCAGGGCTTGACAATATCCAATACTTGGAAGACAGTGAGGACTGAGGTTGTTGAGTTGGCCTCACTCTCTTTGTCTAAGACGGGCACTCTAACCACAAAAACAACTCTTGAAATTGGCACTGCTTCCATCACCATAGCAACCGGCCCTCCTCGAAAGGCTAATGCACTGGTTTAAGATTCACAGCCAAATTAAAATTTCTGAAGCTCAGTTTGCTCCTCACTTGTCCCCTAACCTTCCTCTGGGACCTTCTAGAGCTCAGGCCCCAGACAGCTGGAAGACTGCGTGCAAACAGAGACCCACAGCTCCCAGATTCTGCCCATTAAAGAGAGGCTGCTCAAGGGTAGCCCAAATACCACCCCTCTGAGACAGGTGAGCCTCAGGACTGCCCCTGGGTTTCCATGGCAACAGAATATTTGTCAGACTGAAGTCTCCATGGGGGAGGGGAAGCAGGAAAGGTCATCCTCCATCCCTGTATGGAGCCACTTGCTTAGGGAATATTTAGGCTCCATTCAATCAGAAAAGGCCAAGCCAGGCTCTGTACACAGTGGCAGTGGGCTTGAGATGTTTGATCCCCTACACTGGCAGGCTGGGGAGGAAAAAGACATTTAGGGTTCCTTGTGCCCAAAACAGCCACAGGAGTAGAAGGTATACGTGTGAAGATGTTCCTGAAGCCACGGATTCTGCCAACCAGAGACCTAGCAGTCCTTTAGGTATGTAATTTGGTTTTTCAACCCCCACACCCACACCCCCCATCCCCTACACCAACAAGGAAATACTGAGGATGTGCAGGACCAACCTCTGGACCAGAGATACTGGGTTTGGCAAGGCTGCAAGGAACCATTTGGTCTAAACTTTGGCCTCTAGGACACATCTTTGGCTGCGTCAATCTCACAGGCAGTGAGATAGCTGTTCTGGACTGTCTGGGTCAGTAACAACTTGTAGTGAGTGTCTATTCTGCAAACTAAGAGAGACTGGAGATGGGCTATTAGCTTCAGCTCCTTTCATGTGAAATTACTTCTACTGGCACTAATATGCCATCATCTGAAACCCTTAACCCAAAAGGACGGGTGCCCGCCTCAAGCCAGGGCCGCCTGGACCACGGCAGCGAGCTCCATGTGCTAGCTATTACGGGGTTGTTTGGGCCCGTCCCCAGTCGGCATTTGTTGCTATGCACTGAGAAACTGCTGTCAGGAAATGTTCTTTTCTAAATTACATAATTAGGGTATTGGGGAGTGCAGTGAAGGCAGATTAGGGGCATCACTTGTTCTTACTGCAAGCAATGATTCAAAGCACATAAGTAAACACTTAAACTATGTGAATGGTTTAATATTGATTAAACAATGATCTCCAAGACTAAACTCTAAGCATAGTAGGCAGAAGGCACTGGAAGGAGAAAAAACAGTCAGTTTAATAGTGTGCATTGATTTACAGAGAAGTGTGGACTTTGACCCGACAGATCAAAATCAGGATTTGCAATGATTACCTAAAATAAAGTCCTAGAGTCCCACTCCTACAAGCTGATGGTGAGGCTGGGGGCTAAAATGGCCCGGGTCAAGGGTCAAGTTCTTCCCTCAGAAAGACCCACTTCTCACCCACACCCGCTTCCAGAAATGGAGGCTCAGGCAAAGTTCTGGCTCAAATTGCATTTCATTTATTGTTTCTAACTACGGGCCATGGACTTCAACTTGATTAGAAAATTGTGCTGACGCTTCCTGTGAAGTCTATCCTGAGCCTGCCCGAGGAACCTGAGGAGGGAGCTTTCTGCAAACACCCATTTCTTCTGAGCAGCACTCCCCCTGCTTGGCAGTGCCCATGGGCAAACATCTGCCCAGATGTCTGGGAAGGAGGCTAAGAAAGGAACCACAGAAAGCAGCTCAGGCTCCAGGTCCCTAGAAGGGAAGGTAGGCTCCCTGCAGAGTAGGTTTTGGTGAACAGAGAACAGTTCCTCACTCTTTCCTAGGGACCTGCCACCAGCTGTCTTGAGTCTTTGTCAAGTAAAGGCCCCCAAATCTCCACTCATCTCATCAGAATGGGACCTACACAGTCTATTCATTTCTCTGCCTCCAGGTCTGTCCTTTCCAGAATTCTCTGTGCCTCATCTGAACTCAGGGTGGACGCCTGGGAGAAAAGGGTGACATTAATGACAATAGCAACAACTAAAACCGGGGTCAGACTTCTAAAGTTGAATCTGTTATTCCAACTCAGATTCATCACACTGCAGCATCGCAACTCTTGATGGTAGTTGTCACTAACTGTCCCGGTTTTATATGACAAAACTGAGGCTTACCAAGGGCAGTGTGCCCCAGGTTACAAAGCAAATTTATAAATTTTGTTAATTTGTAGCTCTTAACTTATGCTAGATAATATTTGAAATATTCTTCAACTATTAACTGTAATATTTAGTATCACTCTGAGGAATAGGAATGATTATTCTTGTCTTAAAATAAGTTGAGACACAGAGAGGGAAAGTTACATGGTCACACAGCCCGTAAGTGGCCAAGCCAAGATTCTAATCTGGGCATTCTGACTCCTAAATCCAGGTTCATAGTCTGTTCACAGGAGTGATGGCAGATCCTACCAAAGGGAGAGAACAACCCCTTCGTGCTATACTAAGAGCCTCTGTGCGAGGCCGTAGCAGCGGCACTGTGCTGAGCTGCAGGAAGCACGAGCCCTGTTCTGCTGTACAGTGATGGATATAAAACCTCCCTTCCTCGCACCTCATCTACCACCTGGAACCTGAGGTGGCTGGAGCCCAGGAGACCTCCTTGGTCTCACACTCACCCCATGCAGGACTCAGGGGTTGCAGGAAAATCTGCCAAGAGGCCTGAGCAAGACTGGGGGCAGGTGGGGGAGGCTGCGTTGCTCCTTCTCAGCCTCCCCCAAACCTGCATCCCTTTCTGGCTGGGGCCCAAGCCTGACTGGATGCTGCTGGGAAAACCCCATCTCCCCTGCTGTCCTCCTTTTTCCTCTACACAGATGCTCAAGCTCCTAGATGGATATCCAACCACTCAAATGCTGTGCCATCTCTGCCAGCACCCCATAGAACCTTTGAAGGCAGTATTCACAGGAGCCAACAAAGTGCAAAGCCTGTGAGATAAGTTTCTTCTTGTTTATGGATTCAAAATATGTCCAAAGGGTAAAGATGAATCCATCCTCCCACCTACATAAACACATTGCCATAAACAGCTGAAATGCTGTGTGTGGAAAACCCATCAAGATCACTATAGACAAGGCTCACCAGGCCCTTCTGCTGGGGGCTGGGCCAGCAACTGGCCCTCCAGGCTTTGGGGGACCTCCCTGTTCTCCATGTTTTCTGTAGCACCGAGGTACTACCTGCCACCCTCCAACTATGAGTTACACTCAGCTCTTTGGCTGCCCCAGAAAGTTTAATTTGTCTACCATATGCAACAATCCTCATTAAGTGCAGAGTCCATATTTATAAATTCACACCTTCACTAAACTTTATTTGTAACCCCCCAAATCAGTAACTATTGTGCTTTCTTGGTCAACTGCAGGCGTGAGTAGTGAAAAGTTTAAGTTCCTGGATATGTACATGCCCTGCTGCAGTGCAGCAAGCCAAAGTGCTCTGCCTGTTTTAGCTCCTACTATACAAACAAGTGTCTTTTCTGCCACACACGGTACCGTGTTTTTGTCTTGTGGGGTTTTTGGTTCGTGATGTCATTGTCTAAGATGCCCCCAAGCACACACCCAGGTGTTCCTAAATGTCTCTAGTATATATTCCTAAGTGTGAGAAGGTTATGTTGTGCCTTACAGAGAAAATGTGTGGCAGGTAAATTTCACCCAGGCATGAGTTACTACACTACTGAGTTCAGTATTAATTAATTAATAACATACTAAATAAGGTTCTTGAAATAAAAACTCACATAGGACAAGGTGATGTACGGATTAGGTGAACAAAATGCTGTGATTTTGATTTTACTCTGCTCACTTAGGAGCAGCGAGAATCATAGACTTTCACTGCTAATGAGGGCAACCTAGGTCTATAAGAGATGCAGGATCAAGGGTGCTGACTCCATGCAAAGAATAGCTATAGTGCATGGAGCATGATCTTTGCAGCCCAGGTCTGGTCCAGGTGTCGAGCCTATAGAGCACTGTCTTGTTCTTTACAGTCCTGTTAAAATAATAATGGCCACCAATACCACGTGAGTACTTACTTGAGCCAAGCACACAGTCAATGCTGCAAATGTATTGCGTGGCAGTTGATCATCTCTCTTGTCCCTGTGGCATCTGGAGGGTTCTACTCCTCATGCCCAAGGAACTCGTGCTGCCTTGGTTGCATCCTCACTGTCTTGGGTTTCTTAGGGTATAACTGGGGATGGCCAGATAAAGCTGTTCCTCCTCAGGTTTTGGGGCCATTTTAAGCTCTGGAATTCAGAGTGGAAGATGCAGGAACTAGGGACTCAGCCTAGCCTTCATAGTGAATAGCCTGAAAAGCTGGGCAGCCACCTTGGAGGGCATCACTGAGCTCCAGCTCATGCAGGGCACTGCTGTCCCTGGTGAGGGTGCACACTTTTCCTGGCACTACAGCCACCAGCAACTTTGCCACTTCCAGCCTGATGTGGTGAGAAGGTCCCAGATTGTACCCTCAGCTCAACCCCAGCTGAGATGTGGAAGGCTGAGCACAATGTCACTTGGCCCACCTGTGGCCCTTGGCCACTGCTAGCTTCCATAAATCGTTTAACAAAACATCTTACTTCTCCAACCTCTATCTCTTTCTATCTGCAAAATGGAAATAATTATACCCATACTTCCAAGTTTTCAAATCTACTATGTCACAATTTTAAAACAGATACAGGCAAGACCAATAAACACAAAGACAGGGATTGCTTTTGTTGGAATAAAATTAAACAAATGAAACAATATTCCCTGAACACTAAAGAGAAAGTGGCAGCACTGATCATCTTCTTTTTTAACATTTCTCACTAATGCAGGATAGGCTGGGCACCTCTAAACAGCAAATTCTGAGACTATTTCTGCCACTGAGTTCCCCATGGGAGGAAGAACCCAAGACACTCACTGGCAGTCATGGGTACTGATCACCTCTAACAGGTAGACTGTCCTGTTCACAGACAGCAAGAGCAAGAAAGCCCTCGAGAAACATGTGTGACAGGGGAGGTGGCTATCCCAGCTGGGCCTTAGAGGGGATATGAAAAGGGCTCAGGGGCAGGAAGAGTGCCAGGGTGATTTTCTCCATCTGCTGTGACTCTGGAGTCCCACCAGCCCACCTGTGTCTTGCTGCTCCTGCCATAAATGTATGAAGCCCAAACCTGGACAGCAGGAGCCCAGGTAAGCCACCCCAGGTGCAGAAGTGGCCTTGGCCACAGGAAGTCCTGTCTCCAGCCTGCAGCTAATTGCAGCTGCTGCGGAGGAGCCGACCTAATTACACAAAACTATGTGGCTTCCACATTCCTGGCTACGCATGCTCTGCCCTTCTCAGAGGAGATGCAGCCCGCCTCTGGCTCTGCACCACTGCCCCTGGCCCCGGAGATGCTCCCCTTTCCTGCAGCGCTCCCAGCTCTCGGGGTGCCAGCAGCCATTCTCTCACAGCCACTCACTCTCTGCCTGCCTCAAGCACTTAACCCTCATCTTTGCCTAATGTAAATATTTAACCTTGTGCTTTAGGACCTGCCTGTCACCTGTTCTCACCCAAATGAGAGGTTCCTATCAGACCCAGGGATGAGGGTAGGATTCCAAGAGGAGCCCCTTGCTTCAAAGAGCTCCCTACCAGGACTGGCACCCAGATGAAACTTAATAACCATCCATGGGGGGAGGGGGCAGGGCACAAATACCCCAGATCATACCAGTTGTGCTCTCAGTCATATTTTCTTATCTTCAAAATAGAGCTAGTGTCGCCCACCTCGCAGAGTGCTTTAACAATTAAGCTCTAACATGACATATAAAGGGCTCCAATACACACTGAGGGGCTGGCATGGGAACCTCACACCCACTGAGTGCTGTGGTTGGCTGGTGCAGCACACATCTGCCTGAACACACCTACCTGTATGCACTATCAGCCCTCCCCACTCCCACTTTAAGGAGAACTCAATGTCTGCCAGCCACTCCTGCCTTTTCCAGGATGCAGAATCAGGAGCCTGGAAGCAGGACAAAGGAAGGCCCAACCTGGAGGGGGGCCTTCGTTGGGAGACTTGGCCCACAGATGTGTGGAATGAAGAGCCAGGAGGGAACACGGTGGAGAAAAGGAAGAGTCGCAGGTTGGAGACCATGTCAGTGCAGCCAGTGGCCTAGAGCTGCTGGGCCAGGGGCACATGTGCTGCTAGAGCACAGGGAGGGCTCCCCTGCCTTCTACCTAACAAAGGACAATAAAGGGACAGTTTTCTAATTACTTCTAGCTGTTTGTGACAAGGAAGCCGTGTCATATTCTGGGGCTATGAAAACCAGACCATCATCTCTAACGTCTCACAGCACTCCTGTATGATGTACTCTTGTCTCCTGGAGACAGATGAGGAAACAAGGTTTGGAAAGGCCAAACACCTTGCCAAAGGTATACAGCACATGAGCTCAGAGCCAGGCCTCCCGTCTCCTGTCCTCTCAACCTTGCTGCAACTGTCACACACTAGCACTCAGGAGGTGGGGGGGCCTCTCCTTAGTGCTTGGCTTTCAAATGAGAACCTGTACTGTAACATCCTATAACTCAGTGGTGTCCCAAATTTTCTGTCCAAGGAGATTTTGGGGCCACAGAAGGAAGTGATGATGATGTACAGTGTGCCTAAGGAGAGTCACATCGATAGAAAACATTCTCTCAGACTTCACAGATTGGTCAAGCAATGGCCGTGACTCATCCACATGGCTGACACTGACAAAAGATCTATAAGGTACGATACATGGTTCCAGGGTAAATCCTGAGGAGATATGACTGACCTTGTCAGATACAAAAGTTACATTTTTTGTTATATAGGTCTTATTTTATCTTGGTCTTAAGTGTCCAGCAGAGAAGTATAAAAATGAGGTATAAAACATAAAACCATAGTAATATGCTGAGCTGTAAAAGGCTTAAGTCAACAACTTCTGACATTGCCAGTCCTGCAGATAACCCACTACCATTATGGACTATTGGACTATATTGGATTATTTTGCTGAATTCACACACCTACAATATTTGAATGGTAATGGAACACCCATCTCTGATAAAACTAAACAAAAAAGGGGATATAAATGAAGATCCATTTTGTAGAAATACATACATATATATATATATGTATATATACAAAATAGGATAGATATTTAGCTACTTTCTCTTAGTTCAATGAGAAGAAAGATTTATACTAATAGTGTTTAGACAAGATATCACATCTGCATCTTGTACTCTGAATAACTACTATAACGACAACAATATGCAATGTACTGATTACTGCAACTGTCCTACTAGCCTGTCTTGAAACTGTCTCATTGCTATTTCTTTCTCAATAAAATTAATAAAAAAATAAAAGTGTATCTGAAGGAACTGAAAAAAGAAAATAAAGAGGTGCCCACTGCACAGTAGTGCCTCCCAGTGCTAGACAAAGTGCCACCCCAGCCACAGGGTTTTAAGCCATTATAGAGTGTCAGTGTGGCAGGCCCCATGGGGGCACACAGAGAAGGGACAGGCTGGACAGAAAGAGGTCCTCATTCAATAGTCCTGTGCTGGCAAAACCAACTCAAACAACATGTCAATAGTGGGGTGGTGACAAGCACCAGACCCACAGACCATGCCCTGAGCATCCTGGGAGGGAACACTGTACTCTGCCCAAGAGCACTCAGAAGCTAAAGATCCTTCTCAGAGACAGGGACCTTTGCCTCCTAGGAGCAAGAGCAGGATTCACATGAGATAGGAACCTCGGAAGAGAAAGCAAGAAGAGCCCAGCTGTATGGGTAAGGAAGCACCACTGCCCACCGGAGAGAGGCAGGCAGCTGAGACCCAGGCCTGCTGGGAACTCAGGCTGAGAGGCTGAATTAAGGTGTGTTGTAATTAAGGCTGAATTAAGCCAACTGGCAAACTCAGGGCAGGCAGCTTCCCAGGGCTGTGTACCTGGAGGAAGAGTCAGGCCAGTCTTCCAGAGGTGCCAGACAGGACACTGTAGAAGTGACCTTCATAAAGCAGGATTTCAGGGAGGGAGACAAGGAATGCAGGTCAGGGACCAGGCTTGCTCCCTGAGCGTCTCCCTGTGTAGCAAAAGTGCCTCTAGCTCCCATGTCACTTGGAGCCTCCCCACCCTCCAGGAAGGGGAAGGTGCACAACACACCTTCAGAACCAAGAGACATGGTCTTTCTGGCCTGAAAGACTCACCTCAGAGTAGACAAAAACTGCCTACCCCAGAGCAGAGAGGGGCCATGAGGTTCCTACACTACTACCATGTCATCTCCTCCAGATACTGTCCCATCTGCCATACCTGGCCTGCAGAAGATAGCTGTACAACAGCAACAGCACTCACAGGGGACAACACCCAAGCCTCCTCAGTGCTGCTCAGCCTTGTCTTAGGTCAGCCTGCATCCTGGGGCCCAGCCTCCTATATAGCCTCAAACAGTCTAGCTCTCCCTGGGAAGCACACCAGCCCCTAGAGCCTACCCATTAGTGAGCCTCTGATATCCCTCTTCTGCCACTCTCAGCCTTCCTATATCTCCCCCTCATCCTTGTTTCTCCTTCAGATCTCACCCTGGAGGCGCCACCCTTCAGGAAGCCGCCTCTGCCTTACCCTCCTCTGTTCCCCACAGCCCCAGTGTAGTAGCTGGTCATTGCTCCCGGTCCCCACTGGTCATCCTCATAGGACTGACCGTCTGAGGGTAAAATCCAGTTTATCCTCTTCCCTTAGCTGCAGCCCAGTTCCCAGGCCAGGCCCAGTTCCCATGGTCAGGGCTTGGTAAACAGCAGAAAGAACAATCTCACAGCCCCCAGCTTTGCAGAGGACATCTAACTGCCAGGCTCTTCTCATGACCAGGAGGACACCTTCTCTTTGCCTCCCAGCTCACTGGGCCAGGCCAGGGCAGCCAGCCCCTCTCAGGCCATGGCTCTCAGTCCCTTCCCAGACTCAGCCTTTGCTTTTCTAAACCTCAGTACCCTCCCAGACCTTGAAGAGCCCTGAAGGCTTTTGGATGCACTGACCCTTTCCTCTCTCTCCTTTGTTCCTTTAGAAACTTCTACCCCTGCTTAGAGAGCTATACAGAAAGGGAAAGGGACCATTTTCCATCAGCTTGGCTTGGTACCAACTCTAAAAGACAGTTTGGCAAGAGGTATCAGAAGGCTGAAAGACACAGACATCCCTCAAGCCAGAAATTTAGTCCCTAGTCCTTCCTCAGAGAAATAGTTGTCAAGTACACCAAGATGCTCATTCAAGGACATTTATCACAAAGTGGTTCATTGGGGAAGACACTCAGAAATAACATATCTAAATGTAGAGAGTGGTTTTAAAAACTATAGTGCGTTCCTCCTGTGGGCCACCATCTGCACGATGTAGCCTTCAAAACAGCATTATCTTGCCTGGCAAGCACAAGGGCCTGAGTTCAATCCCTGGTTCTGCCAAAAACCAAAAAAAAAAAAAAAAAAAAAAACCTGACAGTATCAAATATAAAAGACAACCAGGTCACTGAGGAAAGCAAATTATAAACAGGTTCCTTAAGAAAAAAAAAAAAAATGTATATACAGAGGCAAGAGGCAACTGAGAGACACCAAAATGTTAACAGTGATTACATTCTTTCCAATTTTTCTAAAATCAATACATAGTACTTATGCAAAATCCCACTTTTAAAACAGCTGTTCACTGATAAAGCCACAGAGCTGAAGTTAAGATGGAAAAAGCTGGGGCCAGTGAGATAGTACAACAGACTAAGCGCCTGCTTAGGCAAGTGCAGGGAACGCAGTTCGATCCCTAGCACCACATGCAACACCAGTCCCACCCCCAGGGCAGGCCGAGCCAGCCAGAGTCTGGGCATAGTGGTGCACACCTGTAATCCAAGCTCTGGGGAGGCCAAAAACAGGAGGCTCTGTATGAGTCCAAGCTACATAGTAAGACCTTGTAACAACTAAATACATTTTTAAAAAAGAAAGAAAAAGCCCAACAACAATTGTAGTTTCAGCACACTACACACATACACATTCATGCATGCCCTGGCATTAAGGCACATGTCTAGGTATATACATACACTCACACCTGCCCACCCAGCCAAGCCAGGCAGGCCACCAGCCACCAGTCACCAGTCCAAGGCTTGTTTTGACTCTCAACTGAAACTATTTACTACCAAGCAATACAATCAGACCAGATTCCTAATAGTCTATAGTGTCTGTACTCTACAGGAAGTCCCCAGCAACATCCTGTGAGAGGCGGCAGCAGACAGCTACCTTCCAGCTACTGACATCAGGCTACTGGGGTGTACCAGGGCCAAGTGATGGTAGGACCCAGCCATGCACGGAGCCTGGTCAGCAGTAGGATACACCTATGCACCACAGCACTGATTCTCTTAAGACCTGATGATGTCATCACAAATGTCCCAGAAGCTCCTCTAGATCTTCCTCATTCCTCAGTCATGGAGTAGGAAGACACAGAATGAGTGTTTGCCCAAACTGCTGGATTAGCGAGCTGAAGAACAAGGCAGAGGGGCTGGGGAGATAGCTCTGCAGAACAAGCACTTGCCTGGTAAGTACAAGAGCCTGAATTCAATCCCAAGTTCTACCAAAAAAAAAAAAAAAGAACAAGGCAGAGAAAGCACAGCAGTGCAGTGTCAGTTCCATGCTGAGCACCACAGATAGCCCTTCACACTGACAGCCCTTGGAGCACCTGGACAAGGAAGATATGGGATCCCTGTCCTCATCTGTAAATAGGGCATGTAAAATAATTGCACAACTTTCTCAAAGCCAGAGGGAGAAGAGGCAGAGCTGAGATTTGAGCTCAGATGAGCCCATAATTCCAATGTCTCCAACCACATGCCCCCCGCCCCTCAAAGCTAAAGACGCTAGTGGCACCAGGATGACTGCAGGCTGCAGCACATGAACCTGGGACCAACTCCTCTCCCATCCCTTCCCTTATTACTGACGCGGAACACCCTACTGATCCCCCCTGCATCTTGTACTGAAAATCCTATGTGATCAGGAAAAACACTCTACTAAGAAAGCCCTCACTTGGAGAGGCTACTGGGGTACCTGGAGTCATCACAGCACAGAGGCCCCATCTGAAGTCTCACGCAGCAGCTCCAGTTTTGCTGTAAAGGCCATGGTTCCTGTTGTTAGGTTGGGCCTGTCTGGGTGAAGCTGAGGGAGAGAAAAGAGAGAGAGAGAGGGGGCCCCACTGTGCAGGTCTCTGTTACTGAAACCATGAAGCAAAATATTTTCATTCATGAGTTCATCCAGCCTAAACATGCATCTAATCCCAGGAACTGACAGTTCAAAACGACTCCCAGGCGAGACACAGACAGAACGTGCAGTTCAAAGGCAGAAAGGCCAGGCACAACCACTTATCACTCAGTGACCATCAGCAGAGTCAAGGAGCTGCTTAATGAATCCAGACCAGCCAGAGACCAGCTTCTAAAGGGCCCCCTGCTATCAGCTATCAATCTGTTCTTGGCCCCTCTGTCTGTACCTAGGCATGGGGGTGGCTCTGTCTTCTAGGTTGTAGGGACAGCTTCACTCTCAGGAGAGCTCCTAACTTGAGGAAGAGCAGTGGCCACAGGAGCTCTCAAAACCAAGCCAACTCATTTCTATCAGGAAAGATCTTTGGATGCCCCATCACCACAAAGAAGGTGAGTAGAAGAGAGACAGGGGCTCCACAAATCTGTGCTCAGCCCCAGCCTGCCATAGGCAATGACTGCCCTCGCTGCCTCTGCCAGTAGGGCTGACCAAGGCCACCCCATGCCCAAGGCTGGCTTTGGGCTTTCCTCTGGCAAAGCTGGCCAGGTTCTCTCCCTCGAAGGCAAGCTGCCTATATTAAGGAAGATTGCCATAGATGCTTCCTGGATAGACAGTATTTACATAATCCAGGATTTGTAATCTCTTCTGGGAAAGGATGTTGCCCTTGGGGACTCTGAGTAGGCCAAAAAAGGAATTCCCATTGGCTCCTCCTTAACTGATACTTTTGAGAAGACTTCTGGTAGAGCAAGCCAGCCCCTGGAGAGACTCATTTTGAATCAAGATAGCACCCGGCACACAGGAGAGGGCAGGTCTCAGCCCTTCAATTCAGCAGAAGCAAGCTCTGAACACTTTGAATGTCTGCTCCTTATTTCCTACCAAATTTTTAGAAAGAAATTACAGAGCATTCAGACTGAGCATTCAGTGAGTAGTCACAGAAAATTCCGCAGCCCAGTTTTCTGCCTTCCAGGCTTAGGACCCCATATTGCAGATTTTTTTTTTTTCTGAATTACCAACTTCCAATGGGAGCCAATGAGGTCCCAGAGAAGCCCCAGGTGTCTGTGTATAGTTCAGACCCAGCATTTTAGGGGCCAGCAGCTGGCAGGCTGTGTGCAAGTGTTTGGTGAGCTCTGGGCCACCCCTCCCCTTGCAAGGCAAAGTCCCATCATACAGATGAGGAAAATGAACTTCAGACAGGTTCAGCAACTGCCACACATCACACAGGTGGTAAACAGGAGTGCCAGGACACTGCCCAGAGATCCAAAAGTGACAAAAACCCCAGAAACAATATCTAGGCAGGTGTGGGACATGCTTGCTTCCAGGAAGGCTTCCCAGGAAGCTTCCCAGAGGTCCATGGGAAGACGCTTTCTAGCCTCAGGGACAGGACAATAAAGGCCATTTAGTCTGTTGAAAGATCTCTGAAGCTGAAGTCAGAACCCTATGTCCTACTCAGTTCTGCTTGTGATCTCAAAGAAGTAATTACATTGCTCTGAGGCTCAGTTAGCTCCTATATGAATTAGACATGATGATCCTGCTGGCCTTACTAGCTCATGATATTAGCAACAACACTCTGCCACCCAAAGGGGCAGAGAATTGGAGGTGGTGCCCTCAGACACTCTCTCAACTAGCAGAGGAGGGTGGAGGTGATCCCCAGGCACCCTCAGGGCTCATCTCCTCTCCAAAGTGGTCACATTAAGGAGAAATGCAGGGGTGCACACAGTAAACCCAGTTTCATGAACCCTCAAAGATGCTTACAGTCCTTGAGTCCACTTGCTGGCCTTGTGCCTACTCAGAGATACTGAGCCCCAAGATGGGCTTTTAATCCACGGGTTACAGTGGGGTACTGTGGTACAGTGGTCACAGGGGGGCTTTAGCCTAAGCCTGCCTGATGTTAGGGTCCTAGCCCTGCTTCCCGTTGGCTGTGTCACCTTAAGCATGTTACCCATCACGCTGAGACTTCATGTGCTTGATGAGGATGGGGATCGCAGTGCCTATATCCTAGGCCTTTGTCTAGAACATGGAAGTGTCCAACCACATGAGATTGGATCTGAACTAAGGTCAGAGTAGGGTTTTATCTGCACTGCCCAATCCCAGCAACAGTGCCTGGTACCCAATGCACAAAATGGATAGATGGATGTACACTTTCAGATGGATGGATGGATGGATGGATGGATGCACTGTAAGCTGCCCCCTAATGTCAATATCCTTTTGCCATCCAAAAAACAGCTATCTCTACATGGATCATCTGCCCCAGGATTTCTAACTAATCATATTTGCCACACAGAGGAAGATGTAGATTTCTAGTTTAAAAAACAAAACAAAACAAAAAAAAAAAAAAACACTGTGTTGGCCACTGGCCTGTTTCAAAGCTCTAAACTGCCACCAGTGTGTGAATACCTTGTCCAAGCTACAAGAAATAGGGTCCAGCCAGGTGTGGTGAGTGGCCCATGCCTGTAATCCCAGCACTCTGAGGCTGAGGCAGAAGGATCACAAATTTGAGCCCAGTTGGGACAACCTAGTGGTTTATCAAAGCCTTGTCTCAAGATTTAAAAATAAATAAATAAATAAATAAATAAATAAATAAGGGCTAAGATGTAACCCAGTGCGGAAGCCCTGGGTTCAGGAGAGAGCCATCCACACAGCAAATCCCCACCTATTGTGATGCAGAGGAGTAGCAGGCCCCCTCCCCCACACCTACGCAGCCGTCCTCTGCTCCACCTGAGGTGCAAAATGCACCGCCTTCCCCTGTGCACGTTCCCATAAGCACAAGCCAGAAAGACCTTCCAGCCACAGATGAGCCTCTCTGATCTCTGAGGAGCCACGTCAGGGTCGGCAGCCCCATGGTGGCTGCATGTGGTGGGTCTCGAGAATGGAGATCCACTGGCAGCAGCATTTATACCTGTGTTTAATTTCTGCTTAATAAGACAAGGAAAATGTGCTACCTAAAGTCCAGCTGACTGCAGAACACACATTTCCGGATTAACAGCTCTGACAGATATGCTTCCAGCAAGCCCGTGGCCCTCCTGTGATGTCTATAATTATATCCACATAACATAAATCTCAATACCCTTTTAATAAGCAGTTAATACTCTGATATAAAATATTTACATCTCAACCAAATTCATCCTGCATAGAATAGCCCTGGCTTATGGAGTTATTCAAACCACTGTCATCGATCAGTCCCCCAGCTAAACTGGGGGCTAAACAGCTAAAAAAGAAAAGAAAAAAAAACCTTCACTCCTGCCAGGACAGTAGAACATGGCTATTATCTGGGAAGCTGAGGCAGGAGGATTGCAAGTTGGAGACAGGCCTGGGCAATTTAGCAAGATTCTGAATAAAAATTTAAAAACAGACAGAAAAAAAAGATAAAAGGGCTGTGGATATAGCTCAGCACAGAGACCCTGGACTTAACTCTCAGTAGTACCAAAAGGGAAAGGAAGAAGAGGAGAGGAGAGATGGCAGAGGGGAAGTTCCTTCTCTCCTAGCACAGGCGAAAGCCACGTTCATCAGGAAGTAAAATAGCGGGGCTGGAGAGATGGCTCAGTGGTCTAAAGCACCTACTTGGAACAAGCTTAGCAAAAGCATCGGGGACCGCGGTTCAATCCCCCAGCACCACATGCCAGCCAGCCGCGCCCCCTGGTGGGCTGAGCTGGCCTCTCTCTCTCTCTCTCTCTCTCTCTCTCTCTCTCTCTCTCTCTCTCTCAAATAAATAAATAAATAAAATTAAAAAAAAAAAAAGGAAGTAAAATATCACGAAACTCCTGCCTCTTCTCTCCGCTGAATGGCAGGACTCGCACGGCAAAACTACTCCTCCCAGCACCTAAGCCAGAAAACCTGCACCGCATTGCTGTACCATGAAGACCTGTGACAAGTCCTAGACAAGCTTCCTAGGCCACCAGGGTGGGGACACGAGGTCCACACAGTCCCTGCAGAACTCACAATCAACACAGCTGATTACTTTCCATGCCCCAGAGTCACATCTTCTGAGAAACCTCCCATCACCATCTGGGCAGGGTGACTGCAGCCCCATTCTTGACACTATATCTAATCACTGCCAACACTCAAGGTCGCTGAGCAGAACTCGCCCCCTTCTCCCAACTTCCACTGCCACCATCATCTCTGTCCTGGATCACTGTCATGCCTCCTCCCCAACTCTGTCAGCTGTGGAGTAAGAGAGTAGCCAGAGCCACACTGAAAATGCCAACTGGATCTCATACGTGGGCTCTAAACCCTATGGAGCCTCCTCATTCCCCTCAAAGTCCAAGTCCCCCATACAGGGTCACAGACTCTACACCAGTGGTTCCACACTGTCCTCACTCTGCACCCCATTTACCCAGGCCAGCAAAGTCTATGGATCCCCCTTCATCCAGGCCAGCAAAGTCTATGGATCCACCCTCAGAGAAGTATTTCACATGCATAATAATGACATGCACAGTAATGAGCATCATAATTAAAAGCAATTCTACTGCAATAGCTTTCATTTGCTCATTGTGTGATGTAGTGATATGAATGCATTAAATAGTAAGATCTTGTGGGTTCTATAATCTCAAATTAGTGATCAACAGACTATTTTAAGATGCTTGAGATAGTTTTCATATGCAATTTAAAAATCTGAGGCTATGTGTATAGCTCAGTGATAAAGCATTTGCCTACCGTGTGTAAAGCCCTGGGTTCAGTCTCCAGCACCACCAAAAGAAAAAGTGGGTAATTTCTGTTGATAACAGTCACAGATGTCTCTATATTTCCCTACATTTCTGTGGAGGGTTTTTTGGTTTTGTTTTAGTTTGCCTATATTTACAACCAAACCTTGTGCCAAATTTCACTTGTGCTAATAAAAATAAGTATTTTTTCTATCCATTCTCAGAGACCCTGTGAATTCTACCCTTGAACCCCGGGGAGTGCTGTGTGGTCTGCTCTTGCTCACACCCTCTCTCCCCACTTGTTCCAGGAACATTGGCCATCTGGCTGTCCCCTGTACATCCCAACCACTTTCTTGAGCTAGGGTTTCCACTTTCGCCCTTCCCTTTTCTGGAAAGACATTGCCCTATGCACGCAGATAACCCCCCGCCTCCACGGCTTTGCTCAAGTCTCCTACTCTCCTGAGACTACCCTGAATGGCCTCTGCCTTTCCTAAACCTCTAGGCCAGTTCTACCATTTTCCTGTGGCTTCTCTTGCCTTCTGACATAATGTGTCATCCGCTTTGCTTTGCTTTTTTTTTTTTTTTTTTTGTACCAGGGATTGAACTCAGGACCTTGTGCTTGCTAGACAGGCATTTATGCTAATGAGCTCTCTCCCTGGCCCTCATCCAAATTCCTTGTTGTTGTTGTTGTTTTGTATTTTAGGGAAGGGTCTACAGTGTGTGCAGGGCCTTACTACTAGATCAGACTGGTAGTGATCCTCCTGCTTACAGCCTCCCAAGAGCTGGGATTACAAACATGTGCCACCATGTCTAGTCTCAATTGCTGTCTCAGCATGCCCCTGGGGTGGAGCTGGCACTGCAGGCCTGGGAATTGAACCCCCGGGCCCTGAGCCTGCTTGCAGGCGCTTTAATCCACTGAACTATTTGGCTGGCCCTAAAGTTTAAATGCTCACACTTTTTTTTTTCTTGCAGTACCAGGGATTGAACTCAGGACCTTGTGCTTGCCAGGTAAGCACTTATTCTACTGAGCTATCTCCCTGGCCCTTCATCCACTTATTTATCATAGTTGTATACCCATGATTCCCCACTTTCCTTTTTGTACTCCTTGCCTTCCCGCTCCAACCCCCAATCTTTCACTCAGTTCTTTCTCCCCAAGAATGTAAGTTCCCCAAGGACAGGGGTTTTGTCTATAGGTTCAGCAATCTATCCCTACCTTCTAGAACAGGCTCTGGAAAATATTAGCTGAATAATGATGGATGGATGGATGGATGGATGGATGGATGGATGAATTAATTAATGACCGACTGACTGGCCTACTTACCTGCGTTACCCAGACACTATTCTGTACTCTAATCCATCTTTTCTTACATTCACAGCTGGTCCCCTCACTGCTCTCCTCAAACATGTCAGATACCTCTGAAATGGATGGCACCTGACCTTCACAGCAGGACTCTCGAGGTCTCCACACATGTTGCTGCCTGTCCACCTTCCCTGCCCCATGTCTAACTTTTATTCTGAATGTCCCTCTCTGCATGTTCCTTGGTCTTACCATTTCACAGTCTTCCTCCTGACTCTGCCTTTTCTTCTGAGCTGTGAAGTCCATGGGGTTCCCTCTGGCTCCATTCTCCTTCAGGTCCCTAGCATCTAGCTCCATGCCTGGTGACCAAATAGGACCAGAGACTGCTGGATAGACTAGTGAGCTGGGGAATCAACCAGCAGCTGAAGTCGGAACAAAAGCCTAGCTGCTGCCGTGCAGGTGGCAGGATCACACACACGAAGCACATACCCTGGGTGGGGCCCATCACCTAGGCTCCCAACTGAGTGGTTCACCAGGGACTCACAGAAGCTGGTTCTCAATTTGAAGAGATAATCCAGCTAATAACAGGATTAGTTCAGGCATATCCCCTCAACCATATGTCTGAAACCTCTACCTGGGCAAATGTTTGGTGGGTCTCTGCCAGGATCCCTGCTCTCGCCAACCACAGGCCCTTCTGTCACATGTGGTTCTGCAGCTCTGCCAAGCTACCTGGGGGGAGGTGGGTGCAGGCAGGGGCTCAGAGATGAGCCACCTGCTCCAAGAAGCCTTGTGTCCCCAACTCCATGAGTCCCCATTGCATAGCCTGGCCAGCCTCCACCCCCACAACACCTGCTCTTCCCTGTGCCAAGAAAGTGATTATACACACACAGTTGTAAAGGAGACCCTAAGAGGGCAAACATCAGGGGCTCTGAATTGACAAGTGACATGTGGTGTGTCTGAGAAAGCAGCGTCTAAGACTGTGCTTCAGCCTACGTGGGACAAATGTTCTGCCTATAATCTGAGGTGCCCTGAGCTATAGCTGATGCCCAGTATGGATGTTTCTTCTGCTTCATATGTACTCCCATCTCCTGATAGCTCTCTTAACTCCATACACTGACTACAGAAGATTGCAATTCTGGGGCCTGACTATGGATCAGTTACACAGAAGGTCTATGGGAGTGGTATTAACAAATGGCCAGACAACAGAGTGAGCAGAAATACTCAAGGCCAGAGCTGAGGTTAGGGAGAAACAGGCACAGGGTTGCCCAATTCCAGGACTCCACTCCCCATTCGAATCCTAATTCTGCCACATACTAAGTAAGGCTACAGTTTGACTTGTCAAAGTGTGCTAGCTAATTTGGCAGTCATTAGACATATTCATATTTTAAATTTAAATGAACATTAAATAAAATTAAGCATTTAGTTCTTTACTCAAGCTTCACTTCAAGTGATCAACAGTCACATGGTTAGTGGTTACCATACTGAACAGCATAGAACAGAACATTTCTTTCAACACAGATGAAGTTAAATGAGAAAAATACAGCCAAGTGCCTGCTCATAGTAGGTATTTCAACACCCTCCACTCTTCCATAAGCTCCAGATATTCCTAGACGCTCACTGCTCTTGCCACCTCCTTGAAGCCCTGTTGGCTAACAGGATGCCCACAACATGCCTCCTTCAATTTGAGAACAAGATCAGCACTCTTATTCCCTTTCTGCTGCCATTTTACCACCATGATGCTGTTACACCATTTGGAAATAGAGAAAAGGTAGCACTAAGAAAATGACAAATTCTCCCCAGATCAGGAAACTAGAGTCTTATCAAAGCACTGAAAAGGTTAGGAAATGGGCTATAAGCATGCCGCCAGGAATAATTTCCAGAACCCCTGTCACTCTTGCCAGAAGTGATAGGCAGAATAATAGCCTCCTCCAAATGTCTATTCCTATATACCAGAACTTAGGAACACTGGTGTTTTGTGGTAAATGGGGAATAAGGCAGAAAATGTAATTAAGGTTTCAAACTGGCTTACCTTGAGGTAGACAGATTACCCTAGATTACCTCCATGCAATTATAAAGATTCTAAATGTAGAAAATGAAAGAGCATCAGAGTAATATCATGTGAGAAAGACATAACCAGTTGCTGTGGGCTTGGGAGCTATGAGCCAAAGAATGTCATCAGTGTTTAGAAGCTGAAAAGCAAAAAAATCTCTCTCCTGGAGCCTCCAGAATAAAATGAGGCCCTGATGACATCTTTGTTTTAGCTCACTTTGGAAATTTAGACCTTCAGACCTATAATATTGTGATCATTAGTTACAGAAGCTAAGTAAGACTAAAATTAATTAATACAAGTTTTGGTACCAGAAGTGGGGTGTGGCTCTAACAAATACCTAAAATGGGGATTATTTTATAATCAAGCAATTACACAGACTGGAAGAATTTTGAACAGTATGGTAGAAAAGCCCAGATTTCCCGAAACAGATTACTAGTAGAAATATGTATGTTAAGAACTATACTAAGTAAGGACTCAGAAGGAGTGGAGAACATGACAGAGAAATCCTAAATCACTTTGGATGACTTAAATTGTTGTAAGTGAACCATTAGTAGAAATATGGATGTTAAAAAGTATTGCTGGTAAGAATTCAGGAGGAAATGAGGAAATGTTATTGGAAACTGCAAGAAAGAAGATCCTTGTTAAAGAGTGGCAAAAATTCAGTGGAACTGTGTCGTGTAGTTATGAGGGGGCACTTCTGAAAGTCAAACTTGTAAGTAATGAAGTTGGATATTTAGTTGAGCAGTAATCCAAGAAAAATGCTGAAAGTACAGCTAGGTTTATTCTTGCTGCTTATAGTAAAATGCAAAGGAGAAGAAACTCAAGGAAGAGTTGTTAAATAAAAAAAGAATCAGGATTTGAAAATATGAGGAAATTCTTAGCCTAACCCACACTGTAAAAGCACAAAGGCAGTTATTATCAAGAAAGTGTGTTCTAAAGAAAACTAAGGGGCTGGGGAGATGGCTCAGTAGAATAAGCGCTTCCCTAGCAAGCACAAGGCTCTGAGTTCAATCCCCTGTTCTGCAAAAAAAGAAAA